>NC_081418.1:22991564-23303707 GCF_949786415.1 Peromyscus eremicus | reverse complement strand
AATCCTTTTTCCATTCACCCCTCTCTCCCCATTTCCCACCTGGGACAAAGGTCAAAATCCAAATTCCTCCTCCTTACTCCCTTCTAGTCCTCCCCTCCCTCCCTTCCACTGCCTCTCCCTGTTCTTCAATGCCACAACCTACCTCCTAGTCCCCTTCCACACACTGGCCTAACTGCTCCCCCTCCATCCTTCCTGGTCTCTTCTCATACCTAGTCTTGCCAGACTCCTGTTCTCCTCTGCGCCCTCTGAGAGGTAGCTGGAACCAATGGAATTATTGGAGTCCACACTCAGTTTTCTCTGCAGGACTTCTCACAAACAGAAAAGGGGTTGGGTTCCTTCTCTGCTAATTCTTCTTTTTATATCAAGGCGTTTGGTTATATGTCCCTGGCACGACTTCTATATCATTTAGACCTCCACCCTCACTTCTGAGGAGCAGCAGCTAGACAGTATGCAAACCAGAGCCACTTGGTGGACAATATGGTCCCTGTGGGTGACATGGCCGTGCCAGCTACAGAGCCCTACTGGGACTACCAAGCGGGTCAAAATGGCTGCCACAGGAGAGACATCATGGTCCATAGATTCCTCCAGAGTACGGAAATAGTCTTAGATAAAGTTGTTAATTTTGATAACTCCAAGAGATTATACAGGGAGCTGATGAAAATCCGGCCATTTTTCTAAATTGGGTACAAGAGACCATAGTTCAGTATATGAAATTTTACCCAGCCTCCTCCACAGGAGCTGCAGTCCTGGCCACCCATTTTATTTCTCAGTCAGCACCAGACATTAGAAAGAAAATATAAAAGACCGAGGAGATTCACCAAACTCCCATACAGGAATGGGTGAAGTTTTTAAGGCCTGAGAAGAAGCAGCTGAGTCCTCCTGACAGGCAAGACTGAAACAGAAGGCTATACCTTGGCAGCTGCCCTGAAGCTACCAGGGAACCAAGGGAAGTGGACCACTAGGCTCCATCCTGCTAGAGCTCAGCCCAAGTTAACTCTGCCAGGAGCCTGCTTCAAATGTGGCCAGGAAAGACACTAGTCACAGTATGGCCCTGACTCTCAGCCCCAAAAGCAAGGCCATGCCCAGTCTGCCAACTGGACACTGGAAATAAGAATGCCCAATGTGGGCTTATCCTTTATGCCACACCAAGGAGGTCCAGCATCACTGACACAGGCTTCTGAGACTCTTCCAGTCTTTGAACTCCTCAGCCTGGCAAAGAGACCTAGACTTAGTGACTCCCACTGCCCAGAGCCTAGAGTGATGCTGCAGGTAGTGGGTAAGTCCATTGACTTTCTTTTGGACATGAGTGTGGTAATATTTTATTTATGCTGAAATGTGATTTTATTTGTATATTAATAAATAGAGTTTACCTGGAGATCAGAGGTCATAGTGAACAGAAGTCAGAAGTCAGGCAGTGGTGGCACATGCCCTTAAACCAATCACATGGCTGGCAGAGTCTCTGTGTGGTCAAAGACACTGCCAAGCATGGTGACACATGCCTTTAATCCTAGTACCAACCATGGAGACCTGGAGGTCTGTATAGACAGGCAGTGACAAGGAAGTGATGTGACTGGGCTTAGAGCCAATGAGAAGGCAGAACAGGAAGGCAATAAAAATGTAGGTTAGACAGGAAGAAGCTCTCTCGGGAAGCTAAGGTTAGTCAGTGGCTCTTTGCTACTTCTCTGATCTCTTCAGCTATTACCCCTGTGTTTGGTTCTGTGTTTCTTATTTAATAAGTCTGTTTAGAAATTTATCTATACATGAGAGCTATCTATTCTGTTTTAACATCTCATTTGGGTCCCACAGTTCCCTTGTCAATTTCTGTCATGGGGATGGACAGGACCCCCTCCTTCCAACTTAAGACTCTATCCCTTCCCTTTACTCATGCCCTAAACCCTGCAATCCTACTTCCTGTCCCCTCCCTTTCTGGTACCTCCTGTCACTCCTACCCAGATGCTGTGGAGGCCTTATGCTCATCTTGGCCTGGTCTCCTAGACCAACCCTTCACAAATCCCCAAATCACCCTATTTGTTGACAAAAGTTCTCTTATAGACAGATCAAGAAACTTCCAGGTGGTATAGGTGGTGGTCACTTTCACTGAAACAGCTGAAGTGACCTGCCTACCAATAGGAACCTCTTCACAAAAGGCTGAATTAATCGCTTGACTAGCTTGCTCCAGATAGCCAAGGGTCAACAGACTAGCATCTAAACTTACTCTAAATATATCTTTTTAATAGCCCATACCCATTCTGTCCCATAGAGAGAAAGGGGCTTCCTCTCTACCAAGGGCACTCCCATAGTTAATGGACTCCTTATAGCCAAGTTCTTGGAGGTCCTTCAGCTCCCTGCAGAGGTAACCATAATTCACTGCTGGGGACACCAGTCTTCCAAGGACCTGGTGGCCTTAGACAATGCCAAGGCAAACTCAGTAGCTCAGGGACAGGCCTCCAGCTCCTCTGGATCAACAGAACATATTTTTGACATCCTCCTATCAGTCTTGTTACCAACCAGAGGAGAGGGACAAACTCCTGAAAAGGGGGCCACACAGACAAAAGATGGAGGGTTTTTCTTAAATAACTGCCTCATCTTCCCTCAGGACCAGGCACTGTCCATCATTTCAGACATCCACCAGACCTTACACATAGGCCTCAAAGCTTTGTTCCACTTCTTAGAGCCGCTCTTTGACCCCACCCATCTTCATGCTCCTTTTTTACAGGTACACTCCTCCTGCCAGATGTTGCCAAGGCCAACCCACCGGGGGCCCTCCAGATATGTCAGACTTTGGACCAGCTCCAAGGACACCAACCAGGCAAGGATTGGCAGGTGGATTTCACTCACATGCCCATCCATAAAAAAAAAAAAACAAAAACAAAAACAAAAACAAAAAAAAAAAAAAAAAAAAAAAAAAAACAAACTCCATATCGCTTCTCAGCATTTTGGCTAAGATCAATTGTAAAAAAAATTCCATTATCTCCTAACTCTGTTTGACACCGTTACAGGATGGATAGAAGCTTTCAGCATCTTCAATGAAATAGCAGACATGGTGGCTAAAGTACTCCTGGACCACACCATCCCTAGATTTGGCCTTCCACAGACCATTCAAATGGACAAGAGGCCAGCCTTCACTTCCATTGTCATGGACCTTGTGTTGGAAGCTCAGCATTTTCTGGAAGCTCCACATCCCCTACTATCTACAATCCTCGGGAAAGGTTAAGATGGCCACTGGACTCATCAAACAACAGCTCACCAAGCTCTCCATTGAACTCAGGTTATCTTGGCTTTCCCTTCTACTCATTGTCCTTACCCACCTCTGGGCTACTCCACATTCTCCTACAGGCTTGAGCTCTTTTGAGCTCCTTTATGGAAGGTCCTTCCTCCTCAATCACTACCTCCTGGCCCAAACTCCTCCACTGCCCAGGTACCTCTCCTACCTCTTTCTTCTGAGTTCTCTTCTCAGTTCTTATGCTGGCAGCTATCTCCCTGCTCCCACACCAACAGACCCAACTGGCCCTGAGCCTGCCCCACTCCTCCTGGGTGACCAAGTACTACTCAAACAGTCAGCTCTTAAGACTCTTGAGCCCTGATGAACAGGACCCTATACCATGATCTTCACCACACCTTCAGCTGCCAAGCTCCTGGGACACCAATGCTGGTACCATCTCTCCAGGCTCATACAGGCACTTATTCAGGATACTTGCTTGGTCTGTCCAGCACTGGGACCCTCCACCCTCTGGTTTCCCAAGATGTCCCAATGAAAGGCCAGCCTATCTGCTCTTCTGCCTTGCACATTCATCTTTATCACTACACCTAGAGCAGGTATTAATAATCTGTTTTTTTTCCTAGCAACAAATGCCTTAGGTCTCCAGGATAGCAGTTAATCAGATGATTCTCCACCCACACCTCCTGCTGAGTGTGAGCCCACTGACTTCTGATTTCCCCCTCCCCAAATCTTCCCATGCCCACAGGAAGTAGCCAGACATTAACCAGCATCTATATACCCAAAGAGTCTGGAATGTTCTGGTAGAAGCTCTACCTCAGTCCCTGTCTCCCATTTCTGTCTCCCCAAACCCTGTCTCATCTCAGAAACCCAACAAACATGATTTCTCCCCTAGAGATGCTCAAGACCACTCCCACAGGGTATTTAAACTGCCCCCCAGAAAACAGACACATGGTTTTATGGTCTCTCTTCCCTGTCTCCTCTCTGGGCACCAGAATATCATCAGGGAGTACTTTACCAATTAAACCTGGGATTTTTCTTAATTCTGTTTCATTCTGTCTGATTTGAATTGCTGCTTCAGCAGAGAGGCTTAATATCAGGGTGCAGAAACTTTTCAAAAACATACAGGAAATTGGGGAAATTTTGAAAAGTCCAAGCCTACATACAATAGGCATAGAGGACAGGAAACCCTATTCAACAGAAAATAATGGGATTTAGGCATCTAGAGTTATATTTGATGTCCCTTGGTGTTGCTGGATCCTAACAGCTCCCTCAGGGGAAGGGATGAGAAGGCATGGTGTCAATAACACAGACACCGGGAATCAGGTAAAGGTAAACAGCAAACTCCTTTATTCAATAAAGGGGAAGGCCTTATCTATTTTTATCCCAGCACCCAGGCTGTGTCTCAATCTAGTAACATTGCATGGTTGACCCTCATTAGCTAGGGATGATCAGGAACTCTGACAGTGCCTGTTGCTAGGCCCTCGGTCAGGTTCCAGGTTGGATCACAAGGAAGTATATGATGTGTGTGCCTTGGCAACTAGTTTGAGCTAATTTCCTGGACCCTATGGACTTGGCCTACTACACCTTGGTGCAAATATTTGGTCTTGTCTTTGTTGGATGGGTGTTTTATTCTCTGACTACTTTTGTCTAATCTGGGTCCTAGCTAAATGTCATTGTTGTGGGGTTCCTGAGCCCCAGAGAAGTGTGGTATCTGTTGGGTTCCTGGAAGAAAGCAGTTCTGGGTCCCAGAAACATGTTTGGGTATGAGGTGCCCAAAAGAGGCTGTTCTGCCCATTGTCAGGGAATCACAAAGGAATGGAGATAAGCTAGAAGAAAAGGCTTAGAGGAGCCACTAGGAAGAACGAGAGGACACTGCTAGTCTCTTCTGATTAGTTTAAGTTTGAAGCCTGTTTTGTCAAACATTAAATAGCTATACCTGCTTAATTCTTGATTACATGTGCTTGGGGATAGAGGTAGGCTGGGAGGAGATGCTCCTGTGGGAAGGCTGCAGCATGACTAAGTCTGGAGAGACAGGAATTGAGGAAAGTCCTCTACCTTCATCTTCGGTGGTAGCTGTGGGTCCTTGGTAGAGATGGGTTCTGCCGGTTCACAGAATCACAAAAGAATGGAGATGGGCTGAAAGGAAAGTTTCAAAGGGGCTGCCAGATAGAACTGGAAGAAACTCAAGTCAGCACCAAGGGACCAAGTCCCCACAATACATTTTTTTTTATTTAATAGCAGACATAGCATACTTTATTTTAATTCACAGGAATCATTTAGTTACTTCCTCCCTTTAGAAATATTGATCACTAGCAAATGCCTTAGGATTTAAAACTGATTTTATACTTATGACTGTTTCCAGCATAGTTACAAAAAGCCCATAATTGTTTAGATTTCCTTCCACATACTAATGTTCAAAGATAGACTTTAGATTTCTGCATAGAAGTCTTTTTTGTGTGTGTAATGATTTTCTTCTGTAGACTTTGAGTATGATTTTTCAGTTATTATAGTAGATTTTACCTTCCGAGTATTTAAATAACTGAGATTTCCAAATGTAAACTCAAAAACGCTCTCTCTGAGTGGAGGAGCTGGGAGAAGTTTTGAGGAAATAAGTGGGTGAGTGGATTTGATCAAAACACATTGTATACATGTTTGAAATTCTCAAAAGTTAAAAAGTATGTATTTAACATAACTCCCTTTGATAAGTAAGGTAATGGGCATATACATAAGTTAATTAGCTCAGTTAGCCATGTCTAAATATATGTGTATTTAAAAATATACTGTATTGCATTCTTTTTTATATGATGTGTAAGTGGGATTTTCTTAGTTTTTTTTTTTTGACGTAGTTTACTGTTCTTACGTATCAATATAACCTTTCAAAATGATGATTCTGCATTCACAACTTTACTTAATGTGTTTGTATTTTTATTGTTTCTTTCTTGTTTATAGTTTTATATATAAGTCTATCTCTTTAAAATACAATTAGCAAGAGAAGTAGTGCCCTCATCCCCCAGTATTTATAGGTGGGAAGAGAGTAGCAGTCTCCTGGACAGGACCTTCCTCCAAGTTTATAACCTGTCATGAACTTGTGAATTTACTTTTTCTAACCAATTTATTATCACAGCTGTTCACCATAATCATTAAGTGAATTTAGGATGTACTATATGCTACGAGTCCCTTTACTTGAGAACTGATTATTTATCACAAAAACATGTATCTAGAGGACACCATCTTATTTTCTATATAGAAGGGTGCAGATTATTGTTTGTTTGTTTGTTTGATGTCTTTGTCTTCTCCTGAACGTGTTGTTTGGGGTACACATCACATGCTGTGATGATCCATTAGTCATGAAAGTGCTTTGCTTTTCCTTTGACTCTGTGGAGAAGGTTTCTTTGCTGAAAGTGTTCTAGGTGGCTTATTTGTTGCTTTGATAAAACATTGAATAAAAACAACTTGTGGGAGGAAATGCTTACTTCTTCCAAGCAAGAGGCCATTGAGAGAAAAAGGACAAAGCTCTATACTGAGGAACTCCAAGGCAGGAACCGAGAGGTGGAAACTGAAGCAGAGATCACAGGAATGAATGCTATTTAATGGCTTGCTTCTACTAGCATGTCCATCTAATTATGCATGGCACTGCCCTTAGTAGGCTGGGCTCTAACACATATTTCATCAATCAAGAAAATTTCCCATAGAATTCCCGTTGGCCACTCTGAAGGAAGCAATTTCGCAACTGAGGTTCACTCTTCCCATGACGCTCTAGTTTATTTTCAGTTAACAAAAACTAGCCATCATAGAAGACCATCTTTTTACTTATGTTTAACCATATATCACAATATATTACATTTTATAAGATAAAGAGGCATAAGAATGTTTGTTATCATAACTGACTGAAAAGAACTGATGCCATAAATGTATATATCATTAAATGTATATATCATTGGCATATTATCAGTTTGGACTAACCTAACACTGGCCCTTGCTCACCATGGCACTGCCTCCTATTTATCCACTATAGAATTTCTAGAACCTGTCAATAATTGTTTTAGAATATCAGGAGAGGTATCATCTCCACAAGTCCCCACTAGCAAAAGGGATTATGTAGCTTGAAGTAAGTACAAAGACCTTTGAACCATTCCATGTTGAAAAATCTGTTCATACAGGGCTTGGAATATGACCAAAACCCTGTTCTTTCACATTGATGGCAAATAGAACTAATCCACCACAGTTTTCTTTATTGAACAAGTTTCATCCTCAGATCTGTTGTTAATACCAACCATAGGCAGCCACATCAGCACATTGATATTGACTCTTGAGATAAAACCAATATTGTATTTCAGAACTTACATGCGAAATAATTTTATGACAAAAATTAACTTTTAATACAAGTATTTCAATCATTTAGAGACTGCTATAACAAAAAAGCATTAAAACAGTGGTCTGAAAACAAAGAAAAGCTGTTTATGCTATTTTAGAGGTTGGCAAATACAATATGAATGCGCAAGCAGAGTCAGTGTTCAATGAAGATTGTGTCCTGGTTCACAGGAGGCATTTTCTCATTGTGTCCTCACATCCAACAGAGACACCTGGTCCCCTTAGCACTGTATAAGAACATTGCTCTCATTTGTGAATCCATACCCTCATTGCTAGTCTCTATACAGCCTTGCTTCCTAATGCCATCTTACTTGGCAATGTGGTTTCAGAAGTGAGGGATATACAAATATTTACTCTTACACTAATGAGGAGCCCACAGTAACTCCAGGTTATAGCTTGATTCCATCTTGACTCAAAGTCAGAGGGTACAAGCTTGTCTTTGCTCCTTATGGCAAAAGATGTTTGGCCAAAGGCATGGTTACCAGATATCATTAGAATTAAGGAGGTGTTTACACTTGTTTATACTTTGAACCATGGTGTCCTTGAGATGGGAAGGTCTTTTGCCTCCCTTGGTTTGGGTGTAAAAAGGCTGTGAGAAATAAACTCAGGACTGCTGCAGTATTGACTCAGAGCCCTCCCAAAGCTATCCTATGTCTCTGTCTTTTTCTTTTACCTCTACATCTCTATTGTTCTTATCAAATATTTCTCAATCCTCATTCCCCCATTCAGGACTGTTCGACAGGTCAGGTGGGACCGGGCAAGGTTTTCATTTATTATTCGGCTTTTATGAACTGAGCAGAAACAGATATCCTAGGAAACCAGCTTTTAGTTTGTAAAGAAACATACAGCAAATCTTTTAGGGACTGTAAGCTACAGAGTATTTCAATCCTAATGTATCTAAGGAGCAGCAAGGGACAATAGGCAAAGTGGTGATGTTTTCAATAGAATTCTAGTTGTAAAACAACTAGGAAGCATGATTAAGGGTAGAAGCTATAGTAGATTGATGCTTTAGGTGATGGACAGAAGAAATTTTAGAATTTTATGGACATTTGAGATAAAGATGAAGCCATAGCTTTTTGGAACTTAAGTTAATTCAACAGAGATTCTTTATAAATCATATAATTATCTAATGAATTGAAATTAATCTCACTATAAGGTTTAAATTAGAAAAATAGTTCCTGTACAATCACAATTTGGAAATAAGTTTACTCTATAGAACATACAATTTTTGAAGTAATAGCAAAATGATAATTGTAATAACAACTGTTATAGAGGCTTTACCTCCCCAAAAAGTTCTATTAAGACATTAATTGAAAATATACAATTTCTCATGTATTCACATCATTGGTAGAGGATTGCCTTAAATTTACAAGCTGAGTATTATTAAGTTCATACCTTTTGGCTTTCCTTTTCTCTTTCTCAAACATCAACAATCTGTTTTCCAAAACTGAAGGGTCTGCCCTATAGATAGGTTGAGGACCCTGTTGTGTTAAACATGATATGGTGCCTATCTTTCCTAATGGGGTCCTCTCTGGATCTGAAGGGAAAAGAGATTCATATTTCCTTCATATTCTCTCTGTCTCTGTCTGTTCCTTTGAAGGTCCATGATACTACGTACAGTAGAACAACTTTTGGAATTGTTTTCCCATTTCAATGACCACTCCTGGCTGCCTATTGCTGAGAAGCTTTCTCTCTCAACGAAGCTCATTCTGATGACTTAAAACTGTTATTTTAATGTATGTTCCCCTTTATCTTAAATTACAATTATTTGGCTAATTATAGAGGAATCAGTGGTAAAAACCTGTTTATCATATTTATCCTGTCTTATTCATTCTTAGCATTAGTAAGGAAAATATTTCTAATAATCCCTGAATCTCCTTTGTGTAATCAGAAAGGAATACAGTCTAAATTTTTTCAATGGAATCAACTAGATTATGAGCTGTTTTTAACTCTGTAACAGTAATGTTCAAGTAACTTTTTCCTTTTCTTCACATATCAGAAAAGATAAATGTGACCTCTGTTTTTCAATACTGTTTCTTCTTCATGCTTCAACTATTTCACAGTCTAAATCTGAAGAAAAAGAAAATGAATGACCCATAACTTGGCTGGACATTCTTGTATCAATGTCAGCATATCCTTTCTCAAGAAACATGCTGTGCTCATAAAAATAATCTTATTAGTTCAGAATAATAGAGAGCAATATTCAGATGACTCCCTCTGCTTCCGTTTCCTCACAAAAGGGTCCTGCAGCTTAAAAGCAGATTGAGACAAGTTCGTCCAATAAATAAAGCTAATATTAGAGTTCCCAAACCCCAATTTCTTTAATCTAACTGAACCTGAGCAACTCAGCCTTTCATTTTCTGAATTCTTATTTAAACTCACTCATAAAAGAGATTTTTGGAAATACTTGGAGTTAAATATAATCTTCTAACTTGAATAGAATTTCCTTCTCCCTCTCCCTCCCAACTCCCTTATTTCTATTGCTACCCTGATACCTGCCCTACTACTTAGCATTTAACTAGCAAGGATCATATGCAATGCATATTTAATAATACACAGAGCATGAAGTTTTACCTGTTTGGTCCACTAGATGATATCCAATAGACGTCATTACCCCTACCTTTGCAAAATGGAGGGGAAAGAAAGAGCCACCACTGTGGATCATTGCCATTCATTATACCTCTAGAAAATTTAAGCCTTTTATCTGTTGCAACATTTAAGTGAAACATTTAAGTAAAATAGAAGTACCCCCTAATGGATAAGGCATAGTTTTAAAATTAATCTATTTATACATCTTAATTACTGAAAAAAATGTGAATTCCTTCAGCACAGAAATATTGTATTTCTCTTTGTCCACAACACCTAGCATAGTGTATGGCCCACAATATGCAATTAGCAAACAAGAAGGTGAAAAATTCGTGGGTTGAAAGTGGAGTGTAAAAGGCTGGTATTTTTAAACCCTTCTTGAATGAAAAAGGAACAGGTGAATTAGACTAAAAATGTGTAAATCATTTAATGAACCATTTCTGAGAGGGAAATATTTAGACATATTTTAATCTTTGTACCAGAAAGTAGGTAGATTTTATTCCAATTTTCTATTCTAATACTTAAATGTGCCTTTAAATAAAAACCTCAGTATGTAGTTATATTCACAGAAAGATAATTTTTATTTCAAGTGGTCAAATAATAAAACACTGGAGTAGGATATAAACAAAAACAGGAGGTTTTTTTTTTTTTTTTTAATCTTTCTCATGAAGCAGCCGAGAGACAGAAACTCCCTCTGAAACCACTCATCTGTGAGGAAGCACCCAGAGTAAGGTGAAGAGACAAAAGCAAAAACAAAAACAAACAACAAAACAAACTAAGAGATTAAAGGTTATCTGTTCATCACTCACATTTAATGCTTTATTTCATTCAATTAGCCAACTCATTCTTTTGTCTAAGAGTGAATAGGCCATCTTAAAAGTGATTAATAAAAAGCAGTGTGTGCATGTGAGGATGTGAGTGTATGTGTGTGCACAGGCTTACTGGTAATTAGTGTGAGTTTGACAATTTTCATGGAAAATTATAAGATATATACTTTTACCTAAAAAAAAAAATAAATAAATAGCAAGAAAAGATGAGTCACATCACCAAGATGGCAAAATAGGAAGCCCGTTGTTGCATCTCATGTGCAAATGAAATAAACAACAAGATACAAGCAAATCCCCTCAAAGAGAAATCCAGGAACAACTTGAGAGATCACTATTCACAGCACCACTAAGAAGAACTCATCTGCATGTCCAGGAGGGGAAAGTTGAGACTCACAATGCCTTCAAACCTTACTGTTGCTAAAGAAACACCAACTTCCAGACTCTCCCTGACAATACAGAGGTTTGTAATGTACTTAAAACATCTCAGGCTTTCTATGTCTCTCCTGAGGGAGTAGCTGCTCGACCTCCTTGGAGTCCAACAATTGAAAGTGAGCCTTAAAAGGAGCTTATGATCACTGTTTATGAACACTCTCCCCCTGTTCAGTGGAGCACTAGCAGGCAATGATGTCCAGTTCTCATTTCTCCTGGAAGGGTTACAGTATATTTCCATTAGTGCTGTGCTAGCTTTGCTCTTTAATAGACTTCATGTTAGAGTGTCATGTGGGGGTGGGATCAGTAAGACTTCAGCCAGTCTGACCAAGTATGTCTCGACATACCAACCATCTACTCTCCTCAATCCAGTTTGTTCACAAAATTAAACCAATTCTCCATCACTTGTCTAGGAGGACTTAGTTTACTCATTGAGCACCCCAATTTTCAAAGCCCACTAAGAGACTGTCTTAGTGCTTGGATGTGACAAGGCTCAGCATTTGCCAGTACCAAAAGCACAAATTAGAAAGAAAAAAAAAGGAACTGAACCAGTTGTTTCCTCCCTATCAGTGACCCTTTCTCTCAGGCCAGCTCAGATCAAACAAATCACTCTGCTCCCACTTTCTAACTGGAAAGGGTTTGAGTGCATGCTTCATGTCTCATCCTTCCCAGCTACTGCCATCTATCAAGCTGTTAAGTAGTCTGCATCTGGAAGCTGATGGGGCAGGCGATTAGTAGTCCTCTGAGATGCTAAATGGGTGTGTAAGTACTTCCACAGCTGCCCTGCCCTGGGCTTGCTCCAGAGTTACAATGCCATTTATCTCTCACTAGTACTGAGACATGACATCTGCTACAATCGTGAATGGAAAAGAGCATGCCATTGGAAAAACAATATGCACATTTGCTAATATATCTTACATAGCATGGAGCAAATGGTTGAAAATGTGAGTTTCAGAGTACCACCAAGAAATAAAGGAACTGGGCCACAAATGTAACAATCCAACTTCACCAACTGTTTCTTGAGGGAGTGGATTCTATCTTGTTTGTTTAAAAGTCAGCAAAGATTTGAACATCCTAACTTTCAGTGAACTACTACAATTAAAATACGAATCTGAAGGAAAAATATCTTAGAGCTTCTGGGAAACTTTGAGCAGATTTTTGAAGTGCTACTCTTATATACAGTGACAGAACACCAGGAGGGATGAAAATTTTATTTACTGTAAAGAAAAAAACACAGAATCAAAGTAAATGAAGATGGAGGAAAATGTTTTCCAAATAAAAATCATACATATATATCTTAATAACTATACAATTTTTATAACTGTATGATTTTAATGACCTATATATAGTTTATTAAATGATACTAAGCAGTTGACTTGATGAAGTATTTAAAATAACAATAATTGAGATCTGTCACTTAGAGACAGAAGTTCAGTAACAAAACAAAAATTTCAATAGCTTACAAACTAAAGTACTAAGCAGAAGTCATAGAGCTGAATAATACAATAACTAAACTGAAAATTTCAATAGAATTGTTCAACAACAAATTGCAGCGAGCAGAAAAATGGCTGAATACAGGCTATTGAAACCATGTGCTACTGTACAGGAGTCCAGCAGTGTTAAAGGACAAAGCAAAAGCAGTCAGAAAGAGAACCTCTTCACTACACAAAAAATAGTAGCATTCCTCATGGAAGGAAAGAGACTATCCTCTCTCCTATTTAGGAGTCATAATAGAGGCTACAATCAAGTAGGGAAAACACCATGATAAGCTATCTCCTGGATCACAGACCCATATGTGGTTTATGGATAGGGATACTAAGATAGTCCATGGTTATGCTTTTCGAAATCTGTGACTTACAATCCAAATGGTAAAAAGACCATACAAACATGAGGAAAATATTTGAGTAGTCAATATGCAGAACTGTACGCTGTATATCAGGTTATTCAAAATGAGAACCCCAAAACACCATGTCTATACTAATTTCTTATCTATGGTGGATGGAATGGATGTTTGGATGGTCTAATGGCAAAAATATGAATGAATTACAAGGAACAAATAAATATGGAAGTGATCTATGGCGATGGCCTCAATTAAAGACAATTACTGAATTTCATGTTAAAAACCACTGTATGATTTATTGCACAGAACAAGCAAACAACCAGACATTAGACTCCTTAGACAAAGTCTAATCTAGTCTTGCAAGAGTACCATGCATAAGGAACAGAACAATGGACACAACAAAAATCTTGGAGATCACACCATTCACAGGTAGACCCAGCATCATGGGATACCTATCATTTAGAATATTAAAATGAGAGTATCCTATAATACCCTCTCCTGATAGAAGCAGAGATGGGATATTCTGCAACACTGGGAAGATCATACTTAGTGGGGAAAATTAATCAGATCAAATCTGGCAAATTAATTATATAAGGACTTAATCCCCAATTGTCAATATAATAGTGTAACAGTCAAAATCTATTTTGAGTATGTGATTACAGGCCTTTGTGCCTACCATTAGAACTCTTGAAACCATAATGCAGTGATACCGCACCCTTGTACAAATCTAGAGTGGCAATACTGCTCACTTCAAAAATAAGTTTTATAAGAATTTTCTAGCGCTCATAGTATGGAATGAATTTATATCACATTCTTTATTATCTGAAAGATCCTGATTTAGTCGAATTATTTAATGAAAGGGTGAAGCAATGAGCTTTGCTGTTTTGTGAAGGGAAACAGAAGAGCAATAGATCTAAGGAAGAGAAGGAAGTGGAGAGGTTGGGAGGAGGGGAGAGAAGAGAGGTTGTGGTTGATACATATGGTATGAGAGCAGAATGAATAAATAAAACTGATTTTTTAAAAAAAGTGAGATTCCTTTTATAATGGAAAGATCATATAATGGAAGCTGTATAGATTATACACAGGCTAAAACGGTGAAACTTTCAAAAAATGCCATTGCCGGGCAGTGGTGGCACATGCCTTTAATCCCAGCACTCAGGAGGAAGAGTCAGACGGATCTTTGTGAGTTCGAGGCCAGCCTGTTCTAGAGAGTGAGATCCAGGACAGGCACCAAAACTACACAGAGAAACCCTGTCTCGAAAAATAAAAAATAAAAAATAAATAAAAATAAATAAAAATGCCATTAATGTGACTTAACTCCAAATTACAGTGTATGTAAAAGATTAGAACTGGAGACAGAGGTGAGTGTCCTAGCTTGCCCCGGACCCCATCTCTGGGCAACAGCCACTCCGGGAAGACCTGCCCAACTTGGCCCCAGGTTCTGGTCCCCGGGCAGGTTCCCTTCTAGCCCCACCGGGAAGGATCCCTTCTCCAAGACCCCTGGCAGACCCTGCAGTCTCCACGCCCTGCCCCCACGCCCATCCGCCTGAGACCCAAGCCTCTTCCTGAGACTTAGAGGCCGGCCCCCCAGCTCCCATCTTGCCCAGGACTTCCCTTCTGAAGCACAGGTGAGTGCCCTAGCTTGCACCGGACCCCATCCCTGGGCACCAGCCACTCCGGGGAAGACCTGCCCAACTTGGCCCCAGGTTCTGGTCCCCGGGCAGGTTCCCTTCTAGCCCCACCGGGAAGGATCCCCTTCTCCAAGACCCCTGGCAGACCCTGCAGTCTCCACGCCCTGCCCCCACGCCCATCCGACTGAGCCCCAAGCCTCTTCTTGAGACTTAGAGGCTGGCCCCCAGCTCCCATCTTGCCCAGGACTTCCCTTCTGCCCCGGACTTCCCTTCTGAAGCACAGGTGAGTAACCTAGCTTGCCCAGACCCCATCCCTGGGCACCAGCCACTCCGGGGAAGACCTGCCCAACTTGGCCCCAGGTTCTGGTCCCCGGGCAGGTTCCCTTCTAGCCCCACCGGGAAGGATCCCCTTCTCCAAGACCCCTGGCAGACCCTGCAGTCTCCACGCCCTGCCCCCACGCCCATCCGCCTGAGCCCCAAGCCTCTTCCTGAGACTTAGAGGCCGGCCCCCAGCTCCCATCTTGCCCAGGACTTCCCTTCTGAAGCACAGGTGAGTGCCCTAGCTTGCCCCGGACCCCATCCCTGGGCACCAGCCACTCCGGGGAAGACCTGCCCAACTTGGCCCCAGGTTCTGGTCCCCGGGCAGGTTCCCTTCTAGCCCCACCGGGAAGGATCCCCTTCTCCAAGACCCCTGGCAGACCCTGCAGTCTCCACGCCGTGCCCCCACGCCCATCCGACTGAGCCCCAAGCCTCTTCTTGAGACTTAGAGGCTGGCCCCCAGCTCCCATCTTGCCCTGGATTTCCCATCTGGAGGAGAGAGAGAGAGAGAGAGAGAGAGAGAGAGAGAGAGAGAGGAGAGCACCCATCCTCCCCCGGACTTCCCTTCTGAACAAGAGCTCCCATCCTGCCCCGGACTTCCAATTTGGACAAGAGAGCTCCCATCTGGACAAGAGAGAGAGACTTCCTGAATCTGTCAGCTCTGTCTGAACCAAGTGTGCGGATAAGGCCAAGAACGAACCACAAGGAGATGGGCAGACGTCAAGGCAGAAACACATACAACAAAATGAATAGCAATACACCATCACCAGGCCCTAGCCCTCCTCCAACACCTAGACCTGAACATCAGAAATTGGAAGAAGCAGAAGAAAATAGCCTTATGAATGTCATCATGAAGAAGCTAGAGGCTCGTGTAGAGGAAAAGACAAAAAAAATGTGAAGAACACTGTAAACAACTAGAGGAAAGGGCAAACAAATTAGAAGAAATCAAAAAAGTCCTGGAAGAGAACAATAAAATACTGAAAGAAAATCAAGAAAAATCAATGAAACAAATGAAGGAAACAGTCCAAGACCTGAAAAGGGAAATAGAAAAAATGAAGAAGACACAAACAGAGGGAATGCTGGAAATAGAAAATCTGAGAAAACGATTGGGAACTTCAGATGCAAGTATAATCAACAGAATGCAAGAGATGGAAGAGAGGATCTCTAGCGTTGAAGATACAATAGAAGAAATAGATTCATCAGTCAAAGAAAACAATAAAGTCAACAAAGTCATGAACCAAAATGTCCAAGAAATTTGGGACACCATGAAAAGACCAAATCTACGAATAATAGGGGTAGAAGAAGGAGAAGAATACCAACTCAAGGGCACAGAAAATATATTCAACAAGATCATAGAAGAAAACTTTCCCAACTTAAAGAAGGAAATGCCTATGAAGATACAGGAAGCCTATAGAACACCAAACAGACTAGACCCCCAAAAAAAGTCCCCTTGCCACATAATAATTAAACAATTAAACGTACAGAATAAAGAAAGAATATTAAGAGCAGCAAAGAAAAAAGGCCAAGTGACATATAAAGGCAAACCTATCAGAATAACACCCGATTTCTCAATGGAGACTTTGAAAGCCAGAAGGTCCTGGACAGATGTAATGCAGACATTAAGAGACCATGGATGTCACCCTAGACTAATATACCCAGCAAAACTTTCAATCATCATAGATGGAGTGAACAAGACATTCCATGACAAAGCCAGATTTAAACAATATTTATCCACAAACCCAGCCCTACAGAAAGCACTAGAAGGAAAATTCCAACCTAAGGAAGTCAGATACAACCTCGAAAAAACAGGCAATAGATAAAGCCACAGCAGTAGACTCCAACGAAGAAAAGTACACACACATCACCACCAAAAAATAACAGGAATGAACAATCACTGGACATTAATATCCCTCAATATCAATGGACTTAATTCACCTATAAAAAGACATAGGCTTACAGAATGGATATGAAAGCAGGACCCAACTTTCTGCTGCATACAAGAAACACATCTCAAATTCAAAGATAGACACTACCTAAAAATAAAAGGCTGGGAAAAGACTTTCCAATCAAACGGTCTTAAGAAACAAGCGGGTGTAGCCATCCTGATATCCAGCAAAATAGACTTCAAACTAAAATCAATCAAAAGAGATCAAGAAGGGCATTACATACTCATCACAGGAAAGATCCACCAAGATGAAGTCTCAATTCTGAACATTTATGCCCCAAACACAAGGGCACCCACATATGTAAAAGAAACATTACTAAAGCTTAAATCACATATAAAACCCCACACATTAATAGTGGGAGACCTCAACACCCCACTTTCACCACTGGACAGATCCCCCAAATCGAAACTTAACAGAGAAATAAAGGACTTAACTGATGTCATGACTCAAATGGACTTAATCGACATCTACAGAACATTCCATCCTAACAAAAAAGAATATACCTTCTTCTCAGCACCCCATGGAACCTTCTCTAAAATCGACCACATACTTGGTCACAAAACAAATCTAAACAGATACAAAACAATTGGAATAACCTCCTGTGTTCTATCAGACCACCATGGTCTAAGGTTGGATTTCAACAACAACAAAAACTACAGAAAACCTACAATCTCATGGAAACTGAACAATACCCACCTGAATCACCAATGGGTTAAGGAAGAAATAAAGAAAGAAATTAAAGACTTCCTAGAGATCAACGAAAATGAAGACACCACATATCCAAACCTATGGGACACTATGAAAGCAGTACTAAGAGGGAAATTCAGAGCACTAAACGCCCACATAAATAAGCTGGAGAAATCTCACACTAGTGACTTAACAGCACACCTGAAAGTTCTAGAACAGGAAGAAGCAAAGTCTCCCAGGAAAAGTAGATGCCAGGAAATTATCAAAGTGAGAGCTGAAATCAATAAAATAGAAACAAAGAGAACAATACAAAAAATTAATGAAACAAAGAGTTGGTTCTTTGAGAAAATCAACAAGATAGACAAGCCCTTATCCAAACTAACCAAAAGACAGAGAGAGAGCATCCAAATCAACAAAATCAGAAATGAAAAGGGGGACATAACAACAGACATTGAGGAAATCCAGAGAATCATCAGGTCATACTTCAAAAACCTCTATTCCACAAAACTGGAAAACCTAAAAGAAATGGATAATTTTCTGGATAGGTACCACATACCTAAATTAAATCAAGACCAGATAAACTATTTAAATAGTCCAATAACCCCTAACGAAATAGAAACAGTCATTAAAAGTCTCCCAACCAAAAAAAGCCCAGGACCAGATGGTTTCAGTGCAGAATTCTACCAGATCTTCAAAGAAGAGTTAATACCAATACTCTCTAAATTGTTCCATACAATAGAAACAGAAGGAACATTACCAAACTCCTTCTATGAGGCTACAATTACCCTGATTCCCAAACCAAACAAGGATACAACAAAGGAAGAGAACTACAGACCGATCTCCCTCATGAACATTGATGCAAAAATACTCAATAAAATACTGGCAAACAGACTCCAAGAACACATCAAAACAATTATCCACCATGATCAAGTAGGATTCATTCCTGGGATGCAAGGATGGTTCAACATACGAAAGTCTGTCAATGTGATACACCATATAAACAAACTCAAAGAAAAAAACCACATGATCATCTCACTAGATGCTGAAAAGGCATTTGACAAAATCCAACACCCCTTCATGATAAAGGTCTTGCAGCGATCAGGAATACAGGGAACATACCTAAACATAATAAAGGCAATTTACAGCAAGCCAACAGCCAACATCGAATTAAATGGAGAGAAACTCAAAGCAATTCCACTAAAATCAGGAACGAGGCAAGGCTGTCTGCTCTCCCCATACTTATTCAATATAGTACTTGAAGTTCTAGCCAGAGCAATAAGGAGATTAAGGGGATACAAATTGGAAAGGAAGAAGTCAAGCTTTCCCTATTTGCAGATGACATGATAGTATACTTGAGCAACCCCAAAGATTCCACCAAGGAACTGATACAGCTTATAAACACCTTCAGCAACATAGCAGGATACAAGATCAACTCCAAAAAATCAATAGCCCTCCTATATACAATGGACAAAAAAGCGGAGAAGGAAATCAGAGATACATCACCCTTTACTATAGCCACAAATGACATAAAATACCTTGGGGTAATACTAACCAAGCAAGTGAAGGACCTATATGACAAGAACTTTAAGTCCCTGAAAAAAGAAATTGAAGAAGATGTCAGAAAATGGAAAGATCTCCCATGCTCATGGATAGGCAGAACTAACATAGTAAAAATGGCAATCTTACCAAAAGCAATCTACAGATTCAATGCAATCCCCATCAAAATACCAAAACAATTCTTCACAGACCTGGAAAGAATAATACTCAACTTCATATGGAAAAACAAAAAACCCAGGATAGCCAAAAGAAACCTGTACAATAAAACAACCTCTGGAGGCATCACGATCCCTGACTTCAAGCTGTACTATAGAGCTACAGTAATAAAAACAGTTTGGTACTGGCATAAAAACCGACATGTGGACCAATGGAATCGAATTGAAGACCCTGACATTAATCCGCACACCTATGAACAAATAATTTTTGATAAAGAAGCCAAAAGTGCACAATGGAAAAAAGAAAGCATCTTCAACAAATGGTGCTGGCAAAACTGGATATCAACATGTAGAAGGCTGCAAATAGATCCATATCTATCACCGTGCACAAAACTTAAGTCCAAGTGGATCAAGGACCTCAACATAAATCCAGCTACTCTGAACCTGCTAGAAGAGAAAGTAGGAAGTAGTCTTGAAAGCATTGGCATAGGAGACCACTTTCTAAATAGAACACCAGTAGCACAGACACTGAGAGAAACAATCAATCAATGGGACCTCTTGAAACTGAGAAGCTTTTGTAGGGCAAAGGATATGGTCAACAAAGCAAAGCGACAGCCTACAGAATGGGAAAAGATCTCCACCAATCCCACATCTGACAGAGGACTGATATCCAGAATATATAAGGAACTCAAGAAATTAGACATCAAAATGCCCAACAGTCCAATTAAGAAATGGGCTATAGAACTAAACAGAGAATTCTCAACAGAGGAAACTCAAATGGCTGAAAGACATTTAAGGAATTGCTCAACATCCCTAATCATCAGGGAAATGCAAATCAAAACAACTCTGAGATACCACCTTACGCCTGTCAGAATGGCTAAGATCAAAAACACTGAAGACACCTTATGCTGGAGAGGATGTGGAGCTAGGGGAACTCTCCTCCACTGCTGGTGGGAATGCAAGCTTGTACAACCACTTTGGAAATCAATATGGCGATTTCTTAGAAAATTGGGAATCCATCTCCCCCAAGATCCAGCTATACCACTCTTGGGCATATACCCAAGGAATGCTCAACCACACCACATGAGCACTTGTTCAGCTATGTTCATATCAGCGTTGTTTGTAATAGCCAGAACATGGAAACAACCTAGATGCCCTTCAACTGAAGAATGGATAAACAAAATGTGGTACATATACACAATGGAATACTACTCAGCAGAGAAAAACAATGACATCATGAGGTTTGCAGACAAATGGATGGATCTAGAAAAAATCATCCTGAGTGAGGTATCCCAGACTCAGAAAGACAAACATGGTATGTACTCACTCATAACAGGATACTAGATGTGGAACAAGGATGACTGGACTGCTACTCACATCACCAGGCAGGCTACCTGGAAAACAGGACCCCAAGAAAGACACAGGGATCGCCCAATGACAGAGAAATGGAATGAGATCTACATGAACAGCCTGGACATGAGTGGGGGTAGTGAAGGGCGAGGGTCGAGAGAAAGAGAGCTTAGGTGAGTGGGAGATCCCAGCTGGATCAACAACAGAGAGGGAGAACAAGGAATAGGAGACCATGGTAAATGAAGACCACATGAGAATAGGAAGAAACAAAGTGCTAGAGAGGCCCACAGAAATCCACAAAGATACCCCCACAACAGACTGCTGGCAATGGTCGAGAGACAGTCCGAACTGACCTACTCTGGTGATGGGATGGCCAAACACCCTAATTGTCGTGCTAGAAACCTCATCCAACTACTGAGGGATCTGGATGCAGAGATCCATGACTAGGCCCCAGGTGGATCTCTGGGAGTCCAATTAACGAGAATGAGGAGGGTTTATATGAGCGAGAATTGTTGAGACCAAGGTCGGATAAAGCACAGAGACAAATAGCCAAACAAACGGAAACACATGAAATATGAACCAATGGCTGAGGGGTCACCAACTGGATCAGGCCCTCTGAGTGGGTGAGACAGTTGATTGGCCTGATCTGTTTGGGAGGCATCCAGGCAGTGGCACCGGGTCCTGTGCTCATTGCATGAGTCGGCTGTTTGAAACCTGGGGCCTATGCAGGATCGCTTGGCTTGGCCTGGGAGGAGGGGATTGGACCTACCTGGACTGAGTCCACCAGGTTGATCTCAGTCTGTGGGGAAGGCTTTGCCCTGGAGGAGATTGGAATGGGGGGCGGGCTGGGGGGAAGGTGAGGGGGGGAGGGGGGAGAACAAGGGAATCTGTGGCTGATATGTAGAACTGAATTGTATTGCAAAATAAAAATTAAAAAAAAATACTAAAAAAAAAAAAAAGAACTGGAGACATGGCTCAGCAGTTATTGCTCACACCTTTTCAGTGGATCTGGGTTATACTACCCAGCACCTAGCCAGGCAGCTCATAATGAACTGTGTACTTCCAGTTCCATGGAATGCAATATCTTCTGGCTGTCATAGGTATCTGCATGCACATGTGCATATAAGTTCACAGAGGCACACACAGACATCCATACAAATAAATAAATCTTTTTTTTAATTTTAATTTTTATTTTGCAATACAATTCAGTTCTACATATCAGCCACGGATTCCCTTTTTCTCCCCCCTCCCGCCTCCCTCACCTTCCCCCCAGCCCACCTCCTATTCCCATCTCCTCCAGGGCAAAGCCTCCCCCGCGGACTGAGATCAACCTGGTAGACTCAGTCCAGGTAGGTCCAGTCCCCTCCTCCCAGGCCAAGCCAAGCGATCCTGCATAGGCCCCAGGTTTCAAACAGCCAACTCATGCAATGAGCACAGGACCCAGTGCCACTGCCTGAACATGGAAACAACCTAGATGTCCTTCATCTGAAGAATGGATAAACAAAATGTGGTACATATACACAATGGAATACTATTCAGCAGAGAAAAACAATGACATCATGAGGTTTGCAGACAAATGGATGGATCTAGAAAAAATCATCCTGAGTGAGGTAACCCAGACTCAGAAAGACAAACATGGCATGTACTCACTCATAAATAAATCTTAAAAGAAAATTAAGGAATGACTTGAATGTATTTGAAAACTAAGGATTCTGATCCAGCATCCAAACTCAGTGGAACTGGATTTGTACTGTTTGTACTTCCTTGTAGAATGTTGAGTAGAGTCTATACAATAAGTTGTTATTCTTACTACTATTGGAATAAAATCATTTCCAAAATCTTTTGAGCTGATCTTCTGAAGGCCTAGTCTAGCCATCTCAGAAATTCAAATACTAAATTTAGTAAATGATCCAGACTATTACTAGAAGATTAAATACTGGAGCACAAGATCTGCTAACTCAAAACATGACAAAATAGCTGAATTAGTGGTCTTGCCATTTAGCAAAATATGGCAAAGAAACCTTCTGACAATCTTAACAGTGTCAGGGAACAAAGATTCTTAATCCTCAAATACTTTAAGTGGAACCAAAATGTGGGTAGCATAACCCCTAAAAATACTCCTCATGATACATAAATTGTGGCACAGGGTCGAGACAAAATAGTAATGGGAATTTATGCAAGAAATGATCAGTTGTATCATATGCCCTTCAACTATCTGTGTATGTATCAATCCTAAATTTTATAGGTACTGCACATCTAATCACAATTGCTACTGAAGTTCGATTGATCTATGTTGGCCAATTCATTATTAGTCTTCCTTTGGGAACTCTGATGATTCTATACCTCTCTTTCAGTACAGTGGTTTAAAAGAGAGCATAAACATAGATATTTGCCAAACTAACAAAGACATATTCTGATTTAAAAGCACAATGGATCAATCCTCTCCAAAATATTCACAATTTTACCATCTGGCTCCGTAGTATTACTTTCATGGACAATGAGGACTTTACTTATCCCATCTATCTATACATCTTTTTATTTATTGATGTATGTGTGTATATATATATATATATATTATATATAATATTCATATATTTATGTATCCAACTATATGGTATGATTACAGACAACACTTACAAAAAGTATTAAAATGTATGATTTTTTGTATCCTAATCACATATAGCCTTTAGAGTTAACAAATATTTCATTATATTTGAATCAAACTGTATCAAATCTATTACTTTTGAAAGTTCAGACTAGTAATAGCCCTAAAAATATCAGAAGATAAACTAATAGAAATTAAAGTGTCCTTGGAAACATTTGTAAATACTATTCTGTAAGCTATGAATGATATATATATATATATTTGCCACTATAAGGTACTTGGCACTGTCTTTGCAAAAATATCCATTATCTGGGGATGAGCTGGCCCCATGGTCTTGTGAAAAAGAGAAAAACAACAAAACAGACCAACAATAAATAAATTGCCCCAGATGTGTGTGTGTGTGTGTGTTTGTGTGTGTGTGTGTGTGTTTGAGAGAGAGAAAGAGAGAGAGAGAGAGAGAGAGAGAGAGAGAGAGAGAGAGAGAATTGTTTTAATAAGAATATTGCCCATAAAAACAGCTAAAAGATGAATCATTCCTAGGACTGTCTTGTGTCTTCATCAAACTTATTAGTTATGTACACTTTATCTCACAATATAAAAATGGCTTTGGTAGCCATTTGAGGGTTCATACAGATGGAAGCAATACAGTAGAGGCTTCTTAAAAATGGTGTATAGAATATATATATTTGAATATATATATTCATATATATATATATGAAAGAAATCTAAATTGGAATCATGAACTAGCAGGGGAGATGAAGCCCTAACTAGACATTCCCTCACCACCAAATAGAGCAGCCATTGCTGGAAGTAGGTTGTATCTAACTCATTTGTTAGCTAACGGGACACAATGGAACCCCCCCCAAAAAAAAAAAAACTCAGGCTCTTGCCAAGGCTATTATTGGTTGTTTTCTACAAAGTGGAAAGGCCCTGTTACTGAAGACAAATACATAACTCACAGAACAGGATGATGTCAAGCTGGTACTTAACTAGAACCTTCACCCCTACTGAGTAGTACGGTAAGGTACTCCACATACTACCAGAGGAGAAAGATAACATCAACCCAGGTACAATGGTGACCGGCCTGCACAGTATGCTGGTGCAATAGTAGCAAAAAATGTAGGCACAACCAGCCACTATATGATTGGAATTAAGATACTTTGAATGAGATGGAATCCATGCCCAGCACAGTTTATGTGGCCAAGAACTTGAGACTAGATAACCTAGACCTACTACTGTTCTAATAAAAGAACATAGCAATAAAATAAAATTATGTTATACTCATAGATCAGCACTTTGCTCAGCCATCATCAGAGGAGCTTTCTTCTGAAGCAGATGAAAACAAATACAGAGACCCACTGCTAGAAAATATACAGAGTAGAGACATTGGAACACTCAGTCCTAAATGGAATGTCTCCATCAAAACCCTCCCCTGAGAACTCAGGGAACCCTGAAGAAGAGGAGACAGAAAGAGTATGGGCGACAGACAGGGTGGAGGACACCAAGAACATAAGGCCCTCTAAGCACAGTAGGATGTATAGCAGCCTGCATAGAACCTGCAGGGGTCTGTGCTAGGTGGGATCCCAGAACTGGGAGGGGAAGCAGACACAAGCTCCCATACCTAACCTAGAAGCTATTTCAATTGATAACCATTCACAAAAGAAAAATCAGTTTTCCCCAACAGTCTCACTGGATATTGAAACAAACTTAAGCACAGCCCCATGCCCAGTAGTAGATAGCCAACATAAAATGAACTCAATGGCATTATTGGAGGTTATCTCGCAATGCTTTTTCTGGGCCTTTTTTTTTTTCATTTACAGCTCTGGTGTTTATATATTATGGTTTCTGATTTTGATTTTATGGGTTTTCTGCGTGTGTGAGAATGTGTTTCTCAACATCTGTATGTGTTTTTTATGCTTTTTCTTTGGCTTTTTTCCCTCTGTTTAATTGTTTTGTCCTATTCTAATTCAATTGTTTTCATTTCATCTTTATATTATGATTATTTATTTCAATGTCTGGAACAAAGGGGAAATAATACAATTATGACGTCAAAATTAAAAGAAATAAGAAAAAACATACAGACAACAGAAGTGATTGTGATTTAGACAACTGATGTCAATGTGAGACTTTAAATTTTAAGAAATGTCCTTAGCTAGTACAGACATTTAAATTCAGTTTAAATATACAGATGATAGGTTCTCTTATTGTGTTTTCACACAGACTTAGTTATTATTTGTTCCTACCAGCACTGTCCTTTCAACAGGTGGTATCTCTGGTCAACTTTGATGTAGAGGGCTCCACTACATCATGGTTGATCAGCTCGAAGTTCTCCTAGCCAAGCCTGTGGTCTATGTTTCTCTCCTTGCCTGTGAAGAAGTTGTCCACCATGGTCACCTGACGGCTCTCTATCATGATTTTGTCAGTCAGATAGGAGCCAACAGAGCCTGTGCTTCCAGTGATCAAAATCCATTTCCTCTCCGTTTCTCATGAGAACTTTACTGGTAGGTATTTTTGAGGAAAACTTTTTTTTAATCTCCACGTTTTCTCTTACTGATTAAACAATCTCTACAATCTTGCTTTCTATCCTTAGTCCACCATCTTCCTGGATAGACTTCAGGTTCACAAAGTTTCCCCAAACAGAGGAGGCGTAGGGGAGCAGCATGGTGCCTAGCAGCAGCTTCATCATCCTGCAGTTGACTGAAGACACCAGGCACAGCAGCCCCTTGCTCATCAAACCCAGAGACCACACAAGTCCAGGCCTGATGTTCACTTCCATACCTCTCCCCGTAGTCCACTCTCTGCTTTCATGTCATATGTATTCCATTATCTATTGTATTCTCCAACATTTCTTCACTACCTCTAACTGTTCCCTTTCTAGTTTTGTGACCCCCACCACACACACATAAACATATACGCAAAAACACCTATGCAAACTTTAAACTAGTTTCTAAGAGAAAACAAGTGCCATTTACTTGTCTTGTGTTTTTGCATTTAAAATTTTTGGCTTCCCAATTAATTACATTGTTATAGAATAATTAATATATTAATTTTCTATAATTTACATGGAATCATTTTTGGCCTTATACAACATTTAAAAATATTTAAGATATTATTAGTTTGTATAGGACTGTTGAAGTTGGTAAACTATCAGAAAAAACACACTGTTGGACAGCATTATAATAAACTAAACTGTATTTTAAAGTCCATGCTTTCTTCAGTAGTATAGGTTCATTGTCATTGAAATATTAATTGTTCTAAAGAACTTACATTTTTATTATTCTGGACTGTCCCCTTATTAGGTGTTATTTTTTGAAAGTGACTTATACATAAAACAAAATCTTTCAAAGCATATTTTTACTTTTAGATAATTATTTTTGCCCCAGTAGAATTGTTGCTTTATTTGTTCTCCAACTTTCAATACATGTGTGGCTTTCTGAAATATTGTAGCTTTATGGTATGAAAAACCTTTTAAAATTATTTGTTCAAATATATGACTTCTTTTCAGATGCATTTCATATCACTTATCTTTTAATGAACTTGAATGAAATGATGTCAGTGGTTTCAGGAATAAAATTTCAGGACAATATTAATAACAGAAAAGATTGTGTCCTCAGATCTACCCCATTGTGTCCTCAGGATGTCAGCCAATACTAAATACTTTAAGTTAATGCTGTTCATAAGCATAATTTTCTTGATATGCTACCATTATTTATCTAAATGTCCATGTTCTTTACCCTTTTTATAAAAATATAGATGTGTGAAAGAATTTCATTATTCTCTAGCTTGAAATGACTGATAGTCTGAATTACATAAAGAACTAACTTCTGTCATTCTAGAAGTTAAAAATTCTGCATACATTGTAAAGAAAACTTTGAGCATTGACTAAAACATGGTTTAGTTACAGCCCAGTTGTTCCTTTCCACTATTTAATTTACTTCAATTATGTCACTTGCATTAAGGTAAATAGTGTAATTTATTAAAAATGTCAAACTTCACATTTCACTTCCTTGATTGATTTCAGCTATTTAGAAATCAGGGCACTGTGCTCGGTGCCTTGTCTCAGCAAACACCACAGCTTGCAGCATTTTTTACTCTCTCCAGTCTTTATTTTGTACTAAGGCAGTGACATTTTAATATATTTCCTTTTTATCTAAATATGTATGCTTTACTTTTAAAGTTCAACAAATTCTATTTCCTTTAATGCCATTGTTTTCTTGACCTCAGTGTTCCTAGCACTCTTTTCTGATTAAGGATATATAATTAAGTCACTCAAAGTAGCCTTTTTAGACTCAGAATTTCAGTTACAGACAAACACAGAATGCAGGGAAGCAGAGGAAGCAAGAGTTAGAGCAAACTGTACTCTGTGAATTCTCCATGGTCTAGCATTAGGTTACTTCTAGGGAAAAGTAATTATTATGTAGCCAAAATAAAGCAGAGACTATGGGTATTGTTTTCTAAATGATAGATAACAAAAAAATTGTTTTGCTATGTAGAATCTAATCTACAGAAGAAATAAAGAATGCAAGGATTTAGTGATATAGTTTCCCAACATATCTAAATCTGCAGTTTATACTTTATAGCAATAGCTCTATATTTTTGTAAATACAAAATCACAAATGTTTATGATTTTGTTCACATATTTCTGTTTTGAATTGGGCTTTTACTATTTGGCTCAGGCAAGGCTCGAACTTGCAGTCCTCTGTATCAGCCTCTTTACTTCCGGGTTTGCATCTTCGTGCCTGGCTTATAAAATAGTGCTTCATTCAAATACCCTGTATGTGCTGAGCAGACTATTGTAATTGACATAAAATACACCATTTCACAGATAAAGTGGACTGTTTAGAATAACGACAAATATTTCTGTATGCTATTCTTCTAAATAGACCTGAGTAATTTTGATGGAGGGAAACATTTGAATCTTTCAATTTGTTTTTCCTATCTACATAGAAAACTCATGTATGCATTTTAATTGACAAATAATTATTAGAAAACCTGAAAATGTTTTGATTCATCAATTTGTTAAGATGATACTGTCATAGCAAAACTACCTTTAAAGGTGATTATTTAGTCCAGTCAATCCTAAAGCTTCTGACAACATGAAATTACCCTTATCTGAGATTAATCATTTAGATGAATTATCTCCAGTTGGTGTTCTTCTGTGATGTGCTTTTCTTCTAGAAAATTCTTTGATTAAGAAAAATGAGATAAGATTAAAAGACAAAATTTGTTCTCATTATTTCAAATAATGTCGTCCTCATTTTCTGAAATAAAAATCATGGCAGTTTCTTTACTTTTGGTATTCTTCTGTCTTTCCTCCTTTTCCTGGGGAAGAGAAAACAGATGATACAAAGTCCCTGTGCTCATACAGTTTGCAGGACTAAAAAAGTCCCTGAGATTCCATTTTCTAGTCAAAGGGAAAGGAAGCTTAAATCTCTGTTCTCTAAGAATTCTGTCCTTACTTTGTTCCCAGCCCCTACTTCCAGTTCAGTGTCTGGAAATGTAGCGACCATGTTCATTCTCACCTGGACAAAGATAAATTACAAAAATCAGGACAGGGAGGAAGCAGAGTGCATCTTTGAGGAATCCCTCATCCATGTATATGGATTCCATGTGGATAGATTAGCTCTTATTTTATTTTACAAATGTGGGGATAATGAATACTGTTGCAGTTGGACATTTCTCCCCCACCTGCCTGTTCCTGAATACCTGGCAGCTGCTTCCCAATTAATTGACTCAGATGTATTTGTAAGTTTTCTCTGGTCCCACCCAGCTCCCATGGCCCCACAGGCCCGCAGCTGCTTGGACTCAAATAAACACACAGAGGTTTATATTATTTACAAATGATCTGGCCTAATGGTTCAGGCTTTTCTCTAGCTAGCTCTCAAATGTTAAACTAATCCATTTCTATAAAGCTAAACTTTGCCACATGACTTACCAGTACTTTACATCTTGCTTCTCCTGGTGGCAGCTAGCAGCATTTCCTGTGCTCTGCTTTTTCTTTCCCCTTTCTCTGGTTGGAATGTCCTGCCTAACCTTATTCTGCCTCACCATTGGCCAAACAGCTTTATTTATCAATCAATCAGAGTAACACATTCACAGCATGCAGAAAGACATCCACAACACTCAGAGGCTTAATATAAAGTATAAATGATTGGCCAATAGCTCAAGCTTATTACTAACTAGCTCTTACATTTTAAATTAACCCATATTCCTTATTTATGTGCTGCCACATGGCGGTATCTTTATTAGCATGGCATGTTCATCTTCTGTTCCCTCTGCTTCCAGTCGGCTACTCCAGACTTCATCCTTTTCCTTCTTAGCATTCTCAATTTGGCTTTCCTGCCTCACTTTATCCTGTTCTGCTATTGGCCAGTCAGCTTCTTTATTAAACCAATCACAGCGACAAATCTTCACAGTGTACAAAAGGATTATTATACAGCAGACTGTGGTAGTGAAGAAGCCCTAGTCCTTGGAGCTTAGTTATTTCCAAGCTCTTTTTTGGCCATCTATCCCCCTCAATCCTATTAGCATGACTCAATGTGGGAAGAATCCCTGTGAATCTTCAGTTTCTCTCTCCCTGTCACAGTGATATCCACCACATCATTTCTATCCAGGAATGTTTAAGCCTTATTAAGGATGCAATACAAGGGGATGGGAGGAACAACTGTGACTGTACAAAATTTTCTGACTCACGAAATCTTTGCTGTTACCATCCCACCTGTAAACTTCTGGATGGGGATTCATTTTTTTTTTGTCTCAAAAATCCTATCTACTGTGAGAAAAATAAAATGAAATTCACTTTTTCCATTTTCCTTACTGAGAAATAAAAGGTCCATTTTAAAAAACAATAGAGATTTTCTTCTTGAAATATTTTAACCATACATGTGTGCCTGTGAGGACAGATAGGGAGAAAGTAATGATTGGAGGATGGGATAAAGAAAGGGGAGAGAAGGATGAGTAGACACAGAAGGAGGTGACAGGGAAAAATGTCATGTCATCTACTCTGATTGAGATTACTTAAAACACCAGAGAGAGAGAGAGAGAGAAAATTTCTAAGGTACTAATGACTAATGGTATTAGTTTTGGGATTTGAATCAGAAGGCTCATATATTTGAATGCTTGGTCACCAGGGAAAGGCACTATTTGAGAAGGATTAATGGGAAATTAGAGGAAGTATATCACTGGAGGTAGGATTTGAGGTTTCAAAAGCCCATACCAGGCCCAATGTTTCTTTTCCACTGCCTGTGGATGAGGATGTAGCTCTCAGGTACTGCTCCAGTGCCTGCCTGAATGCTACCATACTCCTCGAGATGATGATAATAAAGTAAACTTCTGAAACTGTAAACAACCCTCCATTAAAATGCCTCCTTCTATAAGAGTTGCCTTGATCATGATCACTCTGCACAGCAATGACTAGGTGAACAGTGACTAAGACAGATGTTGGTGTCAGGGAATAGCATATTGCTGTGACAAGCCTGACCATGCTGTTGGTTGGAGGAATATGAAAACACTGGGACACTGGACTAGAAAAGTGATTGGATACTTTAAGTGGGATTAATGGACCACCCCAACAGGAGCTTGGAAGACAGTGCTGGGTGTGATTTGAAATGTGGGGGCCCAGATCCATCAGTTTCATGGAGGAAATATATTAGGAAGTGGCCTAGAGACTATTTTTGTAATATACTGGCAAAGAATGTGGCTGCTTTTTGCCCCTGCCCTAAAAATCTGCCTAAAGCTAAACTGAAAGTTTTGGATTAAAGCCACTGACCATTAATTTCAAGAGGAGATTTCAAGACAGCCTAGTGATGATTGTGTCACATGGTCACTAGGGGTCATTTGGTCATTCTTTTGCAGATCTATAATGAAAATGGGGGGAATAAAAATAGTTCAAGGAGAAAAGAAGCATCAGGTATTGTAATGGAGCTAAATCTAGTGCTCACGGAGATAAAAAAAATTTACAGAAAGCGTGATGATAAATGAAATAAAGAGAGCTGTGAACTTAGGTACAGAAGCCACCCAGTCAAACTGATCTTGTAAAAAGGAATTAAAGGAAAGCTTATGCAATAAAGGAAACCATTGACAACAAAAACCTGGTGCAGATGTGTTTGAAGACAGGGGTCAAGAACAAGCCACATCAAGCAGCAGAACTTGGCAGCTTTGGCCATGTGGTTCTGAGTATAGAGTTAAGAATACAAAAGAGGGGTGTGGAATCTCCCTCTGCAACTAGAGAAAGCTATGTCTAGACATCCCTACATGGAGACCCAGAGAGAATATTACATGAAGTTGTGAAAGTGAATCCTGGATTTCACTGGGGATCCAAAGATATTGGAGATGCCAGAATTCTGGCATACCTGCCAAGAAGAGCTGCAGACTGGATGGGGAACCAGCTGAGAGAGCAGAACAGAGAGGCAGAGAGGTGTTACAGTCAACAAAACTGAAAAGAGCTGGAGATCTGAAGAACATTGCGAAAGAAGAAATGGAGATACAGAATTTTGAGTTTGTCTTATAGGTTTTAGGTCTTGCTTTGGTCCAGTATTTCCTCACTATGCCCCCTTTCCTCACTTTTGGAGTGGTAATGTATATCCTGTGTCATGTTGGAAGTGTGTGATCTGCTTTTTTATTTTAATTTTATAGAGGCTTACAGTTAAGAGATTGCTTTGAGTCTGAGAAGAGACTTGAACTTTGATTTTTAAATAACCCTGAGACTGTGATAGACTTTGGGAACTTTTGAAGTTGAACTGAATGTATTTTTGCATTATGGTATGGCTACAAAATTATAATGGGCAGGGAGTGGAATGTGGTGGTTTGAGTATGAATGGCCCCAAGTAGGCTCAGATATTTGAATGCTTAGTCACCAAGGAGTGGCATTTTTGAGAAGAATTAGAAAAATAAAGAGATATGTCCCTATTGGAGGAAGTGTGTCCATGGGGTGGGCTTTGAGGTTTCAAAGCCCCATGCTAAGCCCAGAGTCTTTCTCTCTGCCTATGCATTGGGATGTAGCTCTCAGGTACTTCTCCATTGACTGCCTGCATGTTGCCATTCTGCTTACCATGATAATAATGGACTAAACTTCTGAAACTGTAAGCAAGTACCAGATTAAATATATTCTTTTATAAGAGTTGCCTTGGTCATAACATCTCCTTGTAAGAATGAAACTGTGACTAAGAAAGTCTTCAAGGGTATGGGACATGTGAAGGTCATTAAGATAAAATATTCAAGCATGATAAAAATGAGATGGTATACTTATTTATTTTGGATAGTCTTTTTATATTTCTGTGTTGTTTATTATTATTATTATTATTATTATTATTATTATTTAATTGAAGCCCTATATGAAGTATACTTGCTAGTGCAATGCAATCTATAGTTTCTCATGCACTGTATAACGTTCCTGAAACTCCAGTTCAAGCACCTAAGTAGAATGCTTTCCCTTGTCACAGGATAAGCGGTCAATGATCAAATATATGGGACCAAAATACTCAGTTGAGATAGAAAGTTTTCTAGATGGAATAATTCAGGTAGGCCATGGGTGAGATGAAAAGTCTCATGGCATAATTATTTAATGGTGAGAGTAGTTAACAGGTTACAAATGTACTTTCTTCTCTAACTTTCTGATTTCAGATACAAAAATTAATTATCATAAAGAATATATCTTCTGTAGCATTACAGTGATGGGTAGAGGAGAGGAAAGGGTCGAAATGTATTGCCAGGATCATGGCAGTTAACTCAGAGACTCAATATGAAGAGAGTAAGAGATTTCAGAGTGCTCAGCCCTAAATTAGAAATCTATATCAAGCTCCTGTGCTCAAGACTAAATGAACTGTGGGAAGAGGGAAGGGCTTAAAGCATTATAGATAGATGACATTAAGAAAATGGTGTTTCAGATGTACATATGAACTCACAACAATTGTGACAGCACGTGAAAATCTTGAAGATTAGGTCTAGCAAAATCCTTGCTTGGAAGAGGGGAGCTACTCCTGAAATCTTATCCCTAGTGGAGAGCTAGTGGCATTTGATTGTTTCTGGGATAAGGAAAGTCAGTTTTCTTCAATGGTGTGACACATATTATAAGGACCACACTCCAGGAACGGCCCTGTATCCAGAAGAAGCCAGTCAATTAGATCCAAAGGTAAAAGAGAAAGTTGGGGGGAGGGTTGGGTGAATAAGTGATGAAGATTTTGGAAGGAGATGGGGGGAGAGGGATGAATGTGATCAAAATTCATTATATGAAATTCTCAACAAATTAATAAAGCACTATTTTTTAAAGCAATGAATAATTATCTCCTGACTCTCAATATACAACCATGTTCAAGATCATATCTGTGCAAACCAAACTATCAAGTAGAGTGAGAGAAATTTCAATACATTTCTGTCCTCTTTTAGATCTTAAAACAATGACCAGTGAATACTTTCATGCTAACTTTTTATTTGAAAATAAAAGAAACAAAGATGTGTTTATACAATGTAGATTTCACTTCCAGCATTAAACAGAGAGCAGAGGTGAAATGCAGTGATGACTGGGATGGATGGGTTGGGGTTTTCTGTGTCTTATTAGCTTCATAACAGGAAAAGAAGATATAATTAAAAAGAATCCCAATATGTAATCCTTTTTCTACTTTCAAAGTTTTAACCTAGAAAGAGGCACTGAATCACACAAGAGATTGAGAGATCTCAAAACCTAAGGTTTAGGATTAGCTTTTCACTAAGGAACTTTCTCAGTGTTCCTGACTTCTTTCTCAATGTGGATTTTCGTGCCCAACTAACACTCTAACATAATCAGCTTTTACAAAGAGCAGCTTCATTAAATAAACACGCAACCTCCACAACTGCTGGCCATGACTATTTTGGAGTGAGACTTTTGTTGTATTTGGGGGAGAAGCTCATTAGATGCAAGGTGCTGAAAAGGGAGATGAAATTAGGATGTTCTAAGGAGAGGTGAAATAACAGAATGTTCCAAGGGAACGTGAAACATTATATCCTGCAGGGAAGCTGGTTAAGTTCAGGAAGCAAACACTCCAAAGGCTTAGCAAGTCCCTAAGACGGACCAGATACATTAGACCCCTCCGTCTCCAGGAAGACATAAGCATTTAGGACTACAGAGAGACACTCAGACAAGCTGAGCTGCCTAGAAGAGGATCAGACTAGCTGAGCTACCTGAAAGAGGCAGAGATCAGCCAAACTGCTTTAAGGACAGGCTGAGTTAGCTGGAAAGTTCTCTCTCCAAGCTGTTCAGCTGCCTTTAGGCTGAAGGGTTAAAGGGCCTAGGAAAGAACACCTAGACCCTGACTTGACCCCAAGGCTAGGGTCAAGGGAAAGAACAGCCTGCCCCTGACTTGATTCTGAGATCAGGGCCAACACTGACTTGACCACAGGTCCAGGGCCAAGAGGAAGAAAAGACTTGACCCCAATCCGGAGTCCAGAGCCAAGAAACAGAATCCTACCAGTCCATGAGCTTGCCTAAAGTCAGATCATAAAACTTATACCAATCCCACACTACCCTAGAAAGCTCTGCCCCACAAGATACCTTATGCCAAGCCTGCCTCCTGCTCAGATCTCTGTTGCTTTTTACCTGAGCAGAGGCAGCCACCCTCTTGGGTCTTTCCCAATAAATCTCTTGTGTGAAGTTTGTTGTGCAGTGTGATTTTGTGGTATTCCTTGGCTTCCAACTGCCAGGATACCTTTCCCCTCAGAACTATAACACACAGGCTGTGCAGTGTGCTTTATATTTCTAGTTTCATGAGCTGTCATCCATGCTGGGGTGGACTATTTTGTGATGCAGCCATCTTGAATGATTTATGCTCTTGCAAGCAACCCCTCACTCACATTCCTGTAAGTAACTCTAAGAAGAGTCATTGGTTCACCAATTGGGACTTTGATGGCTTCCCTCCTTTGGTCTGCCATGGTGTCTCTATATGGGTTGATCAGACATTTGCTTATGCATTCCCAGGAATAGTGTCACACAATAACCTTTATCTCAAAGGATTTTCAGAGTAGACAAATTCATACAGACATAGTAAGGATACAGACAGACAAAATTAGTATTTTGTTTCTGACATTAAAGATCTATAATATTTTGAGGGCAAATGGCTTTATTTTCTGATTAATTCATAGTTAATTAAGCATACCACAAGCTAACAAGAGAAGATTCTGATAAATTATTTCTTCCAGAAAGTGAAAATAAAAAATGTATTCTTTCTTTCCAATGACATAATTATGGTTTTTATGTCAAAAAGGAAGGTGTGACAAAGTGAAAAAAACAAAAACAACAACAACCATTTTGAAAGTGTAGATGAAAAACTAAGAAAGTCAAACAATTAAAGAAAAAAACTTTAAAAATTTTTCCCTTATATTTTTGGTTGTAAACCTAGCCTTTAACAGCTTACCTAAAAACACCACAGGGCACATTTCTTCACAGACAAGAGAGGCTGGAAGACAGAAGTCTACAGACACCAAATCTCCTCCACTGGAAGGAGTTTGTAGCCTAGGCTGAGCTATCTACAAGGAAGAACCACTATTTCCCCATCCTTCCCAACCTAATCTGGAATGAGCATTTTACAAATCATAGTCAAGAGAAAAATTGAAATTACACAAACACACACACATACACACACGCACACGCGTGCGCACACACACACACACACACACACACACACAAATACATACTCTCTCTCTCACACACACACACCAAGACACATAGTTTAAATTTTCAGTTCAACGTTTATAAAAATACTCTCTGACATACTATGGGAATTTCATTTTTCATTTATTCTTGAGAATTTCCTGAAGATATATGATGAAGTAAGATCATACTTACCCCTACTGCCTCCTTTCAACTCTCCTCAACCCATCTCCATCCTAATCTGGTGGCTGTTTTTCATTCTGATAACCCACTAAGTCCAGTTAGGGCTGCACAAATGTGCATTGGTGTGCAACATCCTTTGGAGCATGTAAACTCATGTCCATATCCTCCAGAGAGAAGGACTCTCCCTCCAGCAGCAACTACCAACTTCCAATAGCTAGCCAGTGTGAGTGGGGCCGGGAAATCATCTATCCCATTTTTGCCTGAATTTTGGCTGATTTGATCTTATACAGGTCTTCTGCGAGCAAATATGGCTCCAATGATTTCATGGGTGCAATAGTCACTTCCTGTCCATGAGAGGACCAAGCAGATGCCATAACAGGTTGCTCAGTCTTCTCTCAGAGATCATGCCTCAATTTCAGTTTCCTGAGACTTGACAGGCAGTTTCTGAGGAAGAGGCACACACAAATGACAATAAATCTTCAAAACCCCCAATAGCAAGGACAAGGAGGCCTGGTACATGCAGTCTAGGACTGAGCCATAAACAGCTCAAGGTGATAGCCAAATAAGGACAAAGCCTGGGATTTGTCCAGGCCTACCCCAAAATGGAAAACTGTACCCTGACCAGCCTCTGATTAACCCTAGCCAATTAGAAGGCACTAATATGATTGCCACTTGATTGAGCCAATTATATCTAAAAATCACTTAACTGCCTTTGGACCTCCCTTTGGCTATACTTAAAAGGAGTGTACATATTCTTCTTGGGGTCTTAGCCATCTTGTCTTTATATAGGATAGCAGGCCCCAGCATGCTGGAATAATTAACCCTCTTGCTGATAGTCCCAGGACCCAAACAATCCAGAAGACAGGATGAGAAAAAGCATTCTGAATTGCTACCCTTTGCTGCCCACTGCAAAAAGAAGTTTCTCCAATCAAGGTTAAGATCCCTTTGGCTTATGAGTTATTTAGAAGGCTATTTGGTAATGTGACTATTTAACAAAATAACAATAATAGTTTCTATCTTCTAGGTGCTTCTCAAATTCTGTCATCTTTTATAGACGAGAGTACAAGGATTATTGTAGGGGCTGGGATATGACTTAATCAGTAAAGTGTATGCCTACAGACATGAGAAATGGAGTTCAGCTCCACAGAACCCAACAGACAAAGCCAATGCAATAGCAGCTCTTGGTAACCCCAGCTTTTGAGGCAATATCCAGGTAGTCTAGCTGAACAGACTATCGCACACTTGAGGTTCAGGTCAGTAAGAGGTATTATTTCAAATAGTGAGGCAAAAGGGTCTGTAGAAGGTATCTGACATTGAGCTAGTGCCTTCACATGCATACACACATATACATCATACACACATGCATGTACACACACACATACACACACACACACACACACACACACACACACACACACACACACACACGCTTTGTGGCTTTCCTAGTGCAAAGATGATATTCTCAATGACTATGAGCAGGTTACATATACACACACATATATATGTGTGTGTATGTATGTATGTATATGAACGCATATATACATATATATGTATGTATGTATGTATATGAATGCCAGGGAAAAGAAATGAAAGAACAGACCTAAAAGAATGAGCATTTATTCTTTTAGAGGAGCTACAGTTAAGCACACTGATCATATTCACTTTATTGGACTACATTTTTACATTGCCAAGACATTATTTTGTTCCTATAAAAGGCAAGTTCAAATTTGAAAAATTCTAGGAGATACATGAAATATTAGTAAATTTAGTGATTCATATTCTAATTTTCTGTCTGAAGTACCTGTCTACATGATCTGACTGCTATATATTACAGCTCAGCTTCCATGAAATTGCTTCTGATTTGCCTCATACAACAAAGCAAATTAGTTTACCATGACCACCAAGCTATTCATCTACAGATATTTGCTGTAACCCATCATATATTAAAATAGTGTAAGTTTTGTAAGCCATAAGATATGAATCACAACTACTCAACTCTGCCCTCATGAACTATTTTTAGCTAGGAAAGTAGGCAATGCTTTCTGTACTGTGACACACATTTAAAAAAATGAAAATGAATAGGGTTGTGTTCTAATCAAACTTCATTTACCAGAACCTTTTTGACAGATTTACCATAGGGGTCACCATTTGTTGATCTATTCTCTAGAAGATCCAATTCCAAGAGATACACCTACAACAGAATGATGTTTATCTTAAGTCCACACTTGTTGGAGTTATGAGAACTTGATAACAACGCTACCACTCTACCTAGGCTGCTGTTTCTGAAGCAGGTAGCCTTTAAAAAGCTGCAAGTGATTAATCACACACATATATTTCATCCCCCCCACCACAATCCTTCCCACTGTCCTCAAACTCTTAAACTCTTCCAGGTCACAGGCTCTAGAGGAGAACACCTTCGGTGTGGTAGTGCTTTTGTTTGTGTCTATCACAATCCAAGAAGTTCTCATCTCCTCTTCATCATAGTAATGAAAAACAAAGCCCTTTCAATTGCCTGCATCTTCTCTGTTGTTTTGTTTCTAGCTCAGAATCCCCCCTATATAGCTTGTTCAACCAATTTTGTTGCAAAGTATATATGTTGAGATGTGCAAGGATCTACAGAGGAAAGATCTAGCCTAAGTAATCTGCCTTGAAGTTCCTGCCTCCATCATCCTGAAGGCTGGACAGATTATGTAGGTGCATAATGAACACAGACAAATTCCAAGGCTACCCCTTACTGTGTTGTTTTCATTTAGTTATAAAGTTCTGGCATTTTCACTCTTTGAAAATGAAAAAGACTTTTTTCCCTAAAGATGAGCTACTGATTCCTTTATACTAATCTGTAGATGAGAAAGATTATAAGGCCTGAAGGAGCCAACAGAGGGTGAAACCTCATCTCTTCTTAAGAAAATATCTAAAAAAGCTATTATTTTCTGGATGTATGAATTTTCTTAGATTTCTAATTTAAGCATTCCATCACCAGGCTATCATGCCACCCAGAGAATGAAGGATAAAATTATCAGCAGCACATGATGGTGTATGATACACTCTCAACTACACCCTGGAAAACTCATTAAGCATCCTCTCCTCTTCCCTAATTATCCCAGTGGCCTACCAAGCAGTTTCTGTAACATCATAATAAGAAAGATATTTTTAACTGGCAAATGTTCAAGCTTTCAAAAAATTATTTGGGGGTACGAATTCCATTTTTTGCTAAATAAAAAGATTTTACGTACAAGAGATTCAACATAAGTTAGCAAAGAGCTTTGATTATTGTATTTCAGAGCCTGAGAGTCAAATGTAAAAGCTAAAAGAAAATTCTGTTCCTCTGTGGGAGAACACTCCACAGAACAAAGACCTTTCACTACCCAGGACTTTTCTGAGTTTCAGATGCTGATTTTCCTCACTTTTCTTTTCAAGATCAGAATGTCTCTATTAGTGCCTTTTAGACAGGAATATCATGCAGAGAATTGAAAGGGCACCAGAGACTGGAAAACATGACTGATTGTGTCGATTGCATGCATTGCAATTTATTTAATTATTAAGTTATTCCAATACACATATCTTTGCTTTGGCTAAGAGGATCAGGTAAAAGCCTGAAAAATGAATGAGAAATGTGAAAGCAGAGTTGATAATTTACTTAGACCTTTCAGTTTTGAGCTTTTTATTTTTAAATGAAAAAGAGGGAAACAAAGCAGATAAATGAATACTCCTGCATGTGACCAGATGTATCTAAAATATCTTCACATATAGGTATAGATGATATAGCTATAGATACATAATTCTGGTATATATGTATCATTATAAAATTCAGATGAACACTGACATATATATGCATATGCACAATTGAATAATATATACATTTGTGATTGCGCTTATATGTGTATACACATAAACATGACATCTAAATATTTTCTTACTTCTGTGAATCTAAGACATAAGTACTTGAAATTTACCCATTTAATTAAGTGTCAGGTATGAATCATCTGCATGGAAAAAGTTACAGTGTTGTATATAAACTTCAGAACCTGAACTTAATTAGCTGTTCTAATAATAAGCATTGGCATTTTAATTCTGTGTCTGTGACTTACCCCGCTTGTATTTACATGGACCATAAAATAAATTCTTCCAAACCTACTTCTTTCCTCCGAAAGGGGAGTCATCATGAAGTATCTGAATTATGAGAGTTAATAATAAGGATGATGGCTCTGTAGTAAGTAGAGTATTAGCAAATCCACTGGTGCCAAGTTTGCCTCTCATAGCAACATTGTTTCCATGAGACATAAAATGTCAGCAGTCTCTGCTGTCCAAATAGATATCATTCGGCTTTTGTTTAGTGAAAATATGAAAGTTTCCCTAGAGCTCACTGAATAAATTTTAGAGATGTACACATATGTAATAGGGGTTGTGCTGTGGCTGCTGGGAATTACGTTCTCTTTGAAAGACTTTAGCATTCTGCATAACACAAAGGAGTAGACAACCAAAGGCATCATAGCACTCTCTACTTTCATAAAAATATTACAATGATTAAAAATATTAGCTCTAGAATTACACAATCATAATTGTTATAAAGCCTTAGACAAATCAATGAATATATTGAAGCATCATATTTTATGCTTATAGAAGAGGTATGGTATTAGTATTTAAAAAATAGAAGAGTTTAGAAAATGAAATAAAAAAATGTATAATTTAATAAATACATGCCACCAAGTTTTTTTTTTAAATTATTATCATTAAGGCAAACATTGCTTCTAGAAAAAAAGTAAGCAAGTGGTCATTTAAAAATCATCAAACTTCAGTGAAAAAAAGTAGGAAATAAAGAAATATGCCATTTTTATCACAATACATAACTCAAGAAAATGAAAGCATTATTTTTAAATGATCTCAACTTAAAATTATTTTAATAAAAATGATGATAGTTTCCACTAATAACTGATTAGCTCTAATAGGGAATTTACACAATTTTGTGAAAATGTCAATGACGAAAGAAAATAATAAAAACAAGTTAGGTCTTATTTTCATGGTTTTGTTTTCTCTAATATTGATTGAAATTTAATGTAACTTCAGATACACAGAGAGAGAGAGAGAGAGAGAGAGAGAGAGAGAGAGAGAGAGCAAGGGAGGGAGGGAGAGGGAGATAGAGAGAGAAGGAGAGAGGGAGATGTAGCTGGAGATTTTTCCAGTCCCCCCAGAGCCTGCAGCTACTCAGACCCAAGTAAACACACAGAGACTTATATTACTTATTAAACAGTATGGCTGTGGCAGGCTTCTTGCTATCTAGTTTTTATATCTTAAATTAACCCATTTCTATTAATCTATAAGTTGCCACATGGCTTACAAGCCATGTGGCCTGTGGCTTACTGGTACTTTACATCTTACTTCTCATGGTGGCGGCAGCTGGCAGCATCTCCTGATTCAGCCTTCCACTTCCCAACATTCTCCTCCCTGCTTATCCCACCTATACTATACTTCCTGCCTGGCTACTGGCCAATCGGTGTTTTAATTATCAATCAATCAGAGTGACACATTCACAGGAAACAGGAAGACATCCCCAGCAGGGAGAGAGGGAGGGGGAGAGGGAAAGGGGAAGGGAGAGAGAGGGAGAGAGGAGAGGGGAACGAGGAGGGAGAGGGAGAGAGAGAGGGAGAGAGACATGCACTTCACAACCACCCTGTCTTCTTTGTTTTTCAAAAAAATTCTAATCCCTTTTATTAAAATTGTAGTTTTTTTTAAATAGAAACATATCTGCTTTTATTTTATGTATATTTATTTTCTGCATTTGTGTCTGTGAACCGCATGCATGCCTGATGTCTGTGGAAGACATAAGAAGGCATCAGATGTCTGAACAAGAGTTACAGGCAGGTGTAAGCTGCTCTGTGGGTGCTGGGAACCGAACTGGGGTCCTCTGGAAGAACAGCCAGTCCTCTTAATCACCAAGTCATCTCTCCAGCCCCTTAAGATTTGAATTTCATTTTATAATGACAGATTGCTTTATTGTTACGATTATTGCTGATTTTAAAAGATACCTTTAAAAACCTCAAAGTCAATCATTCTCAAAAAACGATTTCAAGCTTTCCTCAGCATTCTCAATTACCGCATAACAAACTGTGATATTTCACATATTTTCCCATAAGCAATCCATAAAATCTGTCATTTCCCTTCATAATAATTTCTGTGAGTTTTTACATTGAATTCACTTCTGAGGTCATTTCTAATAAATGTCTCATAAAAAGTATCGATATGCATTTGAATAAGTCTGTTAATGAGGCAATGCTCATGTGACTGTCTTCTCAGAGATCTGTTTACCTGCCTGGTTTGTGAAGTTGCTAACTCCACAAGCTAACCTGTCACATCTAACCTGAAGCCTCCCTGTAGCTTTCTTCAAACATCTGAGATATTCTCATTATCAATAAGTAAAATTGACAGTATTTTTTCCCTCCTAAAGGAAAACCTGTGTTCCTCTCTAGTACAATTGCTAGTGTTTCAATGTAGATCAGCCCTCTCATCATGGAGGAAACAAGTTCCGAGACATCCAGCATATGTCATGGTTTTCATGGTAAAAAATTTGAAAAGAAGCTATCAAATGTCAACTTCTGGAAAATACTCACAGGATGCTTCAGGCAAGGAAGGAGATAAAAATAAGGATGGAGACAGAGACGGGGTAAGGTGAAAGAGAAGGGTAGGAGGAGAGGGGGAAGGAGAGAAAGACAGAGACAGATTTGTACCTTACATCTTAACAAAGTTATAATTTCTGATGTTCTTTCAGAACATCATCACATCTGCTGGCCCCATCCTCTTAATCTTGGTCTAAATGTCTCTGTCAGTGCAATTGTGGCTGGGGCTGTGTGGTATTCAAGACAACACTGTAATATGTGACCATTGGTGCCTAAACTAATAAAGGTCAACTCAATCACACTCCTACATAGTCCAAAAAGCTCTTGATACAATTTCTTCTTCTTTGTTTCTCTTGTTTAAACATAGAAAGCAAGCAAGCCATTAGGAAACTTTTCCTCACCTTATTTTGCCTAACAAAAATAATATGAGAACCAAACATTTTCTGCTAGGAAATAGACAGGAAAACACGTATTAGAAAGCCAAAAGGCATCTCTGTGGAGACCTGCAGGCACAGAGGCAAACAGAGCTGATGATGAAGCCACATCCAGCTCCGCCTCCAGGAACCCACCTGCCCTCCCAGCCCTTCTCTCATGTCTCTTGCTTTCTCATCACTGGGCAGGAAAAGAGGATGGGGAAAGAAGTGTCTACTCGATTTGGGGCACAAGCTTTGTTATTTGTGTTCTAATTTTCAGCTCCTGGATAAGTTTCAGTCAATTGTGTGGGGAGTGTAGGAGTTCTGTTTCCCTGCTTTCTTCCTAGAAAGCTGAGAGCCTTGACTCTATGACACCCAGTCTGTCAAGTGTAACAAAGGCAGGATGTATCTGACATGTGAAGAAAGAGCTACTGTATCACACGCCTGCAGTAAAGTGGATGAAACTGTAATAAAATAACAAGTGTCATATAAGATTAAGTGGGACATGCACACCTCTCCTAGCATTATTTCAGCTCACTGCTATCAGGCTCATAAAACCTGCACTGAAAACAAAGGAAAGCTCAAACGAAACTGCCCTCTACAGAAACCTTTATGCAAAATCAACAAATGAGATCTGGGTTAGTGGATAATGGTTGCTAATAATTGCCACTATTCAGCATTATTCATATCTCAAGTGAAACCTAGTTTTGTTTCTCCTATGAAGGAAGCTGCTAATCATTTCCTTGGCATACAGTACAGTCGCTTGAACAGTCTTGTGACTTGTGTTCTCATTCTTCTCAAAGGCGGTCGGCACTCATCCATGTCCACATGCACACTGTCCCCTTCCATAATAGAAAAGTCTATTCAGGCATAGTGACTCACTGTGGTCATACTCCATCATCTCTGTTATGTCGGCACTTTACTTAATCATTGTCAGCCAGACCCACCCATTCTTGCTCTTTCTTGCTACCTTCTCCTTCACAAATGTAGCAGATGTAAGCATGCTATTAATGATGGTCAAAAATTCCCTTAGGTTGCACAGATGGATGGGTTATTTTTATTCATGAAGAAGTTTTAAATCCAAAGTTTAATAGAACCAGAATCTTCTATTATGGGATTATTTTCAAATCACTTCTTTACCAATTTAATGCAGGCTTCATTTAAAAATATTTTTAATTTGAATAAAAAAGTGCTGTTTCCTCTGTCTCTTGGCTTTATTTAGTCTTGAACTCATCTCTTCTCAATATAGTCGGCTATTCATTGTGATCACTTCCTGAAAAGTGCCTGGAATCTAGACGTTTCTGTAATTTGTGTGATAGAATTTCCACAAGTTTAAAAAAATAAAAACTGAAACATGAAAGTTAAAAGGTTCTGTAAAAATATCTCAGCACAGCACAGCACCACAGGGTAAGGGAAATATAGTCTACTACTATAGGATATTCCCATTTGAAAATCTTTCTTTGAACATTAGTGCTGTGGGATGTTCTGTATGTTAAATGTGTTGCTCTGGTTGGTTAATAAATAAAACACTAATTGGCCAGTAGCCAGGCAGGAAGTATAGGAGGGACAAACAGAGAGGAGAATGCTGGGAGGTGGATGAGGCAGAGAGACGCTGCCAGCTGCTGCCATGACAAGTGAGATGTAAGGTGCCGGTAAGCCATGAGCCATGTGGCAACTTATAGATGAATAGAAATGGGTTAATTTAAGATAAAAGAACTAGATAACAAGAAGCTTGCCACAGCCATACAGTTTGCAAGCAATATAAGTCTCTGTGTGTTTACTCGGTTGGGTCTGAGCGGCTGCGGGACTGGTGGGTAAGAGAGCTTTCTCCTGACCGTGGGCCAGGCAGGACTGGAGAAAACTTCAGCTACACGTTAGCTGTGATTTCCTAGGCTAAATCTTTAAATTTATCTTTCATATATAAAATTGATATAAAAATATCAATTTTGTTGATAATTCTTCAAAACTAACCTTTGAAGGAAGGCCCCAGAAGACTTACTCTGAAAGTCAGGGTAGATTATCACAGTGGTAGCAGTAAGCATGAGTGATTGTGAGTCGGTCAAGAATTGTCATCACTAAAAAGCTTCCAAACTTCAGATTCTGGAAAACAGCAGAAAACCTTAAAATTATCTTTCAATCTTTTATCTTTCAAAGGAATTTTCTATTTTCAAATAATTTTCAACTGTACTTGAGAACTTCATACATGTATACAGTGGGGCATGATCATATCCAACTTCCTCCCAATCCCACCTCACAAGGTCCCCTCTTTTTTCCCACTCTGGTTCAATATAGTAAAATGCTAGCTACAGCTAGAAAACAAAGGGAGACAAGAAAAGGGATACAAATAACAAAGGAAGAAATAAATGTATTTCTAGTTGCAGATAATGTGATTAAATGCACAAGAGACACTATAACTATACCAGAGACTGGCAGGTCTTATAAATACTTTCAAACACTCCTCCCCTGAAGGCTCAGAGGTATATGTGGAAGAGAGTTGGAAGGATTGTATGAACCTGAGGTAGTGGATGATTTCAAGAAAACAATATTTCCCAGACATGACAGGGCAGTTGCCCATATGCACTCAAAGCAATTGTGACAAAAATATACAAGACCCACTCATTCTCATGCCAGACAAGACCTCAGCATGGAAGTTCCACCCAAAGATGATGAGATACTGGAATTTATTAGCTTTGGGGAAGTATTAAGTCAGTTTTCTTCAATAGTGTGACTTCTGGCAGTGCCAACCACAACTCCAGGGCAGGCTCCACACCAACAGTAGGTAAGCAACACAAATTGGGTTAAATGTGGTGTGGGAGAGAGAAAGTTTGATAAATAGAGAGGTGGGAGCAGATATGGGAGGGGTTTGGGCAGGGTGATTAAGAGCAAAACCCTTTGTATAAAATTCTCAAGTAATAAAAATATTACTTAAATATTTTGTCTCTGGATTGACTTTGTCTTTGCTAATCTATTCTACAGTAGACATTTTGAACTCTGATACTTTTGTTGAAAAAAACTACTACTGTGAAATATATCTTAGGTGGAATGACTTGAAAGAAACACAATCAGACTCAAGTTATCTGAGTTCTAATATTAACTCTCTCTATAGTCATTGATTTGAATTCCTTAGGGCTTCTAGTAACTTCACCTAAACAGCCCCAAGACCGTAAAGTTTGAGGTGCTCATTTCAGTTGTCTTCCTTAGTTTTTTTTTTTTCCTAAAACCCATAGCAGCACATCTCCACCTGGGCTTTTCGGTGAAAACCTTTGCAAGAGCCAAAATATTAATAGACTATGCTTAATTGCCCATTACAGGCTGCTAATTTTTCTGTGATATTTCAAATGGTTACTAATAATTAATATTCCAAGATTCTTAATTTCAAAAATGATAAATACGAGACCAAGGGCAGTAGCATTATTTATCCAAAGTTACACCATAGTTGGAGAAAGTGTTATATCATGATTGTATGTTGGAGTCATTCCATCTACTTCTAAAATCAACACTTTTCACAATGCAGCACTGTGTATTAGTTTCTTCAAGCTTTAATTAAAACAGATTCTCTCAGGTACATGGCTTTGTCATTTCCAAGTTTTTAGCACGAATTTCAAATGGTCTTTAATAAAAAAACAAACGTGGGGCCAGGTGTTGGGGTAAATTCTGAAAGGTCAAAGAAGCAGAACAAGTCACAGCTAACCTCACCTTGTCAACTTCTCAGCTGATCTTGTTTCCTCAGACTGAAAGCCTCTGAGTCCTCATCTGAATGGATCTCAGCTGTACTGCTACTAAAAAGCCTAAAAGTTTAAAAGCCTCTAGTTCCTGGTCCTCATGCCTTATATACTTTTCTACTTCCTGCCATTAGTTCCTAGTATTAAAGGCGTGTGTCTTTTCCAGGCAAGACATGAGATCTCAAGTACTGGCATCAAAGGTGTGTGTCACCTACCGTACCTGGCTGTTTCCAGTGTGGCCTTGAACTCACAGAGATCCTGATGGATCTCTGCTTCCAGAATGCTAGGATTAAAGGTGTGTGCTACCTCTGCCTAAACTCTATGTTTAATATAGTGGCTGTTCTGTTCTCTGACCCCCAGATAAGCTTATTGGGATGCATAGTATATCAGCCACACAAGTTACAAATACTTAAATTGTCTTTCATTGACTTTTCCCCTTGCTCACTTTATTGTGTGTGTGCATGTGTGCTTGGGTGCATGCAGGTGTGTGTCTGTGTGTGTGTGCCTGAGATGAAGATCAAATCAGCACCTTTTAAATGAAAAAAAAACTGTTCTATTACTGACCTACATTATCTCCCAGCCTACTTATATTTTCCATTTCAACTATCTCAAAAATAATCATTTTCTATGCCTCCTATTCTTTTTACCCAATTTGTACATTTCATAGCTTACTCTAATCTTACCTACATTAATGAATTTGCTGAAATTCTTTTAATTAAATTTATCATTTAAGTAACAAATCAATTCAGTGATTCAATTTTAATCTCTAATTTTATTTTTGGAATACTTCATTCATAATCTTAATTCCTTTAGAGTATTTTATATCAACCTCTGTGTCATGATCAAACTGAGAAACAGACTTTCAAGCACAGCACTAAGGGGCAAAATAAAGGAAAGTACCAATAGTACATGCAAATGAACTAATGTTCAATTCTTCACATCAAAGTGACAGAATTTCACATTGCATAGTACGCCCCAACTTCATTTCTCCCAAGTGACAACCATTTCATAGTTCTTCATCTTGCATATGATCAGTATTTGCTTTTTTTTAAAATAAACTCCCATCTTCTCTTGGATTTTCAGCATCATTTTGTCTAAAATTTTACTGATTTAAAATTGACTGCAGTTGCATTTAGATCAAAATTTAGTCTGCGTGAAATCTTCTCCTATTCTTACATTTGCCTAAGATAATGATGACAATATGTCAACAGTAATGTAAGAATTATTAACTTATTTTTATTATACCTAAACATCTTTTGTAGTTCATGAGTTCTGTATTTGAGATTAGTGAAGCTAGATATGGCTATAAAGCCCTCTCATTTAGTTCCCTAACCTGTTGCCAATTTCGTAATGTAGCCACTGCCCAGAAATATTGAGAACTGCATCAATATCTAGTGCTTATAGATTTGCAGCCTTAAGCATTTTTCTGTACCATTTTTAAGAGTCAAAATGTATAGGGTCTTTGTTGTAAAATGGATGTTGTTTCTACAGCTAAACATTTAGAGATTTCCTAATGTAATTGAAATTTATCCAGTTAGAAACAATGGAGTAATCAGCATGGTACACAGCTTCAGCAAACGGTGGTGAACATGGATAATTTGGCACCAAGGCTGAATCATGATGGATAGAGCTTGTCTTCAACTCTCAGCATGTGCTCTTCATCAACAAAAGCAAGGCTTAAATTCTCCTCCAACAAAATCAACTTTGGCATGGAAATATGAGCTGTTTTATTTTCACAATATTATCTTTCAAAAGCAATGTTTATCGTACCAGTGAAAGGGTTAAAAAATAATTGCCATCCTAAGTGAATGTAGAGACAATTGCTTAGCACTACTAACTATTTTTTTGTGTCTGAAGAACTGAAATATTCACATTCATAGAGTATTGTTGATATTGGTGTTTCAATATGGAATTGTGGAATATCAATGATGCATGTCTTTTTGTGTCTCACTTTGCTACAAAAGATGTCATTACAGAACTAAACAGATGGAATAAATTGATATAAAGTGAATAACATATGTTTAAGGAATCATAAGAAGAAATAACATTTGTATTTAAAACTGAGTAATGGGATACATTACAAAATTTTGTTAAAGTATAAAAGTAGTGGATAAGTGCTCTTTGAATGATAAAGGTTGTGAGTAAGCAGATGTTCTGGTAAATACTATCTATAAGTTTATGCTGTCAATCTCTGAGGGTTAACCAGTGTCCTGGAATAATCCTAGGAGTGTTTTTTTAAAACTTCGGAATTTAATAAATATGAGTCAGTTAAACACGTCCTGTTCCTCATACTACGCTCAGAGCTCCTCAGATACCTTGGAAGTCAGTAGTGCTGCAACCATAGAAACAGCAAGTAACAGCAAAGTGTTAACTATTGGTCACCTCAGCTACAGGGAACATGACAATTTGTCACCTCAGAAAAACCAGCATTACTTCATCTCTATGGGAGTTTCCTTTAAAATCCCCACTCACAGAATCCTTTCCTATTTAACTTAACTCAGAGTTCATGCAGCAAGAAAAGCCTCTTAACAGAGTAACTGTTGATAAATTCCGAGGCACTTGATTAACAGTACATATGACTGATATGATAATGTCAGAAAGGATACCAAGAAGTTAATAAAAATAAAAAATATTGTCTGGAGAGTCGACTACCCTAGAACTCCTTTCAAAGCTCTGACACATTTGTGAAGACCTACAAGTGAATGCAAATGTACACTATTGTGTAGATACTCAAAAGTAAGACCATATTCTCTTAGTTGGAAACATGCACAGAAGACAGCATTTTTTTTCAACATTTTTTCTCTGTAGAGTAGAAATTGTGGAGTGAGGCAGTGTTATAAACTGTGATTATGTTCAACATGCACTCAGGCATATACATAGACTACTGTAGCAAAGCTCAGTAGCTCCAGCAAATAATTAAATAAAATTTCTGTCAATCTGTGAATGTGAATATTGCCCAGAATCCACACAATTTAATGATGTTTCAATAGACAAATATTAACAAGTGGAATGCATCACTCCAGCATAGCTAAATCAAAAGTTGTCATATCATTGTGTTAATGGATTCAAAAATTCTACATCTTACACATTAGGAATGCTCAATAACCTAAAAAGGAAAGAATGCCACTTCCCTACACTAATGACAATGTCAGAAAAGCTCATAGGTAAACTGAGTCAATGATGAGCAACTGACATTTTCAGTCACAGAATTTTTGATAAAGTTGCTACCTTTGCTTGAATTAAAACTGCTATGCACATGAAATGCAATCTGAGTAAGTATCATGTATTTATTACAGGGGAGAAAGAAAGAGTGCATGTGGAGAGGTGATGTAGCAGCACAGGGCCTGCATGGGTCTTCACCAGCTCCTCTGTGTATGTCATGGTTGTTAGCTTGGTAGTTCTGTGCGACTCCTTCCTAACAGTGGAAGTGGGTGTATCTGTGACCCCTTTGCCTGCTCTTGGTACTCTTCACCTCCTGTTGGGTTGCCTTATTCAGTCTCAATGTGAGTATTTTTGCCTTTTCTTATTGTATGTTATTTAGTCTAGCTTGGCTGTATCTTGAGGGGGTTACTCTTTTCTGAAGAGCAAATGAAGGGTGAGTGGATCTTGGAGAGGGGGGAGGTGGTAGGGATGAGGAGGAGTAGAGGGAGAGGAAACTGTGGTTGAGATGTATTGTATGAGAGAAGAAACTATTCTCAATTTTTTTTAAAAAAAGGAAATGAAAAACTTAAAAGTCAAAGATAAACAAAAACACAGAGGATAGAAGAATGGAGGAACCTTCAACAAACAGGAAAAAATCAGTGAAATGAAAACTGGCTCTTTGAAAATCAATATTGACAAGTCTTCACTATAATGTCTTTAATAAAAGACATCTGAACATATTCAAGTAAAGGGATTAAACTGGTTAGCAGTTTAAAACATCCCACACAGAATATCCTAAATACATTATTTGCTATGTCTACCAAATACTTTAATTTTTTTTTTTGAAATGTCTTTCTAAAAGCATACAAAATGGAAGTATTCAAGAACTGGTCCTGACACTAGTAGTATAAGAAAGCTCTGACCAACCATGGATGTCACTTAATTGCCCCAAAATATTCAACAAAGTAGAAGCAAATTCAATGCAACAAAATTTATGGCAGATTATTAGTTATCAATAAGACATATTTTTCTCAGAAATGCAAAGCTGGTTTAGCATCCAAAAATCATTGTACTATAACTTATTGATGGAATACCGGACAGAAAAAAACCAATTGAATAGAGAGAAGAATTTGACAGAATTAAATATTCTTTAACAGCAAAAGATAGTTCAGCAAATTAGAAACAGAAAACACTTACCATAACATGATAAATGATTCCTTTAGGAAACTCCTGGCTACTACATTCCAAAATGGTGAGAAACTGAATAACTTCTCCCCAACATCAAAACCAAAGCAATGATGTCTGCTTCCACACCAGTTCACCACTATCATAATTTCTATTCATGGCAATTAAGAACAAAAATGAATAAGAAGAATATAGACTCTCAAAACAGTAAAATAATCATTATTTGTGGGTGACATAATCATACAAATAGAAAATCCTGAAGAAACAAGAAACTGTATTTTAGAATTAATAAGTAGGAGTAAAATCTGCTTCCAGATTAAAGCATACTTAAAAATTATAAACATGCCATGGACAATAAGAATATGAAATGCATTAATAATTTTAAAATAATAATTTAAAAAGTTATAAACACTAAAGGATGTTTCTTAAATTGGTTACAAAACTTTTCCACTAAATACTAAAAGAGAAATCTCATTGTAAACTAAAAAAGTTGTAAAGAAATGGACAGATAGCCCATGCTCATTATGTAACATGGTTTAAAGAGCAGTATTTTCTAAGTCCACTGTACCAATACCATCCTAAACAAGAACTAAGATATTTTTGAGTAATTGAAAAGTAGAAATTCACATCAAAACACAAAATGTATACAATATCCAAAATACGAGACAAATTTCAAAAATGTACACATTCTCTTTAATGAACAATCAACAAAGCTACTGGAAAAAAATACATGGTGCTGGTCTGAGCACAGGCCAGTGACTAAAATCATTGAAATAGAATTTTAACTCCATAGCAAAGTGAGTACTACTCACTTTCATGCTTAGTTGTTTTTTAGCAACAACATAGAGACCATCAAATAGGGTTGATATAATATTTCATTAAAAAATGCTTTAAAAAGTACAGGATATTCAATATTTTCAAAAAACTGAATCCTTACTATACATTACAAAAATAAATTCAAATGGAAAAAGTGCTACTTTTAGATTTTTTTGTGTGTTTGTTTTTTTTTCTTCTTCTGTGTTTGACTTGTCCGTTTTTCCAAGTGCTTTTTTGTGCTTTCTTGGGCTCTCCTCCAACCACTCATAAGCTTCTTGTCACAGTTTCCAAGAGCTGGGACTAGAGATGTGCATCACTACACATACTCACTCACATGTAGGCTTTAAAACTGTAAACCTCAGGCGAGCAAGATGGCTCAGTATGTAAAAACATTTAAGTGGAAGCCTGGCTACCTGAATTCAATGTTCAGGAAGAACAAAACCTTTACCCATGTAAAGGTAGAAACACATTGTTCACACACATAACAGTAATCATGAAGAAAAGGAAACTCAAATTGACAATAGTGCATGATATGATGCAGAAGATTATACATAGTTTGGAATATAATATATAATAAAAATGTAAAATACAGACAGTAACCAGCATTGATGAAAAAATGTAAGAACTGGAAACATTATACTTGGTTGGTATGATTGCAAAGTGGTTCAAGCACTGAAAATAGTTTGTCAGTTCATCAAAAAAACAAATATAGAGTTGCCATGTGTTCTAAATCTTCAACTATAGGTTTATACTCAAACAAAGAATACATATGGGCAGATAAAAGTGTATATGGGGACTGGACAGATAACTGGATACTTAAAAGCACTTGTTCTTATAGAAGTCCTAGCTTCAATTTCCAGCACCCTTATGATGATATCAAATTCCAGCACCCATATCTAGATAGTATTATGCCCTCATCTTACCTCTGAGGGCACCACACACACACACATTGTTTAGATGCAAAGAAAATAGTCGTGTATATAAAATGAAATAAATAAATCTAAAAAGTTTTAAATGTGTACTTAAGTGCATTGAAAACATTTTTCATGTCTAAAAAGACTAGAAAAATAATATAATTTTAAATTAATAAATTTATTTATTTCAAACATTGAAACAGTATACAAAGTGAATTTATATCATAACATGGATGAAACACAGAAATACACTAATATAAATAGACTAATCACAAAAATAACACACACTGAATAATTCCATTTACATTGAGTGTCCAGAAAAGAGAAATGATTGGTGGCTATGAGGAGCTGGAGAAAAGGAAGAATGGGAAGCTACAATAAGTGGTGAATGTTTATATTTTACATCATAGTAATGCTCTGAAATTATAAAACAATGATGCTTACATATCCCTGGGAATGCACCAGTTATAGAATCATCTTAAAAAAAGTCATGTGCTGTGTGTATTTTATTTCATCAAAGGTATTGTCTTGTTACATTTTTAAGATTCTGTGAAGGGACACCATGACTAAGGTAGCTAATAAAATAAAACTGCTTACAATTTCAGAGGATGAATTCATGATCATCGTGGGGGGAGCATGGCAGTAGACAGGCAGGCATGGTGCTGCCTCAGTAACTGAGAGCTCATATGTTGAGCCTACAACCACTACTACCATAACTTAGAGAAAGTGAGAGAGCTGATAAGGAATGGGTGGGATTTTGACAGTTTCACATCTCTTTTAACTAGGCCACACTTCCTAATCCCTCCCATTCAGTACTACCAACTTGGGACCAAGCACTAAAAGATATGATATGGGAGGGGCCATCCTCGTGAAAATCATAACAAATATTTTATATAGAGATTGTTATTCAGCTTTCTGGCATCAATGGGAGATAAAATAGAAACCATTAATAATATGGCAACTTCATTCATTATATACCAGATAATTTCAAATATGAATTAAAACAAAGTTTTCAATCAATTAATTAAAATTTTTGCTTAATATATTTAAGATTTCCTAAGATATTTGTGAGAAAAATATGTAGCTCTACAATACTAAGCCAATGTGTTCTCAGAAATAAGTTGATATTGACAACATATATTTGCATTGTTTGGTTCTGATAAAAATACATTTTAAAATACATTTAAAGATGCCATTTAATGAGAAAAGATCAGCACAGCACAGTGAGAATCTTCATTTCTGGTTTTTTTTTTCAGTGTTGGATACTGAATGCAGTGTTTTACGCATGCTAGGCAATCTCTCTACAATAAGGTATGTCTACAACAGTAATAAAATTTTTTTCTAAATAGAAAATATGTATTAAAATTTAAATAGTAATTAAAATAATTCATCCACAAGGCAGATGAAACCTCATTTACTAAAAAGACTGCATTTTATACTACTCTTCAGTGCATATTTTATAAACAAAACAATCAGAATCTTAAAATTAAATTTATTTCACAATTTACTACTCCTTTTTTTATCAGCTATAATTCTAGCACGACAAAGCAGATGTAGTTGTAGTGTTTCTATATAAATACATTTGTTACAAAAATAGCAAAGATAGGATGCATACATTTTGTTTATTTTTATTAACCTAACACCTTACTATATTGATTTTTCTAAGAAATAGTAGTAGAATTTTAATTACTCTATGATTCATACTGGGCTTAAATGAAGGTCTTTTATGATCTGATAGTCTTTACCACCAGCTCATCCCCCAAACTGTCAACTACCTTGAGCACTCAGCATTGAAACTTCTTTTTTTTCTCTTCTTCTTCTTCTTCTTCTTCTTCTTCTTCTTCTTCTTCTTCTTCCTCCTCCTCCTCCTCCTCCTCCTCCTCCTCCTCCTCCTCCTCCTTCTTGGCATACTATTCCTGGATTCTAATACTGCTTCTGGAATGTTCAGCTATATTTTTATTCATTATTTAGAGCCAACTTAAATGTTATTTCCCAGAAACCTCCTTTAACCTTTTCAGTCAAGAAAAAATAAAACATTCTCTCTGTGCCAGTAACAGCTTATTACACCATTAGAACACTCACTGCATTGTGCTTCCTTCTATATGCTCCTAATTAAACTGAGTAAAAAAAGAATAGCTTTCTATTTAGCTTCCTTTGAACCTAGCCTGAGGTCTAACTCATATATATGTTAATGAATATTTAGTGAATTAAGTAAGGATAAACAAAGTCAAACCAGCAAATATATCTGTGTTTTACGTGTTCTTTACATTGAAGGTTGTATAAAATGGGTTGGTTCAGACAATTGTTAAGGGAAAAACAAAAGTTTGTTTTCCTTTGTACACTAAAACATCATGACAAAAGGGGAAATAAAATATGCAGAAATAGTCTATTTACACACACAGGTACATGTATACATGCATAATTCACCCATCAAAAGCTGCTGCATTCCATTTTCCTTGACCAATGAATATTAATGACCATGTTTGTGCATGTGTGTATATGTGTATGTGTGTGTGTGTGTGTGTGTGAGAGAGAGAGAGAGAGAGAGAGAGAGAGAGAGAGAGAGAGAGAGAGAGAGAAAGAGAGGGAGGGAGAGGGAGAGGGAGAGGGAGAGGGAGAGAGAGGGAGAGGGAGAGGGAGAGGGAGAGGGAGAGGGAGAGGGAGAGGGAGAGGGAGAGAGAGAGAGATTAGTCCGAAGGACAATGATTGATTACAGTTTCTGTTTAGTCAGAATTTAAGCTAGAAGGTAGAGAAAGCATGTGTGTTGAAAAGGAAAATATAAATACCTTATCTTGATAACTTTCTCAACCTAGAAAAAAAATTCTGTATGTATATAGAGACCAAACTGGATCATCAAAATGACATTTCCAAGTTGTCTTATGATTGCAGTTTAGTTCAGAGTATATACAACACATAATTTTCTATATTCCTTAATTTGAAATAAATTCTCATAGATATTTCTGGTGTATAAAATTTGTGTTTCTTTAAGAAGGAATTACAAAGTATTAATGAAATAAATTCAAATACATGATGAGTTATACAAATGAAGTTGGAATTACCCAAATACAGAACTGCCTGCAAAACCAATTATATTTATCCCAAATATGTCTCAAAATTAAAAGATTAATCAGCTTTAGGATTTAATTTGCTTACAATGACTTGGAATTGAAGAGCACTGTAAGAGTCTTTTTTTCTCATTGAAAACTAAGTTCACAGTAATTCTGGGGACAAATTGGATTTTAAAATCTATGAGCAGCTCAAGTTTGAATTGCATGTGGAAGACTTTCCAAAAGTTTCTCAAGAAAATACATTCTTAATGAATCAAGTTCAACTCAAAACTTTCACACCTATGCAGACAAAACCAAATGACTTTGTTTTTAATTAAATGGGTTCTGATCTCTATATCATTATTCATTTTTATCATATCTGGTGGTCTTCTACTTAATATGAGGGCCAGAAAATATAATCATACGATGTCTTAATAATCAGAAGGCACTACTAAAATCACAAAGATTATTTGTGATTTAAAGAGGAAAAGATTTACTTTTGGATAAGTAGATGACATGCCTTGAATAGAGAAGTCTCTTGGCTGAGTGCCATTCAACATAATATATATTCACCATCCTAGGCTTCAGATATTTAAACTAAAAATAGTAAACAAATTCAGCAGAAGAATATTGATCTTCTAAGAGCTACTATTAAAGTATGAAAACAATCAGTAGATAAATTTGTGGAAAACGGAAATGCTCTGTAATATTAATTATTTAAAGTAAATATATCTAGAAATATAAAAGGACTGAGGATAAAAATGTATTGTTTGAACAGGGAAGAAAGGGATATATATGCATGAGAGGATAATGTCTGTCTACTAAAGTAGATATTTTAAAAAACACGCAAGACAAAGTGTCAGCAAGTATGAATGTATTGAGGGGAAATGTGCATAATGTATTGGAAAACATAGGAACTACAGTAAAACAAAATCAGATATAAAAATGTAGTTTTAATGGGGAAATTAATACATGTATGTTTGATAATACCATAGACAAAAAAGACGTTTCATTTCAATTAACTTATTAACATAAGTTGTCTACAAACATAGAGTAAATAAGATGTCTAAAGACAAAGAGTAAATAAATAAGGAAATGGTGTATATTCACAACAAATATGGTACTTATAATTGGAAATAATGTTCTTAGTCAGAACAGTGCATACTAATAAACAAGGAGAAAAAGTTATAGCAATAAATGTACATTAAAAATATATAAATAATAAATACTGCATTTGTACTACCAAATAATATGATTCAGTAAAACAAAAAAGCAGAAATAATCCAAACCCAAATTAGGAGAAGAAAATAGATAACAATGAATAGACAAGAAGCAGAAAAAGTATAGACTAAAACAACAGAAAAGAAGAGGAAAGTGTAGAATTGGATTTTAGAATAGATAGTTGTGAAGATGCAGTACTAAATAGAAGATCCTGGCCCTTGGACAGTTTAAATGGAGAGGGAGTCCAATCTGAGAAATGCAGTGTTTCTAGCTTCTGTCTGTCCCTAACAAAGGGTCTTGCTCTATATTGATTCAACAACGAAAAAAAAAAAAAAAGCAAAAAGGCACTAAAGGAAAAGAATGAAGATTTCTTTTGTCTTAATCATTTTACAAGAATTTTATAAAGAAGTTATTTTACTAACCCCTACTGACTCAGTACAGCACTTAAAAATTGAAAACCTGTTTTATCAACATATATTCATGTTCCTTTCCAAATTTATAGTGAATGTTTGTTTTCTAGGTTGCTTCCAATTGGCTGCCTCCAGGGAATGACTACAACACACACACACACACACACACACACACACACACACACACACACACACACAAGCTGTGGAATAATGCTCTTGTTTGCTATAAAGATTTGTCACTCAAATTGGTTTAATAAAATGCTGATTGGCCAGTAGCTAGGCAGGAAGTATAGGTGGGGTGACCAAAGTAAGAATGCTGGGAAGAGGAAGGGCAGAGTCTGGGGAGTCACCAGCCAGATACAGAGGAATCAAGATGAGAATGCCTCACTGGGAAAAAGATACCAAGCCATGGACATAGGTAAGAATTATAGGTTAAGTCTAAGAGCTGGTTAGTAATAAGCCTGACCTACTGAATGAGCATTTATAAGTAATAGTAAGCCTCTGAGTCAATTATTTGGGAAGCAGCTGCTGAGTGATTGGGAGTTGCTGGTGGGACATAAACTTCTGCCTGCAAATGGTGCCCAAATATCTAGCACCTACATCCACATAAAACCCGAGAAAGCTTTCTTAAAAAGTTCTAAACTCACAAAAACAAAGCCAAATGCAGCTTCCTAGTCTTGTGGCTCTCATGCTGGCTGCAGTACCAAGACACATCTTGCAGCAGCTCCCTGGAGAAGGAAACAGCTGCCAGCCACCATGCACCATTATGTACTAAGCTAAGCTACACTAGCAACAACTAACATAGCAGTTTAAGATTCATCTCATGCAATCTAAAAACAATACAGATGATCAGTAAAGACAGATCCAAACTGAAAAAAAAAAACTATAAACTGGTTACAGTATGTTTAAAAATGACAGTTTGGGGAGAAAAAAGAAAAAGGATATATACAGTATAAAACTATACATATATATGTATGTATGTATGTATATATATATATATATATATATTTTAAATAATACAAATAAAATAAAGTCCTTAAAAAGGGAGTAAAGTAATATGAAAAAAAGCCATGTGAAGATTGAAAATACACAGAGAGTCTGGATGCTGTATGTTATTGCGTTGTCTTTGAATAGTTTTACTGCTGAAGAAGGAGCAACAGCTACTAGGAGACATTTGATTATAAACATTGCTGGATTAATCCAATCTATATATTTTGAAAATGCCTTGACTTTAAAATTTAAGTCAAAAGATATGTTACTTTGGAGAAGAGGTTATGTTTTTGTTTCTACAGGAAATGAGAGGCTCTGGATTCATTCTGGGTTAAGAAAAATCAGGTTTGATCGAGGAAGGCCCCCTGAAAGAGCTCCAATGGGAATGGATAGCCTAGATGACCCAATGTTTCAGAGGGCTTCTGTTGCAGTTTCCTCTGAATTCTACATCCAGAACAGCTTCAAGGCAACTGACTGAGATGATCCAGCCTCACAGAATACTTCAGTCAGGACTTGACCATAATTCAAAATTTCTCATGGTCCCCCAAAGATTACCAGTGCCACCAAGCAACAGAAAATAGTGTAGGAAACTATGCCCATATTTGTAAAAAATGGGTTATGGGTGTTTATTATCATTTAAGGGGGGTTGGTTATAAGCTGTTATTGTTCACAAAAAGTTAAATTCAAAGGTCTTTTTCTAAAGAAATAAGGGGGATAGGATATAGAAATTATAGAATAAAAGGATAGATTATTGAACCTACTTTAACCCCCCCAAAACAGCTATTAATCTTGGGATATTTTACATTGGTATGGATTTTAGTTTATGATTAAATTTAAAGTTATTTCTGTTATACTGTATATATGTTTCTACTCTTGTTTGGGGCATTGTGTTTATGTAACTCATTTACAAATGTAATGTATAATTAAAAAATACAACTTAACAGTCATCTTAATAGTCAAATTTATAGTCATGTTAGTTAGGTTTTCTAGGTATACAAAGATATATTTCAGATATGTATTTGGGAGTTGCTGGCAGGACATAAACTTCTGCCTACACACATATATCAAGATTAAAGGTATTTGTTTAGTTTACCTTGTAAAAACTGATTACTAAGGTATGACAATGCATAGTAAAATCAGTTACATTACTTCCTTAAAGTCTAGTTAAATTTAAATGGACTGAGTACACAGTATGAAAGCAGATTGGGTGCATAGTTTTAAATGCTCTCAAAATATATTATTAACTGAGTTGCAAGGTCAGAAAATGTTCAGAACAAGTATTTCCTGAAAAAGTTGTCCTCATAGATATCACTAAAACTTTATTTAGACTAAGAAAACAAGAACAAAGATTTAAATATAGACATAAAATCAGATATGTAAAGGAAATATTGTCAACACTATTGCAAAATACAAAAGAACACAAGTAATTATTATGAACTGGTATAGAACAACACATTGGGAAATGAGAAGATACAGACTTTGCAAGTTCCAGAAATGAAGCCATAACACTAAAAACCTTAACCGAGCAAAAATGAGAAACAAGATTGAACCAGCAACAATACTACTTCTTAAATAAAAGTAAGCCATGATTGATGGACTCATTGCTAGATTCTACAAACATTTAAATTTCTAACACCAATTATTTGTAATCAATTCTCAAAATCTGAAAGATTCTATAATTTAACACTAACATCAGGCAAAGACACAACAACCTTAACAAAAATAAACTAGACCAATAAATATCCTTCATGAAAATATATGCAAAATTCTCACCAAAATGCTTGCCAACAAAATAAATAAAACTACATATCAAAAAGGTCTTTTGATAACCATGTGTAAGTCACTCTAGGGTGGTAAGGATGCACAACAAATATTGATAAATGAGGGTAATGCATAACAACAAGGTAACAAAGAACAAATTTACAATCATAGAGAAGATATATAATATCTAATCATGCAAAAAAGATTTGCAGAATAAAAGATCGAACCAAAATTCAATAAGTTTTCATGATATAAATTTTCAGATTTATTTATTTATTTATCTATCTATCTATTTATTTATTTTATATTCTGGCTGCAGTTTCCCCTCCCTCCTCTCTTCTCAGTCCCTTCCCCCAACCCCACCCCTCTGTTTCTACCTCTAATCCACTCCTCTGTTTAGGTAGAAAAGGGCAGGTCTCTCACGAGGTTCAACCAAGTTTCAGTAAGAATAAGCATCTCCCCATGTATTAAGGCTGGGCAAGGCAACCCAGTATGAGGAGTAGGGTCCCAAAAGCCAATGAAAGAGTCAGACAGTCCCTGTCCCCACTGTTAGGAGTCCCACAAGAGGATCAAGCTATGCAACTGTAACATATATGCAGAGGTCCTAGGTCAGTCCCATGCAGGCTCCCTGGTTGTTGATTCAGTCTTTACGAGCCCCTATGAGCCCAGGTAGTTGGTTCTGTATGTTTTCTTGTGGTGTCCTTGACCCATCTGGCTTCTACAATCCTCTTCTGCAGAATTTCCTAAACTCTGCCTAATGCTTGGCTGTGGGTCTGCATGTGCTTCCTTCAGTTGCTGGATGAAGCCTCCCTGATGACAATTGGGCTAGGTACCAATCTGGTCACAGGAGATGGCCAGTCCAGGCTATATATCCGCTATTGCTAGGAGTCCTAGCTTTAGTCATCCTTGTAAATTCCTGAGAGATTTCCTTGTGCTGGGTTTGTAGATGACCCCAAAATGCTCCCCACTTTCCATTAGTCTCTTTCAGTACTTTCCCCCTATGCCCCCTCAACATAACGCTCATGTTCCCATCCAGAACTGCCATCAGACTACTCACAAAATCTATTCTATTTTCCCTTCCCACAGAGACCCAGGTGTCCCCCCATGAACCCTCCTTGTTACCTAGTCTCTCTGAGTCTCTGAGTCTGTGGATTATAGCATAGTTATCCTTTAATTTTACAGCTAATATCCAATTATAAGTGACTACATACCATGCTTGTCTTTATCAGTCTGGGTTACCTCATTCAGAATGATTTTTTTCTGGTTCCATCCATCTGCCTTCAAGTTTTATGGTGTCTTTGTTTTTAACAGTTAGTAATACTCCATTGTGTAAAAGTACTACATTTTCTTAATCCATTCATCAGTTGAGGGACATCTAGGGTGTTTCCAGGTTCTGGATATTATGAATAAAACTTCTATGAACATAGTTGAGTAAGTGTCCTTATTACATGAAGGAGCATTCTTTGAGTATATGCCCAAGAGTGGTAATGCTGGGCCTTGTGGTAGATTTAGTCTTAGTCTTAATTTTCTGAGAAAATGCTACACTGATTCCCAAAGTGGCTATACAAGTTTTCACTCTCAGCAACAGTGGAGGAGTGTTCCCTTTGCTCCACATCCTCTCTACCATGAGCTTTCACTTGTATTTTTGATTGATCTTAGCCATTCTGAGAGGTGTAAGAGGGAATCTCACAGTTGTTTTAATTTGTATTTCCCTGATGGCTAAGGATTTTGAACATCTTAAGTGTTTCTCAGCCATTTGAAATTCTTCTGTTGAGAATTCTCTGTTAATATCTGTACCCAATTTTTAAATTGGATTTTTTTTTTGCTGATACATAGTTTCTTAAGTTCTTTATATCTTTTGGAAGTCAGCCTTCTGTCAGATGTGTGGTTGGTAAAGATCTTTTACCATTCTATAGGCTGCCACTTTGTCCTATTGACAGTGTCCTTTGCCTCACAGAAGATTTTCAATTTAATGAGGTTTCATTTAATTGTCAGTCTCAGTGTCTATGCTATTAGTTTTCAGTTCGGGTACTTGTCTCCTGTGCAAATGCATTCAAGGCTATCCCTACTTTCACTTCTGTCAAGTTCAATGTATCTGGATTTATGTTGAGGTCTTTGATCCACTTGGACTTGAGTTTTGTGCAAGATGATAGTTATTCTGTTTGCATTCTTCTTCATGCCAACATCCAGTAGGACCAGCATCATTTGTTAAAAATGCTTTGTTTTTCCCATTTTATAATTTTGGCTTCTTTGTCAAAAATCACTTATTCATGGGCGTGTGGATTTATATCTGGGTCTTCAATTAGATTCTATTGATTCACTTTTCTGTTTTTATGGCAATAGCCATGATAAAAACTCTTAAAGATTAGCTGGGTGGGAGTAGCACATCCCTTTAATCCCAGCACTTGGGAGGCAGAGATGGGCACCACAGGCTTTAGAAGTTGTGAGGTGGGAGATCAGAGTGAGCAAAGACCAGGGCCAAATGTACCTAATCTGTCTTCATGGCAAAGATAATTTACTAGTAGAAAACTAGGCTATAATAAGTACAAACCTGTAACAATGTTTTCAACCATAGTTCATTAGCCAGCTTTTCACAGCTGTCACAACATGCCTGAGAAAACAATTTCAATGGAAGTTTGATTTCTGACTCAAGGCTGTAGAGGTTTCACTTCCACGGTCAACTGGCTATATGTGCTTTTTAAATTATTATTAATTTATAAAGTCTCACTTTATCGATCAACAGTCTGAGCTTAACACTCACTTCATAATCCAGGCTAGCCCCAGAATTTTAGCTATCTACTTACCTTAGACAACAACTGCTAAGATGACAGGCATCTGCCAACATACCCTGCTCTGTCACTTTTAGCCTTTTGGTAGGGTAGAGACATCACAGCAAGAAAGCACAAGCAAACTTCTCACACCATGACAGCCAGGAGGAAGGACAGATGAAACAGTAAGAACAAGACATACCCATTTAGACCATGTCACCAATGACTTACTCCACCCAACTAAAACTTACCTTCCAGTTTCTACTACTTCCCAATATTAGGCAATCCAATTAGGAACCATCAGTGAATTAATCCACTGCTAAGGTTGAGAAGTCACAAGTCCAGTCACCTCTTCATAGGTCCACTAACTAGATACCAAGCCTTCCACACCTGAGCCTTTGGAAAGACACCTCTACAAACCACAACATAAGGGAAAAATGTCTCGCACACCCACAGTGGCATAGCAAAGTGAGTGCTTACACAGAGGCCTGAGTATATAATTAGGGTCAAGATAAGTGCTATTCAGTATGTAGATTGACATATGCGTAAGAAGTAACAGTTTGATATTAGGATTCAAATCAAAGTCAATGATCATCTCCTAAGTGCTTTTAGATGGAAGAAAACTTCAGGGAAAAATATATTATTGGGGGGAAAGTGTTTTTAAGCAAAATCCCAATATTCAAAGCATGATAGACTTGCATCTAAAACAAGAAAAAATAACATTCATTTGAATTTACAAAGAATAAGAATCACTGGATATTAATAAATATGTGAGTGAATTGCAACATTCTAACCTGACTGTAGACAAGAGTGATGGAACTGAAACATCTTAGGTCTGAACAGTCAGACCTCATCCTAACAGCACCAGGTATTTGCTTACAACATGCTACTACTATATACAAGATAGATATCACATAAATGTGATTCAATACCAACCCTTTTATGTGGTCTTTGAAAGGCCATGATGCTTGCATAATGACAGGCAAAAGTTTCTCTTGTTCACTATTGGAAAGTGGTAGAGTATGTTCAGTCTAACTCAAAGGTCATACTATTTATTCAGGGTACGACTGCTAAATAGAAAATCTAAACCAACATATTTACAAAACCCACGTGGGTGGTGAATGTGACAAATCAAGAATTAAATGGTAGGTTTGGAAAATGAGTGGTATTACACCAAGGAAGTGGGCCGGGTGTACAATTTACAAGGAAATCACACTGGGCAGCAATTAAGGGGAAGGAAGTTGTTTGATACATTTAGGATCAGCTGGATGAAGACTAGCAGATGTGGAGGGAGAAGCGAGTATGTAGAGAAGGTGTTTGGAGGCAAGCTCAGGAAACAGTGAAACTCCGGGGTCAAAGCTAAAACCTGCTCAGATCTTGATCTGCCCTAAAGGTGCTGCTTCAAAGCTTTCCATAGGGATCACGAGAATATGATTTAAGGAAGATTTTATATTGTTTAAAGATTAACATTGGTATGTTATCTTTTAGATAACAATGCCTTAAACTTTCTACAATACCATACAGAATGATAAGGTCATGTTTTAACATCCTGTTCTGCTCACTGATCTTTAATTTTCATTTTCACACCATTGTCATATTTTAACTTATTTTTCTAAAAAAGAAATGTTATTATGATTATATAAATAGATATAAATAGTACAGGTTTAATGTAAACACAAATCACAGGAAAAATATTTTAAAAGAAAAGGAAAAATCACAGCATAGGTAACAACTCACTAACCATAGTATAAATGTTTAAAGTTATTTATGTTCATACTTTTAAACAGCTTAATTCCCAATTGCCATTTCATTTAAATTATTTTGGCTATTGTTTGCTTATGCTATATTTGTCTTGTGAAACACGCTGAATACTTCAATTCTTGGTAAAAAAAAAATAGAGGCTTTCTTCTCATTATAGAAATTGTTTAGACTGTTTCTTTGAGAATCCTTGACTCAGGAAATACACAGAAATTAAGGGAAGTGGGAGAGGAAGTACATATGTATTGTTCTGGTATGTAAATGATTACAATGATCCATGATAATTAGAACTTCAATTATAGGGTCAATTTACCACTTAATCACAATTAATGAGTAAGTTGTGGAAGACACATCATGGCAAGTGAATAATTTATTTCCACACAAAATGCCTACTGTGTTTTCCATGCTTCATGTTAATGAAAAACCCCATATTAAAAATGTTCTAAGATGGGAGAGATGACTCAGTGATAAAGAATTCTTGCTATGCAAGGATTGGAGTTGAGATCCCAGCACCCAGGTATTGGCACCTTTACTCCTGTAACCCCAGGACTCAGATAGGCAGAGGCCGGAGAATTGCTAAAATGTTCTGGCTGCCAGCCTATCCAAACCCGAGGATCTTTAGGAGTGGTGACGGATGTCTCAGGAGAATAGGGTGGAGAGTGAAAGTGAAGCACACCTGAGGCCCTCTTCTGTCCTGTAGAATACAAAGGCATGCAAATACACACACACACACACACACACACACACACACACACACACACACTCGCACACTCACACACCCCTGTGAATATACCCTATATGCGTACATACAAATATGCATACACACAGAGAACAAAGAAGTTAAACATGCTCTCCTAGGACGAGATGAAGACAGGCACTACTTAAGTCTTGGTGAAAACCAGTTAGTTAGCATTGTAAGTATTACAACCATCATAACGTTTCATCTGGCATGTGCTAGGCATGAGGTAAATATTTATTAAAAGATGCCTGAATGGATTCCTACCCACTTAATAGGAGGGAATTCACGCCTGGTACTGTAAACCTAGCTTATTACTCATGGCCACTGAGGCCATGGAATCTAGAGGAGCAACAAATACTATCATTTCTGTAAAACAGTACAATTTCTAACTGCGTGATTCTAAGAACTTATTCTTATGCACACAAGCAATCATAGCTCTCACCCCTCATCAAAGAAGTTTCTCTTTGCAGCAGAGAACATTATAGAAAGCCACAATAAGTCAAATTTAAGAGACTAGAATGTGGGGTGCCCAACCCCAGTTGATATATCTAAAACACAACTCCTACATCATAGGCTCAGAGACCACCACAGAGAATGGCCAGAATGATTAGTAAGAGCCAGAAGGCCAGAACAGGATATTGATGTCAAATAATGTCTTCTTTTTATGACAGGGAAGCTTAGCTGAGGAAATCTCAGTAATATATTTGTCTTAAATAAGACCCAGAAGATGACAATACCAATTGTCGTAACAACAGAGATGGGGAATTCCCACAGTGTTTGACCCCTAGGAGAAGAGATACAGGAAATTAATGTGTAACATGAACTGCTAAATGGTCGTCGTATTAATAAAAACCCAGAGCCAGATATTAGGGTAAAAATCTGAGAGTTCAGAAAAGCAGAAAGAAGCCAGCCACATTCTTACCATGTGAAGATCCTCAGCCAAAGAGACCTACTTCCTATATAGCTAAGCCTATATGCTTTTCTGTTCTGCCATCTCATTTCCTCTCCCCACCCAGTTACATCACTTCCTCTTCCTGCCCAGCTCTGTCACTTCTTGTCTGTCTGTGTAGACCTCCAGACCTTTATGGTTAGTGCTGGGATTAAAGATATGTACCACCACTCCTGGCTCTGTTCCCAGTGTGGCCTTGAACTAACAGAGATCCAGATGAATTTCTGCCTTCTGAGTGATAGGATTAAAGGCATGTGCTACCATTGCCTAACCTCTATGTTTACTATAGTCGCTGGCTTTTTCCTCTGATCCTTGTAGCATGAATTATTAGAAGATCTTATCAATAAAACAAACCCAGGGCCAGATATTGGGGTGAACGCTGAATGATCAGAGAAACAGAGAAAGCCACAGCTTCCTCACCTCGACAGTTCCTCAGCTGATCCTGTTTCCTCAGACTGGATGCCTCTCTGTGTCCTCATCCAAATAGAGCTCAGGTGAACTGTGTTACTCAAAAGCCTAAAAGGTTAACCAGCCTAGTTCCTCATCCTCACGCCTTAAATACCTTTCTGCCTCCTGACATTACTTCCTGGGATTATTGGCTCACTTTCTGGGATTAAAGGCTTAAGTCACCATGCCTGGTGGTTTCCAGTGTGTCTTTAAACTCAAAGAGATCCGGATGGATCCCAAGTGATAGGATTAAAGGCGCGTGTGCCACCATTTTCTGGCCTCTACATCTAGTGGCTGTTCTGTTCTCTGACCCCAGATAAGTTTATTAGGGTGCACAATATTTTGGGGAACACAATATCACCACAGATCCTCAGATAAACTTTATCGGGGTACACAAATAAATTATCACCACATTAATGATTGCTGAGAAAAGGAGAATTGGTCTTCTCCAGGGATAAGATTCCCATTAAATTAGCCAATGCCAAGAAGTCAGACATAAACACATAGGAGTAACACTAAATGATCTCAGCAAGTTGTAAAATATGTGTGCACCTGTGTGTAAATTTGAGTGTGTTCATTTATGCAGGTGTGTGTGTGTGTGTGTGTGTGTGTGTGTGTGTGTGTGTAAAGCAATTGTAAGTAAATAAGAGGCTACGACTTGGAGGAGTGGTGGAAAGCACACTGGATGTGTTAGAGGGAGGAGAGGGAAGAAGAAATGATGTAAAGTACTAATGTATGACATTCTCAAAAAAATTATAAAAGAAAGTAATTTTGATTTGGGGGTCTATCTCTAGTTCCAATATTTATTTTTTGTGTGTATGAATCCAGCTATCGTGAGCTATCTGAAGAAAAAATGTAATCTTGGCCAATAATAAACAAAAGCTGACTAAAAATAAATCAGAATGCATTGTCTTTTTCTTTATAAATGCCAAATATAGCTACTCAAAGCACTCCATATTCCAAATGCTGTCTGATACATAGACTTTCATGGTACTTAAATGTTGCACTTTTCTCATAGAATTCATTGCATCTAATTGGACAGTCTTTCTGAAACATATAAGCATGAAAGTAAAATACTAAATTTATTTGAAAATGGTTCTGAAAATCACTGAAATTTCTTATGCTTTTGATAGGCTAACTCCTTAATATGTCTGAAATTTAAATATTCTTCCTGTCACTTTATTTTTTTCCCTAAAGTATTAAGTATATCCAAAATGTTTATGAAAATTATATAATTCTTTTCAGGGAGGATAGGATTCCTAAAATATCTGTGTTAGATATAGACCTAGTAATTTCTTTTACTAACTGTCAGTAAAATACTTTGGCAGTAAACACTGAGGAAAAATAGTTTTAATGTCAATTCAAATAAATAAATATGACAATATTTGATAATGTAATTATAAGGATCTTATAAAATATTTATTTTTCATATGTTTATGACAAATTGATTTATTTTTTGATTTCCCAATATTGATTAAGTAATATTAAAATTTTATCCCCTGATTTTCCCAGAATAGTATGATTAAGTATTTTATGTAATATAATGCCTGATTATGAAAATATTATACAAAGATTGCATATTATTTTAATTATTTAGAAGTCTTTATTTTTGCTCATTGGAAAATATGAGAACCTACATAATTTCAAAACTTTCATTTTGGGTTTGTTTTGAAATATTTCTATATAAGTATTACAAAAAATAAATGATTCATTAAATAAGAATTTTGAAGTTATTTTTCACATTAGTGAAGAAATGTAAATTTTCACATTATTACATCATGTGCAAACCATTTCTTTAAATATAATATACATATTACCAACTTTTATGATTCCAAGGATACTTGTGTTGTTTTGTTTTGTTTTGTTTTCTTCTAAAATGAGCAGGGGGGACTTGTAAAGGAAATTCTATGTGAGTCTAACTCCACATCCCTATTTCTTTCTCTCTCTCTCTCTCTCTCTCTCTCTCTCTCTCTCTCTCTCTCTCTCTCTCTCTCTCTCTCAAATGACAGTAATGATTTTTCCCTTTCCATTTCAGAGTACATGGGTTGTGAATTAGGAAGAATAGTGTTTCATCTTAAATAGATATAGAAATATGTTAATGATATCTATCACAGGCTGAACAACTGTTCTTCAGGACCTAGTGGTACCTCCCACAGGATCACTTATGTTTAGGGAATTGTATATATCAAGTTGTTTCCATTATGATTTGAAGGCCCTCCTGAGAAAGTTGTTTCCTAGGTAGGGGTAAAACCCCTTTATACAGAGATGTAACAAAGCTGCCAAGCTAGTCTTTTATATTAATGACCTGACCTCTTTCTAGAATAAAGGACCCTCACACATTCAGATATTTGCCAACTTAAGACAGTTTGTCTGGGTAACCAAGGACCTACATGCAGACCTCTAAGAACATTGGAAACAGGAGAGTACAAAATAGCAGTAGAAATGCCCTGACAGATCAAGTTAGTTTCAATCTGATAGGAAAAAGAAACCGGTAAGTAAGCAAATAAACAAGAGACCCAATCATCATTCCCTCCAGGTGTCCTGCAAAATGGACATAGTATTAAACTTACTCCTAATGACCTATCATTATACCCATAATTCAATGCATACTTAACACCTGAGGTGGGAAGCTTCTATTTGAACCAGAGACCCACAATCAGTTAAGATGTAGAGAATAAGAGACTGAAGAAGTCTCCTACCTAAAGGGGACATATATCCCTCAACCACCTTGAGACTTAGGCATCAGTGTGGAGCCAGAGGCAGTGAGTGACTGAAGGAAATACTATGTTCTGGAATCTTCAAGGTGGCCACACATAAGAACTCACAGCTGTTGTGGCACTATGCACAAGCCTGTACAATACCAAGCTAGACAAAATCCTCTCATGGAAAGGGGAGAAAGTGCAAAATTCCAAGCCCACCCTTGAAACTATTGGCAGTTACTAGTTGCTGGGAAAGGTACAAAGAGTTTTTCCTGAGAGATCATTCCCTGAGAAACGGACCATACTCCAGGGAAGTACCAGAGGTCCAAGAATATCTGAGCAGCATAAAGTGGTATTGATGGCATTTGTTGTTTGTTTGTTTTATTTTGGTTGTTGCTTTGTTGTTGTTTGTATTGGGGTTTGTTTGTGATTTTGTTATTGTTGTTAAAAAAAAAACAGTGTTGGGTGAGTAGAAAAGAAGAGGTAGATCTAGGAAGAGTTGAGAGAAGGAAAGTAAACATGACCAAAACAATTTGCATAAAACTCTTTAAGAGATATTTAAAAAGAAGAAAATGTCTTTTTTAATATTTATTAAACAGCTTAATTGACTTATTTAGGAGCAGGACAGGTGGCTTAAAATGGTCACTTAAAATCTGCCCCTACAAACACTGATAAATGTCTTAACTGAGGAACTTGGAAAGGAATTATTGCACAAGATAGAATTATAGGCTTACCATATCTTAATTTAAGTAATACAATGTTGGTGATTATATTTTTTGTGGTCTTCTAACTAGGGAAACAAAGGTGGTCCAGGAATGGAAGATGTTTCCAAGTAAATTTATCAACTTCCACCAAACTGTTAGCTTTTTGTTATTTAATGTACACTTAGCCTTTTTGTTATTTAAATGTACAAATTTTCAGTTGGATATTAAAATAATGTGTTTAATATTTAACAAGAAGCTTAAGAGTTAAATTTATTTGGATATAAAATGATTTTTATTACACTAGAAGTTCTGTCTAAAAATAAAGTGTGTCTATAAAATACCTTCATCAGTTATTTGTCCCCTCTCTTTCATCATCTAATTGTCTGATTTTTCCATAAATATGCTAAAAGGGAATAGAATGGATTAGTTGAGCTCAATTTACTTCTCTGGACAAGATCTGAGCAATTAAGGAGATCAATCCTATTTATAATAGTTCTGATTCCAGCATTTCCCAGGTTAGAGTGCCTTTCTCTTTTTTTTTATTCAGAATATAAAAGTCCTACATATCACATTGCTAATTAGGAAACTTTCTTTTTCATTACCCTAGCTGTTAATTTATCTCTCATTGTCCTATCACTGAACAAAGCAGTGTACTTAAAAAACAGCTTTAAAGTTAAAGAAATTAAGGATATGCCCTGTGTTAACTGTAATGTGCTGAACCATCTTGGCAGGCATTGTTCTGTGATAGACATAAGCTAACTCAAAGCACATCTGTGATGAACTATTTTCAACTTCTGCACATCAAGTAAAATGGCTACTGGCTCCATATGTTGTTTATTCTGAGATATGAAGGATATTTTATATTAAACATCTGCCTGCGTATTACTTCCATAACCACATTCATTTGAGAAAAAAAAGTCACAGACTTCACCGAGAGCTTTTTATGACCTTTAAATATATTCTGTAATAACACTTGCTTTAGATTGACAATGAGCCAAGCTCTCATCTTTGATATAATTTTCAGAAGGCTTTTGCTGTCAGAATTCATGATATAGTTCATATCTCTGCCAAGATTGACGGTGGACAGTAGCCAATAAGACCAATAAGAAACCTGAGCTTTACTTTTCCCTTTTATAATTTTAAATTATTTTATTTGGAGGAAAAAAATAAAACCTTCAAATTTCCCCTTGAGGTGGAGGTAATTTTCAGTCTCTCTCTCTCTCTCTCTCTCTCTCTCTCTCTCTCTCTCTCTCTCTCTCTCTCTCACCCAAGACTTTTTACACCGGCCTCAATATATTCTTCAAACAAACACTGAGTAGTGTTTGTACACTTTTCAAAATGAAATTTCCATCATTTTTCCTTGAACGCAGCTGGCACTGTCTAGCTCTTCACTTGTTCTTCACATAGCTACTTGTATTGTCTGGTTACTTCTGACACCAAAGGAGAACACTACACACCTGCTCATAGAACGCAGACATCTCTTTGCTGAAACTTTTCTGTTAAACACTTACAAACAGTGGTGGCAGCTAAGGATGCTTGCGTTGATGTATTCCAGCAACACAGCCATGTCACACAGTCATGTCGACTCCTCTTCTGGACTTCATTTCTCTTTACTTTTAAAATATCTTAACTATTACTGTTACACTATCAAGCCTGTTCTCGGCATCATTAAATGAACTTATTCTTGGGTTCCAGAGCCATCCTTATTTTTTTCTTTCTTACATATTCTAGCCTTTTTGTTTACTGGTTAATTAGTCATCATAATCAAAGAATGTTGTCTCACACTAAGAGATTCAAAGTAATCTTTTAAATTTATTTTAATTTAAATCAAAATTATATGAGAGATGATTGATCAAGTTGTTTACATTTGAAAAGCTATGCTTTCAGAACTGGGAAGATGGATCAGAAAAGAAAAGTGCTTGCTCTGCAAATATGAGGACATGGCTTTGAATTCCCCAAAACTATGTGAAAAGACAAGCATGGCCAAGTGCCCCTTAGCTCAAGGATTAGAGCACAGAGACAGGAGGTTCCCAGAGCTTGCTGGCTATCCAACTGATGTAAAAGGTGAGCTTCCTCTTCACTGAGAGGCCTTTTATCATGGCTATAAGGCAGAAAGTTGTAGAATATACCCTACATCCTACTCTGGCCTCTGCATGTGTAGACAGGAGTGAGCACACTTCTTCATATGTGCACATGCCATATACATGCAACACACACACATACACACACACACACACACACACACACACACACACACACACAAATAGTTCTCAAAGCTAACCAGTGCATTTTTAAGTTAAGTTTATTTTTATTCATTTGTGTGTCTGTGTGACTATATGCCACCTTGTGTAGGTACCTATGAAGGCCAGAAGAGGGCACTGGATCCTCTAAAGTCAAAATCACAGATGGTTGTGAATCACATGATGTAGGTATTGGGAACTGAACTCAGGTCTTCTGGAAGAGCAACAAGTGGTCTTAACTATTTGATCATTCTCCCCAGCTCTTAATCTACTACTGTCAAACTCAAATGACCAATAGAGACAGACAGTTTTGAGGTCATGCTTCCACCAATTAAGACTAGAGTAGCAGATACATGGGTATACGGATAATATTTATGAAGTCTTCGGTGTTTTCTGGAAAGACTTGATGACATTGCCAGTTCTGGCGATCTTCTTCTTTAATTCTTTGATGACACTACAGGAACTGTCTATCTCATATCACAAAGAGAGAATAAACCCAGAAGATAGTCAGAAAAGAACTGAGCAGAAATAGGCTTGTCTGGAACTATCAGCTGATGACAGTGTCATCACATTTCAAGAACTTGGGGTCATCTTCTAACATCTTTCTAGAACAACTTTTTTTTTCAGCCCAACAGTCTTGCAAGACACTGTTAGCTCTTTGACAGTCCAGCACAGGGCCATGGACATGGCATTACCATATCATTATTTAGTCAAATTTGTGTGTTTTCATTTATTTATTTTTAGATTCAAATGTTTTTATAAGATAGTTGTCATACTGATAAGTGCATTTTCTCTTGACTTGTTTAAGCTGCTGTCTTAGAGTTTCTAAAGATTTATTTATTATAAATACAGTGGTCTGTATGTATGTATACCTGCAAGCCAGAAGAGGGCACCAGATCTCATTACAGATGGTTGTGAGCCACCATGTGGTTACTGGGAATTGAACTCAGGACCTCTGGAAGGGCAACAGATGCTCTTAAGCTCTGAGTCATCTCTCCAACCCTTAGCTGGGGTTTCTGTTCCCCTAAGAAAACTCTATAACCAAAAATAACATGGGGAAGAAAGGGTTTATTTCAGCTCATAGTTACAGATCACAGTACAACACTTGGAAATTTAGGGCAGAAACCTATAGGCAAGAGCTGAGGAAGTGTCTGTGGAGAAGTGCTGCTTACTGCCTTGCTCCTCCTAGCTTGCTCAGCCTCCATCTTGTAGCAACCAGGACCACAAGTCCATGGGTGACGCCATTCTCAGTTAGCTGGGCCCACCCACATCATTCTGGTCCAGCACCATGTCTGCCTGCATATCACCCACCATGTCCCACTATGATGAAAATGGACTGAACTTCTGAAACTGTTAACTGCTACCTCAATTAAATGTTTTCCTAATGGGTACTTTTAAGGGCCAACCTTTAAAACCCCCTCTCCAAGTCCAAAGGAGATGCTACAGAAAGCAAAGGAATGATGATCTGAGGTCTGAGGAATGAATCTATCTACTCATACCGTTGTTGTATTTTTCAGTCCGTGTCTCTTTATTGTTCTGACTCTGATCTCTCTGTTGTTCTCTCTTTGTTCTCCTCTCTTTATTCTTCTCTTTCTTTCTCTATTCTCTTCTTATGCTGCTAAGTTTTCAGTTTTTATACGCAGACAAAAACAAAGGCAATTCTCTGATAATCACAAAGTTACAGAGCTTGGGTGTTCCTTTATCCCTGAAGGTTCCAAATGTGACTATTTGAAAGACTCACTTCCTGATCACATGTCCTGCCAAATGGGAGATAATTGAAAGGAGCTGGCTTCTAATGTATGTCTCAGGGAACAGAGCGGATATTAGGCTACAGGAACCAAGGTTATTGACTATATGACTAAATTCTCTCACCAGAGGTCCCACGGAGTAGAGAAAAATCACCCAGCACATGGGAGAAATTGGGCCCAACATTGCTGAACTGTGAGAAACAGATCCCAAATTTGTAACAGAAGGGGAAAAGTTTATGGCTTCACATAAGAAATCTACAGAAGGAAACAGCAAAGTCATTCAAAAGGCAATAACACCAATACCCCCTTGCCTTCTTGGTTTAAATACTGTGGGTTGGCCCTTTTATGATGGCTGAATTTCTCACTGCATAATCTTGTGGCCCACAGCATTTTCCTTTATAAAAGTTGCTGTGGTCGTGGTGTCTCTTCACAGCATTAGAAATCCTGACTAAGACATATACATTCATATTATCTGCAAATAGTGATACTTTGACCTCTTCCTTTCCAATTTGTAGTCTCTTGGTCTCTAGTTGTCTTATTGCTCTAGCTAGAACTTCCATTACTATATTGGATAAATATTGAGAGAATGGACAGTCTTATCTTGTTTTTGATTTTAGTGGAATTGCTTTAAGTTTCTCTCTATTTAATTTGATGTTGGCTATTGGTTTGCTGTATATTGTGTTTATTATGTCTAGATGTGTCCCTTGTATCCCTGATCTCTCCAAGACTTTTATCATGAAGGGGAACAGAATTTTGTTAAAGGCTTTTTCAGCATCTAAAGAGATAATCATGTGGTTTTTTTTCTTTAAGTTTCTTTATATAGTGGATTACACTGACAAATTTCATATGCTGAACCATCCTTGCATCTCTGGGATGAAACCTACTCAGTAGATGATCTTTTTAATGTGTGCTTGGATTCAGTTTGTATGTATTTTATTGAATATTTTTGCATCTATGTTCACAAGGGAAATTGGTCTGTAATTCTCTTCTTTGCGAAGTCTTTGTGTGATTTGGGTATCAACATCATAAAATAATTTATTTGGCAATGTCCCCTCTGTTTCTACTTTGTGGAATTATTTGAAGAATATTAGTATTAGGTCTTCTTTGAAATTCTGGTAGAATTCTACACTGAAACCATCTGGCTCTTGGCTTTTTGTGGTTGGGAGATTTTAATGACTACTTCTATTTCCTTAAGGGTTATGAGTCTATTTAAATTGTTTAATCTTATCTTGATTTAACTCTGGTAAGCTTTCCATGCTTTCTGTTGTTGAAATCTAGCTTTAATTTGTGGTAGTCTGATGGGATACTGGGTGTTACTTCAATTTTCATGTATCTTTTGAGACTTACTTTATTACTGAGTATGTATTCAATTTTGGAGAATGTTCCATGAGGTGCTGAGAAGAAGGTATATTCTTTTGTGTTTGGGTGAAATGTTCTGTAGATACCTTTTATTTCCATTTGGTTCATAATCTCTGTTAATGCCATTATTTCTCTGTTTAGTTTGTATCTGGATGACATGACCATTGGTGAGAGTCAAATATTAAAGTCTCCCACTATCAAAGTGTGAGGGTCAAAGTGTGATTTGAGCTTTAGTAGTGTTTCTTTTACAAAAGTGGGTGCCCTTGCATTTGGGGTACAGATGATGAAAATTAAAACATCACCTTGGTGGGTTTCTCCTTTGATGAGTATGAATGTCTTTCTGCTACTTTTGATTAAATTTTGCTTGAATTCCATTTTGTTAGATATTAGAATAGTTACACCAGCTTGTTTCTTGGGGCCATTTTTCTGGAAAATCTTTTTCAAACCTTTTACTCTGAGGTAATAATGTCTATATTTGATGTTGAGGTTAGTTTCTTGTATGCAGCAGAATGATGGATCTTGTTATTGCATACATTCTGTTAGTCTGTGTCTTTTTATTGGGGAATTGAGTCAATTGATATTGAGAGATATCAATGATTGTTGATTTCTGTTATTTTGTTGTATCTGTCAGTGGTGGCTTTGTGTGTATGTGTGTATGTGTGTGTGTGTGTGTGTGTGTGTGTGTGTGTGTGTGTGTGTCTTTTCCTTCTTTAGGTTTTGCTGTAATGAGATTATTTATTGCCTTTGTTTTCATTGGTGTAGTTAATCTCCTTGGATTGGAGTTTTCCTTCTAGTACCTCCTGTAGGGCTGAATTTGTAGATACTATTTAAATTTGACTTTATCATGGAATGTCTCCTTTTCCCTACCTATGGTAATTGAAAGTTTTTCTGGGTACATTAGTATAGGCTGGCATCTCTGGTCCCTTAGGTTCTGCAGGAGATTTGTCTAGGCTCTTCTTGCTTTTAGATTTTAGATTCTCCACTGAGAAGTCTGATATAATTTCTATAGGTCTATTTGTGTTACTTGGCCCTTTTCTCTTGCAGCTTTTAATATTCTTCTTATATTCTGTTTGTTCAGTGTTTTGGTTATTATGTGGAAAGTTCCAATCTATTTGGTGTTCTATAAGCTTTTTGTACTTTTAGAGGCATGTCCTTCTTTAGGTTAGGAAAATTTTCTTCTATGATTTTGTCAAAAATATTTTCTGGGCCTTGAACTGGTAATCTTCTCTTTCTTCTATTCATATTATTTTTAGATTTGGTCTTTTCATAGTGTCCCAGATTTCCTGGATGTTTTGTGTCAAGAATGTTTTAGATTTACATTTTTTGAACAATGTATTTATTTCTTCTGTCATGTGAGATTCTCTCTTTCATGTCTGTATTGTGTTGGTGATGCTTGCATCTGTAGTTTCTGTTAGCTTACCTGGAGTTCAGCATGCTGGTCAGGTCTCTAATAGAATCGGAGGGTTCTACCAGTGGTGTTGGCTAGGATATGATAGAGGAAAAGAAATGTGGTTGGAGTTATACTGGACAGGCATAGGTGGGACATGGTGGCTGGTTGGCTTACCTTACTTTCAGGGTGCTGGCCTGGCCTCTAATGGGGTAGGAGGCTTCTGCCAGAGGTGTGGACCAGGATATGGTGACAAGGATAGGAGGCGTGGGTAGGCTATGCTGAGCAGGTGCAGGCAAGGTGGAAAGGAAGTCTTACTTGGGGTTTAGAATGCTGGCCAGACCTCTGGTGGGATGGGAGGCTTCCACCAGAGGTCTTGTTAGCATATTCTTCTAGAAAGTTATGTTTTTCAGTTTTATTAAATTTAACTCACTAGGTAAAAACACAAAAAATTATATATTTTAGTGAGATGTCTTATGTTGCTCTGGTATATGTATATTCTGGATCAAATCATACTAACCAGACTTGGATCCTTCAATATTTAATATTTATTTTTTTTCTGAAAATAATTCAAATCCTTTTTTCCATCATTTGAGGATTCAGTATAAATTGTTAGTCATGGTAACACTAATATGCAATATAATACTGAGCATCTTGTCTTGAATAAAATAAACTTGTTGCTTTCTCCAAATACTATCAAATGTAATTCAATTTGTTTGCTGTGCTGGCTAGTTTTGTGTCAACTCTACACAACCTGGTGTCATTTTAGAAGAGGGAATCTCAATTGCAAAGATTCCCTGTGATTTCTCACCTGTGAGAAAGCCTCTGGCACATATATTAATAATAATAAATTAATAATTTATGGAGAAGGGACCAAATCTTTACGGGTGGTGCCACCCCCAGGCTCATGGTCCTGAGGTGTGTGGGTGGAAGCTAGCTGAACAAGGCTTGGGGTGCAAGCTAGTAAGTAGAGTAGCGCTCTTCTACAACCTCTGCTCCACTTCCTGACCCAAAGGGTCTGTTTCAGTTTCCTGCCCTGAAATCTTGCCAGCATTTCCGTTCCTGAAAGAGTGTGATTAGATCATGCAGGCAGAAAAAAAAAACATTTCCTCCTCTAAGTTGCTTTTTCTCATAGTATTTTATTATAAAAATAGAAACCCTGACTAAGACAAATGCCTTAAAATCCATTGAGGGAATACATAATTCACTTGGATTCTTTCATATGCAAGCTAAAAAAATGTAGGGATTAAAGGTTGGTGAGTAGCTTAAGAAACTCAAATATGAAGAGTGGGAACAGAAAATATATTTTATGCCATCCTAAAAATAAGTCAGACTGTTCAACAAAACTCCAAAAAGAAAGCATGAGGGATCAAACCTGGAAACTCAGTGCCTGTAACTCCATCTACAGGGTTGAGGCCAACTGGGATTTCCCTGGTCCACTTTAACATGGCTATTGTTGATGTCCAGCTCATGCTTAGGCAGTTCTGTTTGTGAATCTGCATGGGTTTAGCTTCTGACATTCCTAGGAGACCGAATCTCACAGCAGACTCTGCTCCTCTGGCTCTTCCAAATGGCCTTCCCTTATGCAATGATCCCTGAACATTAGGCACAGGACATGTACTGCAGATTTATTCATTTGGACTGGGCTCTACAACTCTGCATTTTGATTGGTTGTAGTTTTTTGTGATGGTTGCTGTCTGTGGCAAAGAAAAACTTTTCTTTGATGAGAAGTAAGGACTTCATTTAACTGTGTACATAGAGTGAGAGAAAGTCTCCCTAGAAGAGAACACATCAATGGTTATCCAATATCAAACAGCCAGCTCTAAAAACATTATACAGACTATGCAGGTTGTAGTTACATATTTGAGATTTTATATATATATATATACATATGTGTGTGTGTGTGTGTGTGTGTGTGTGTAAATATATATGTTGCAATTAAGGAAAAAAGAATTTTATGAATTTTAAAGAGCACAAGAAAGAGTATATGGGAGGATTTGGAGGGAGGAAAGGGAAGGGGAAAATTATATAATTATTCTATACCCTCAAAAGAAATGGAACTCAGACAAACTGATAAAAATTCAACATGGAATAAAAGAGAGTAGAAGTGGAAAAATAACGCCCAGTTTGTAATGCCATGTGGAGTTCACTTAAGAAAATACTCAATTTCAACTAGTGCCTCACAGAAAGAATATATGAGTAAAACATAAGCATAAGAGATAGGACTAAAAGAGAAGAATGTTTAGAAGGATGTATTTATGATATTAAATTGACCCACTGGGTCAGAAACCTTAAAAAACCTTGTGAAACTTAAATACAGTTCTTCAATTACACACACACACACACACACACACACACACACACAACACACTAATTTACTAGATCACAAAATTAATATAATATTTTCTAAATTTAAAATAGTGAAATATTACTATTTATAAATGTATGTTGTAATATTCTGTAATAGAAAAAAACAGAGTGAAGTGTACACATGACTTATGCAACTTTGGTACATAACTGAGGAGACATGAAAATCAGAAAGACTGAAACAGTCTATTCACTAAATGATGATGGCCTATTATTTGAATGCCCTCACCTTTCTCCCTCTCTATCTCTCTATTATGGTTTGAATGTGAATGTTCCTGACATCCATAGGCTCATGTGTTTGGATAAACAGCAGTTTGTGGCTCTCTTTTGGAAGCTATGGAATGTATAGGAGGCAGACACACCTAGAGAGTCATTACTCTGACTTTGAATTTTGGTATCCAGTTTCCACTTGCTGCCTACTCTCCCTGACTAGATGCACTATGAGCAGCTACCTCAGGCTCCTTCTACTAAGACTTCCTGATATGATATAATGCCTACCTTAAGTTGTTTCCTGTGAGTATTTTCACCCAGTAACTCTGCAGCAGAACTCTTGGACAATACGTTCCTGAGGATGTTTGTTTGTCTTGAGGAATCCTCATCATAATAACCAAAACTTTCTTAGGACTGTCTTATAATCAAGCAAGTTTCCTACCAAAACTTTCTTCTTTCCTTCTTACTTGCTCTGTGTCTGTGAGATTAGTCCTGCATCCCTCTGACAGGTCTCCCAACACCTTTGATTTCTGTGCAAAATTTTCTTCACAGGGGTCTTACCTTCCTGCAAATCTAGCATAATCTTTTTCTCTGCTTATGAGAGGACTTAAATTAACCCATTGGCAAACACCAAGTAATAGAATCTGAAGTACTTGAAGAGTTAGGAAAAAAATTAAATTAATACAACTGTCACTCATAGAGTATAATGAATAATAAATGCTTAATAAATCTGGGTTATAGAAAGAATGATCTGGTTTTTAAAGACATAGAAGAACACCACCTAATGGAAAGGTCACCTACATCAGCATTTGGCCATTTTTTAATTGACTAATTAGCAAATATTTCGGCCTCCTTCAGTGAAGAGACAAAATTATGAATGTTGTACAGATTAGTTAGAAGACATTTAAAATGTAACCTTTAAAAAAATAAAATACACGTTTTTCTTCATTCTTCCCCCCCCAATAAACAACCAGAGTGACCAGCAGATCATCATCCATTATTTCCCTGAAGTATAGTTTATTGACTCCTGTTCTATGTCATTACGAAGGTCAGATAAATCTTTATGAAAATAGTGCTCAAAATTTTCCTTACATGCTCATATAAGAAAATGAAGAAACTGTTTCCCTTTGTAATTTATTAAGATAGCACCTGATTCTTCATCTTATCATTAAAAATTTCAAAAACTCTAAAGACACTCATAACTCTACTGCATGGATATTCTAAGTCTAGCTGATTTTTATTTTTATTTTTAAAGCAGGCCCTAACTGTTTAGCCCTGGTTGTACTGAACTCACCATGTAGACTGAATACCTTGAAACTCACAGATACCTGTTTGCCCATGCCTTCCAAGTAGTAGAATTAAAGGCATGTGCAACCACACTTGGCCCGATTATACTTTTATTAATTTAATGAAACCCACTTACGGGAAGTGTATGACTAATACTGAAAATGACAAAGATAGTCACAGCTTTCTCAAATTCAGATACTTTGTTCACATAACAAGTGATTGTTTTTCTTTACATTACCGTATTCAGAATCCTCCATGAAATTCATCTCAGTTATGGTTTTTGTACGTTTGTATTGTGTTAATTCTATATTGATAAACCTACAGGTATATAGGTATTAGGTATACCCACATGCCAGTAATTAGCTTGTAGGTGACTGGAAGACAAGTAGAAAGATCATTAGTTTCTTGGGTTTTCCGCATTTGTTTCTTAGATATTTTCATAGCCTGGGAACATGTATTAAGGAAAACAGATAGAGTTGGTAGGAGTTCCTACTTGTATCTATGAAACTATAGCCTGAGGTGTATCAAAACATTGTGAGCTTAGGAATGCACACAGATTCCTTTCAAGTCAGATTAGTTTGGAAAGAGTATATATGGAATTTGAAAACCAAAAAGACAATAGCCTATATTATTACTGTCTAAACATCCATTATCCAAAATGTGGTTCATCATTTCCTTGTTACCTGTACATGAATATGAAGATCACTGGTCTAACTCCCCATCTTAATTACTATTCTATTGCTGTGAACAATACCAGGACCAAGGCCACTTATAAAAGGAAGCATTTAATTGGGACCTGCTTACAGATTCAGAGAGTCAGTCCATGACCATCATGGCAAGGATCATGGCAGCAGGCAGACAGGCATGCCACTGAGAAGTAGCTGAAAGCTCACAGCTGACCCATAAATTGTAGGCAATACAAAGAAATTAATTATTTTGTGGGTAATGTTGGCAATATTCAGTATGTTTTCCTTGAGATCTATTAAATTTGACATAATAACTCAGTCTTCCCAGAACCCATACATGCCTCACTGAAAACATCTCCTAATGTAATAAGCTGGCTTTCAAAATACTGAAGATTTGGGTATAAAATGATGAAATAATAAACAAATATATCATACGATAAAGTATACCATGAAAATGTGCTACCTCATGAGTAGATAACTTCCAAGTCTGAATTTAAACACATCATGTGATGGATATATTTCCAGCCTTCTAGATAAATGTACCTGTTACCAGCATAGGAAAGTAAAAAAGTTGGGGGATCTTCAGGAAATATTAGAAACCTGAGTAAGACAGAGGCTTCCAGTGGCTTAATCTTGTTCATTTGAAAGTAAAGTGATTCTCAGAAAACACAAAAACTGATGCATATGTAGGAGTGCAAGATCTCTTTCAGGCAATCTAACCACTTGTCCTTAATAAGCATTACGTGCATGAGAGAGCTTATTTTGTGTGTATAATCTGTGTGCGTTTCAGAATGCATGTTTTTTACTATTTCACTTAAATGAATTCAGGTTAATGTCTGTTCTAATAAAAAGGACAGCTTCTAGATAAATTCCTAGCAGAAAATAGTTATTTTTACCTTTCTGTGTTTTAAAACCCATGCCTGAATGGTTTACTAAGATATAAAGGTACATAAAGGCTTTATTGGTGTTTTATTAAGGGACTGAATGGATAAAAATAAGCAACTTCCCTGCTGCTTCACTATAAATAAAGGTGACTTCTTCAGTTTAAGTGATCTCTACTCTTCTGTGGTCTTACTTCTTAGTCTTTGACTACAAGAAAACAGAGTTTCAGGCCCAGTCTTGAGGGCTCAAGGGCCTTGCCCAATTCAAAGAATAAGATCAGGAGATCTCGTCATTCTTTTGCTTGCTTTAATGTGCTATACTCTTGGTTGAACTTTAGTCTTTGGAAATTGTGCAATTAGAAATATTTCCATTGACCAGGCAGCACCTTGGAAAAAGGTTATTTGGAGTAGGATTTCTCCACAGAAATCATACATTAATTTGCATTTGATGCATTAAACAATGCTTCTCCCAACACACACACACACACACACACACACACACACACCAACTAAAATTATCTAATGTATAAGAAATTCAAAGCAAGTTTCAATAGAAAAGGACTGTAATCTAACAAATTATGTACTTTCAAAGAATATTAAAACCACACAAGCCTCAGCAAACCTGCTTTGTTAGGGAATAGTTGTTTTGCTTGTGGAATCCCTGTTTCAGAGGCAAAGTGAAGCAAAGTACGTCTCATTGTGCTTGCAATTTTATAATGAGATTCAAACCAACATTAAAGAGTGGCATATTTGTTTTCTGAAGGGTATTCCCCAGGCATGCCCAAAGCCAGCTTGGCTTCCTGACTGTGTCATTGTTTGCACATTTTGTAAATATCACTTGAGGCTTTTTGTATCCTATCACAAATTCCCAAATTTAAAACAACCTCCAAAATTATCATACAACAAATTCTGCTTTAATGTCTTGAAAGATATAGTTTCTAATTCTGTACAATGAATGTGTATCTCTCTTCAACAAAGGTCGCCTAAGCACCATCCTCACAAAGGGGAGACTTTTCTATGGTGTGCTCCATCTCCATTTGGACTGTAGACTGCCTGCTGCCTACTTTGCATTCCATTCTCTAAAAAGCTTATTAATGGAGTCTAGAGGGAGGCTGTCAGAAATGGCAGACCGAATCAAGGGATTTTCCTTCAACGTCCAAATGACACACTGAAGCCAGAGAAATAAACAGATGACTAACCAATGCCCTTTTGTTGGAGAATGAAGGTGAGGTTGCCAACTTGCAAACCAGAAACTGACATTTGGGTGGATTAAACCAACCTGCCATCGTACTGCTTCTTCATAATCGTTACTGCTTCCTTGATCTCAAGTGCCTCAGCGAAAAGCCTTCTCAGTTCTGAGAGTCATGTTTGTGAAAACCCTCAGCCAAGCTTTCGCTGGAAACATTTATCCACCAAGAAGCAGTGTTCTGACACTAACTGAGAGGAAGTGTTGGCTTCTAGGTATTTAATTAAAATATTAAGGGAAAAAGCTTTCATGTCAACATTCACAAGCACTTTCCTATAGCTGAGGGTTGCTGCAATTGCATCTCCCTGCAAAGGCATCCCTCCCCTGCCAGGCCTTCTCTGAGAACTGCAATAGCTGGAGGTTCACTTTGCTTCATGCTGTTAGTTGTGGCTTTGAGACTTTGCCCCATGCTGTCACTTTCCTGATTCTCTCAATCTGGTTGTTAGCTTTAATTTCTAAAATCAAGATTGGATGGCAACAAGAGGCTTTAATGAAGAGTGAAAAAGTCATTTGTTAAACAGCATTAAGAATTCTTATTTGCACTGCTGTACAATGTGGTCAAGCCAAGTACATTCTGCTTTTATGAATCATCCAATTTCCTTTACCACATAATTAATGTTAATAAGGAGAAGGCATTGTATAGTAACTAAATATATCATAATAGATGTTGGCTCTGGGTTTAGGTTCCTGGAGTGGCAGCACTTCCAATGTGAGCTTCTAGAAGAACTGAGAATTTTAAGGAATGGTGTGAAGAACAAATCACACATGACCATTTCATTGTTGGTGAAGTTCATATAAAAGAAATACTTAATTTTCTTTTAAAATTGCATTTTCAGTAGAAAGAGGGTTTTAAAAAAAGACTTCTAGTAATGCCATTTAGTGAACCTTCTTGAACAAAAGCATTTCAAAAGGAATATTTTTAAGCTACACTGTGTCCTGGGCCATTGACTGTAATAAAGGGAGACTGCCCATGCAATTCTCTTTAAAGTATCAAGTGAATCGAGAAGAGCTTTATTCCCTCTTCATAAACCATATAGGTATAGATTTTAAAAAAAATCTGAAACCAATCAAAATGGCTGCAACCAAGATCGCAAAATATGCAAATGTAGCTGTACTGTCTCTGCTAAATTCATTTGCATACAGAAAAAATCAACAATGCTGTGGACTTCATCATCTTCCAAAGAGTTCATTCCTTTGTGGGAACATGACTATATTTAACTTTAATTTTTTAGTTCAAAAAAGTCAAACTTATACACTGACATTAAACTGTTAATGTATCAATTCAACAAATATTTATCAAGAACTTAGCTCAGTAACATGATACAAGAAATGTGACATATATATGTGTGTGTGTGTGTGTGTGTGTGTGTGTGTGTGTGTGTGTATAAAGCAGTGTTTTTCTTAGAGAAATTATTTTTCACAAAAAATGATTTTTTAATTAAACAAATATACAGGCTCTTATAATTGAGCATATTAGTTAATAAAGGGCTAAATATTATAGCTGAGGTGATATTACTGTAATACAACACACCTGTGCATGTACCATTTACCTTTTTTGCAAAGCCCAAATTATAAATAAGAATCAAGTCCACCTTGACCAGGTTCAAACTCTAAGTGGCTTTCTTTCTGATGCTGGAGTTCCTGCCTTAATAAATTATTTATGAAAGTTCTGAAAATTCTTTCCCCTGTAGTCTTAAGAGTTTTACTCTTTGAGAATCTGTTAACATTTGCAGGCACGTTTCAATCTCTTGTGCAACTGAGTGAACAGCAAACACACTCTAAGTGCTTATACATTTGTGCTACAGTCGGCATCCCTGCCTGTTTGTCCGGAGTTCTTGTCTGTGCCACTAGGGTGTGTATCTTGTTCACTGTGGCCATTTGCTGAGTGTTAAACTGCCAGTACCACCAATCTGAACTCTAATTCGCTAGCTCATTTTTCTCAGAAGGTGAGTGATTTTTTGTTTGTTTGTTTGTTTCTTCATCACACTGCCAACCAATGGGAAAAAAAGGCTTTACACTATGTTTTCCCTAACATTAGTTCACTCCGTTCTTTCTTCGTAAGGCCAAGCATGAGGAAGGAATGTGTGAAGCAAAGACATTCCAGTAAGTGTCCATAGCTTAACATCATTTTATCTGTCTTCCTGTAAAATAGATCTCATTGTGGCTTACCCATTTCAAATCCCTCCTCTGTCTATTAATGACCATTGTTGATATCTAACGAATTCCCCTCAAGTGCCTGCCTTGAGGAGATTTCTATCAGGGTCCAGAACAGATGCTATAAGCAGCTAAGGATACTAATCTGAGGGATATTCAATGAATCTATGCACACTGAGTTCCTTAGTCCATTCACTTTATTGTTCTAAGTCAATTCTAGCTACACAGTTTCTTTTCTGTTCTCATCCTTAGCTCCTGTCAGTCCCTCCTGCTCTCAGTCCCTTCTGCTGTTCTCTCAGCATTCTGTCTAGTTCCTTCCATCTCATCCTCATCTTTGTTCTTCTAAATTCATTCTCCCCAGTGCTCTCAGAGAACCAGTATATATACACATGCAGTAATTATTTGGCAAAGCAACATGAGGCTTGAAGTTTTCAGGGTCTCAGAGAGAGGTGATAAGGATCCACACATAAAGCAATAATTGTCAGCTTCTAATTACAACCCAAAAGGGGCGTGACTAAAGGGGAGTTCTCTGGTAGGGTCAACCAAAGGCTCAGATCAATTAGGGAATTTGTATGCTCAAACTATAATCTAGAAATGGCTAGGTAGAATGTTAGGTGTAACTGAAAGTTTTCCTGGTCCCAGCTGGCAGTGGTCAGGACAAATCTCTCCCACCCATGTCCTGCAGCTGCTTGGTCCAAAATAGATACGCAGAAGCTTATATTAATTAAAACTGCTTGGCCATTAGCTCAGGCCTACCACTGACTAGCTCTTACACTTAAACTTAGCCCATTTCTGTTCATCTATATGTCGCCATGTGTTCCGTGGCTTTACCTGTGTGCCATTACATGTTCCTCCCTGGACGGCAGGCTGGCATCTCCTAACTCAGTCTTCTTCTTCCCACAGTTCTTATCTGCTTATTTCAACTATACTTCCTGCCTGGCTACTGGCCAATCAGCATTTTAGTAAACCAGTGTACAAAAGCATTATCCCATAGCAGTTAGGGGTCAATAAATCACAAGAAAGTAATCTGTCTTTGACGTCACTTTTCCCACTCGTCCTGGCTGCAGCTGCTTTCTGATAGGAAGGGGGACATATGCTAGGTGGCTAAACAACCTATGGCAGAGCAAGTAGCATTTGGTTAGTAAAAGCACTTTTGCTTAGAGTAATTGCTGAGGAGAAAATCTAGGAATAGCACCTGGCTGAGGAGGAATTAAAACTTAATTTGCACAAGAAAGAAGCTTGGCACCTATCACCTGCCTGGCGTTGTAGGCAATCTTGGGTCAGTGGGAAGTAACTGCCTTAACACAGTAACTAACAAATGGCTAAAACATCATCCCAGGAATGTGAGCAGTAAATCTCTTAAGTTAGGGTCTTGTGTAAATAACCCAGGATGAAGGTAAGGGGTTGAGGATTTAATAGTTAGTGGTTATTTTCTCTTATCTGTAAGTGAGATGAGCTAATGTTTATCTATGTGCAGTTTTGTCCTTGGAAAAAAGTATCTTTGCTGAAATACTTTTATCTGGAGAATGGCCCTGGCCAGATATATGTTAATGAAAAATTAACACAGCTGGGGACAGTTATCCAATTACCCCAAATGTATAGGGAAAGTTGTGCCCAAGATTGAGATGCAATCGTGAGATTACATGTACACTAACACGAAAATGCATAGTAAATGGGGAGACTCATAGCTGTTATTGCACAAGAAGTTTACAAGAGACAGCCAGTTCATTCAAAAGGCAGTAATTCCATAATGCCTTGCATGATGGTTTCCTCTAACAGAACCCTTAGTTTTGATAGGTTGATCTTCTGAACTCTAGTTGTCACTGCTGTATACTCTCATGGACTTTTGCTACCAGCAGCTCTCCATAGATATCCATTTACAACTCCCATATATATGGGTTCAATTTGAGATTAGTTAATTATAGTCATACTTTTGAAATTTTAGTGCAATTTAACAAATACTGACTGAGCAAATATTATATCTACACCATATTCAAAGCTAGAAATGTTACAATGAAGATACTATCCCTTCCTCTAAAGAATTTTTAGCTATTGAATTTTAACTTTGTGGCTACCTCAAATATGAAATAAATTTATTTTGCATTCTTTTGATAACCAGAGTCACTTTTGTCTCCTCCTCCACTAGCAAATTGAGAATTTCACTTGCTAACCAACTTTACTTGATGTAAATATGAAAAGTTTTATCATTTGCCAAAAAGTAGAGAGAAACAGAAGACATTTTGCCAATTGAGCTACACCAGACAGAAAATAGCTATTGCATGATCTTGCTTATATATGGAACTTGAAAAACATGACCAAATTTAAATTTGTAGAGATAGAGAATAAAACATCTATCACAATGGGGCAGTGGCAAAGATTAGGTTATGATTTGAAAAAATAAGTTCCTAAGAATACAAAGTAAAAAATGTATGAGATAAATAAGTATAGAGATTCAAGGCAATCATTGCAATGATATCAAGGACTTTTATTTAAAGCAAAGTCTTTAGTTCTCAAAGCACTGAAATAATAGAATATTTGTTTACACATTTGTGCTTTCTATATCATGAGATGATATTTACATCATCATCAGCTCCTAGAACACCGCTTTTCCATAGTTGTTGAGCATCTGATACTTGCAAAGATATTTTACGGTGAGAAGACTTTGCTTCCAGATGTCCTGGCCTAAGAAGTTTGAAATGACACTCAACCCCAGCTAGAGTAGAATACAACTATGTTTGCAAAACAGTATTGTAGAATAGCAGAAAGTTAAAAACATGAAACGAAACAAAACAAAACTGTGTTGAGTAAACTCATCAATTTTCTTAAAGCATCATAGTAAAGACAAAAACAGATCATATTCCAATTATCTAAAACATCACTGTATTTCCAAAGTACAATATAAGTAATTGATGATGACCAGGAACCAAAATCCTCTTGTACATTGAAATAACCACTATGATGAAGCTAGAAAAGGCCTTGAATTTGATCTTTCCCAGCATGAAAACAGGTATTGATTATAATCTCTAAAATGAGTACCAAGTATAAAATTCACATAATTGGAGACCCTCTGATTTAGGGACATTTTCCACTTAGGAGTAAAAATAAATTAACTTACAAGATCTTGTGCCAAGATGTGAAGCTGCAATTTTGAGGTAAAAGGTGATTGCTTTTGCCTGAGGAAAGTTCACACTATTACTTTAGTTTCAGTCAAAAGAAATCAAAACTGTTTTTCAGATTCAAGAGAAAACATGCCTTTTATTTCATTGACTTACCACATGTATTATTTTTAAATTATTTAAAATGAACCTTGAAAACTATTACAATTAGAGAAAATTTAAAAAAATGAAAGAATAATTTGATGAAAAAGATTGATAATTTTCTACCAACTCTGAACTCTGTCGTTGTGAACACTGTTGCTTGAATTGCTTGGGTAAAGTGCTTTTTCCATCTAATACACATAGATCTATATCACTTCTCAAAAAGAATTAACAACCCACAAAAGCACAGATTTAAAGGTCTGCCTTAATTTATATGTGTAATATAATATGATAGAATGTAATTCTGTGCCCTAAAATGGACAACTTTTCTATTATTGTAAATTACTATGAATTTTAAAAGCTAGATAGAAATTTTGCGTTACTTTGAAACTAACTTTTAAGATAGTCCCAAGTCCCCAAGGAATTGCTCTGCATTGCAAATATCATGTGTTTCCCCATTTAAATCATCAATGCTTTACTGATAATAATGATAGTATTCTAAATGTTAGTATTGATCCCAATGAGGTAAACAGAAATCAGGGAACGAACATGTGATTGGTTCTGGAATAATACAAGAGTGTGAATCTGAGTATAGGGTAATTAAATTATTGGAAAGAAAGCAGTCACTCACCTATTCCCATTTTTGAGTTTTCCCCAGAATACTCAGAACTCTAGTGTTACAAAAAGTTCAAGAGCATACACTCTAAACAAAAAGCATGTTTAAAGTCCTTCCTTATCATCTTGTTTTTCAAAATAACTCAAATGCATTCATCATAGGGGAATTACATCTAGACATATCCTTTAAAAATTGCATCTTCTTTCTGCTTCATATTTTAACCATTTATTTCTGTTTGTTGCTTGTTTAATGTGATTTCTATGTTTGATATTTCTTTGTAATATTTTTAATGTTGTAGTTGTTAATGTGTTAAATTGATCAACAAAAATAAATAATCAACATAATTAAAATACACATAAAATTATCCATTTTCAAATACTGCATACTCTATCATTCAAGAAAGCATGCATGAATGTTCATATAAACATATGTTTTTACTCTTCAAAAGCCCCCAGAATATTAGTTATTTACATTCTTGAGAGATATATTGTTTTCATCATGTCTTCTTTTGGTCAGTAATACGGTCTATTATAAACCAGGTTAGGAAAAACAGTTGTCCCTTTCTGATATTTTCCTCTAAAGCTTTTACTTCTAGCGTTTCAACAGTGCATTCCTGTGCCCACAATGACTATAAACAGCATGCTGAGAAGCATACCCCAGTGGAAACTCCTTTAGTTGATAGGGACTGCCTAAATGTTTAATGATATTAGCTCCCTGAAAATGGCATTCATTTCCTGTATATGCAAATTTTCTTAATGTGAACCCCCCATAACAGGTAGGATGTATAAAGTTAATGAAGCCATGTAATTACAATCACTATGGTGACTGCAGTCTCCTGAGAACAATAATGTGATAATATACGTGGGTTTTGACTTTCTTTGGAAACAACAGCTTATAATTTGAAAACAGATAGTAAAATATTTCATTATCTTCTTCTAACTCCTAAGGCAAAAGCAGGTACAAATAGATTATGCTCTTTATTAACTGAAAATAAAATGAAAAGAGAAAAGAAAGTGCAGCTGTTTACTTTCAGCCTCAAATGCCATTATTTGACTCCTGTTTGAAGCCTTGTTTCCTTTTAACAAAGAAAGGGGCCAGTGGGGCTCAATATTTTGCCTTAGATCCTGATCTTTTATTGTTTACCCCAAGGACTCTACATTGCTAGCTTTTATTAATGGTGTACTAAAATGACAGGATAATTTATTTCAATTGGGGGTAAGAAAACCCTTAAATAGTTTTCATTTATTTTGGAAGTTAGGTGTAAGAGGTGAAGGATGAATATTAGACATTCTCATAGGGCTGATTTTAAATTGTAAATATTTTGTGTGTTTAAGAGGTGACTCCATTATATAGCACAGCAAAAAGTCGGCCATGCCACAGACCTGCAGCTGGGGATGACCAAGTCCATACTAACTCCAAGTGAGAATGACATATAGTCAAGGACACTGAGGGCTCAGGAAGGTTTGTTAACATTAGATACTATTACACTTAAATTATTTTCCCATTACTTTATTTCTGTCAACATTTAGTTTTTAAAAATACCCAAAGTACGATCTATCCTTTATATCACCCAAGAAGATATTAATTTGATACTCATATAAAAGCACAAAATCAATGTGTCTACTATAAAGAAGCCTATAGGGTGCATGTGTTTGGCACACAAATGAGACTCCCTCTACCTACCTACCAGTTGGTTGCATGTACTTTAAATCTTGTTCATTGAGTGAATAAAATGCAGTGACCTTTCTCCACTAGGCAGTGAGTTGCTGACACACGTTTACAGTGAGAATTTTGAGTTTTAGATTACCCAGGAGACATAATCTCTATGAGATAAAAACTAAAATTGTAAGACTCAGTTTGTGCAACTGCACATTTTAAAAGGTAATCATTTAAAAATTATTTGATATTACTATTTGTTCTGGATATTACAAATCAAATTTAACTTGACACATTACAATAGAACTAGAGATAATGAAATATTAAAAAATTACATTTGTTTATAATTGCATAGATATCGTTTATTGTTTAATGAATAGATTTTAATTTTAAGTTTATTTGGAGTCACAACAAAGCTGAACAAAAATGTAGATTGACTGATCAACCTTCAGTTTGCATACAGTCATACTTCCCATAATACTTCATCATGTGCAACAGTGGCACATCAATAAAAAATCAATAACCTTCATTGACATACATCATCATTCCAAGTTCATTTACTTATATTGGTGTTTTACATTCTTTGGTTTCAGCAAATGTATGTAATGTGGCACCACTGTGATACCACACAGAATATTTTCACTGCCCTAAGACTTCCCTTTGTTTTGTCTCTTGGTTCTTCTGGACCTCCTGAATTTCTTGTATTCACTGATCTATTTATTGACTCAATAATCTTGTCTTTCCTAAAGGGCATGTGATTGGCCTCATTTACTTAATGATATTCATTATTTTAAAATTCCCCATGTGTCTTTTCATGGCTGGGTTGGCAATGCATTTTCTTTCAGTATTGGATAAGACTGACTGTCTGGATGTCCTGTGATTTACTTATGCATTCACAGGCTGCATTATCTGCTCTTTTCCTTCAGTATTTGGCAACTATGAATAGAGTTGTCATGAAAAAAATCATACATAGATCATGTATACATGTAAGTAAGCCTTCAATTCATTTGAATAAATATCAAGGAGTAAATCTACATTTTTACTAGACTAGTAAATTATCAATGCAACAATTATTATAAATAGGCCTCTGAGTCATAAAATAGTATACTTGGGTCACATAATATATAGATTTAATACAATTCTAAAACTAGATGAAGCTCATTAATTATTTAAGGAAAACATTTTAGAATGTATCATAGTATCAAAGTGATATCATGACAGTATTTGAACATTCAATTAATGGCTGAATTGTAAGAGAAATCAAGTACAAAGACTGAATTTTGTTGGCTAGGATGGACGATTTTGGATATGATTGATATTATAATTTCAACTTGGAAATCACAGAAATACTTTGTATATTCTTGACTTAACTTTGACATTAAATGTGTACTTACCTTTCAAAGACAGAAAATATGCATCTAAAATATTAATCAGTATCATCTGGTATGCATACAGTGTTCTTACTCCCTCTATTCACTCTTCAAAACTCTTAGATTACTTTGGCCTGTGATTTTCCCCACAGAAGTCTGACAGTAAAGCAAATGTTTAGGAATGTTGACCAATAGGTGTACCCCAACCTCATTCCTTCTAGATCACTGTAGGAAATTGAAAGACTAAATGACTCAAGAAAACTAAGAATTAAGCCGGCGGTGGTGGCGCACGCCTTTAATCCCAGCACTCGGGAGGCAGAGGCAGGTGGATCTTTGTGAGTTCGAGGCCAGCCTGGTCTACAGAGTGAGATCCAGGAAAAGGCGCAAAGCTACACAGAGAAACCCTGTCTCAAAAAACCAAAAAAAAAAAAAAAAAAAAAAAAGAAAACTAAGAATTTATGAAAGGGATGGAAACTCAAAGGAACCATGACTTGTAGTATAGTCCATTTTCTGTTTCTAAAACAAAATGCCCTGGATTTAGTAATTTATAGCAAATGTATTTCTCCTACATAAGTGGGGTGGCTAAAATCAAGAAAATGTCATTTGAGACTCTCACAAGAGCCTTTCAACTGTGTCAGCACATAGTAGAAGGCAGAGAGGCAAGAAATTGTATAAATGTAAGAGAACAGAAGGGAAGTAAAATCACATTTATAGCACACCTACTTCTGTAATAGAGAACCCACTGCTCTAATTATAGCAGTAACACATTCATGATGTCTGAAGCATTGTAACATAATAATTAAACATCCCTATTCTCACAGCAACAATAAATGTTAAAGAACATGAACAATCTTTTTTCCTATTACTTATTTATTCTTTGTTCATATATTACATCACCAAAGCAGATTTCCCTTCCTCCTCTCCTCGCAGTCCCTTCCATCCCCACCACCACTCTCCCCCAGATCCACTTCTTCTCCATTTCCCTTCAGAAATGATCATGCCTCCCAATGATATCACCAAACACAGCATAGCATGTTACAATAAGACTAGGTACGTACCTCATCTCAGGGTTGAATGAGGCAACCTAGTAAGAAAAAAAGGGTTCCAAAGGCAGACAAAAGCCCTGCTCCCAATATTAGGAGTTGCATAAGAACATCAATATACACAACCATAATATAGATGCAAAAGACCTAGTCAGACCCATGTAGGCTCCCTGATTATTGCTTCATTTTTTGTGAGCCCGTATGATCCCTGGTTAGTTGATTCGTTGGTTTATGTTCTTGTGGTGTCCTTAAACCTCTGGGTCCTAAAATCTTTCCTCCCCCTCTTACATGAGATTCCCCAAGCTCTACCTGATATTTGGCTGTGGGTGTCTGTATCTGCTCTTATCACTTGCTGGATGAAGCCTCTCTGATGATGATTATGCCAGGCTCCAGTCTATACACAAAGCAGAATATCAATGAGCATAGCAGAATATCATTGGGAACATCTTAAAAAAACATAGCAACAATGAGCAAGAATCAAACCTCTATTGAATGACCCAAAAGTAATGGAGATCTTTGAATTGCTTACAAAGTATTTAGAATTATCATGCTAAAAGGTCTAAATGAGTTACAATAAAGCATGAAAAGAAACTAACGAAGCCATAAAAATAAAACATGAATAAAGGAAGAAGTTTAATAGAGATAGAATTCATTAAAAGATAGAAAGTCTGAAGTTGAAGAATATAAGGAAGGTAATAAAAGATCAGTAGAGAGTTTCAACAGCAGACTCCATCAAGGTCTAAAATCCATGTTCTCAAACATATGATTAGAGAAATAGAAAGAACAGAGAATAAAAGCTCATAAAGTAATTTTATGGAATGTATTGGGTGTCATCAAGTGAAACTATATGTGTGTGTGTGTGTGTGTGTGTGTGTGTGTGTGTGTGTATCAAGAAAAGAGAGTGGTTGTCAGAAGTTTATTTAAATAAATAATGGCACAAAGAAGATGGAAGAGGAAAAAAGCATGATCTCCTCGTTAGAATCTGTAGGTAAGAAACTAAAAATAGATGAATAGATGCCATCCTAGAAGGAATGAGATTGTAGAAAGTAACTTGTTTCAGTAGCAAGGAAAGAAAGGACATGTCTGAAATCAGAATAGAAGGAAGAGAACTTATTGTCTGGTCCAGAGACTAAAAGCCAAGATTTAAGACAAAGAGAGGGCGCAGAAAATATGCACAGTACTTTCAGTACCTTAAAGAGAAAAGCAGGAACCAAGGACTAAGGCCACATCAGTCATACTGGCAGTGAGGGGCTTTTAATATGGATGCTGGAGATCCAACTCAGGTCATCATTTTTGTACTGTAAAATATTTTATAAATGAGGATTTCCCATCCCTAAGCTCTAGAGTTTACCCCCAAGGGACTGTGTAGCCTTTAGGCCTGGCTGGTCATAGTTAAGGCTAATCTCTCTAATCCCAAAATGGATCCCCTACCAGTGGTTCTACTAGTGTGGCTCTAAGCAGTGCACTGAAGGAATGGTTAATAATCATTGTAGTAGAAGCACAGATATGTATGGCAAATAATGAATCTAAAAGAATACATTAAAGAGGCTAAAGTGACGGTTTGGTAGTTAGGAGTACTTACTGCTCTTCCAAAGGTCCTAGTTTTGTACCAAGAACCCACAGCAGTCAGCTGGCAACTGTATATGAACCCAGTTTCAGGATATTTAATGCATTCTGGGCTTCAGGGGCACTTGCACATATGGTCCATATAGACTCAGGGAGGCACAAACACACACACCTGAAACAAAACAAATAATTAAATAAATCTTTTAGAACTTTACTTTAAAAGGAATAAGAAAAAGAATAAATCACAATATTTTAAAAAGACAAAGTAATATACTTCAAATATTTTCCATTTATTTTTGGTTTGGTATTTCAAATAATTGGTTTTGAATATACTTTTAGTCTTTTTTTTTTTTTTACACATTAAAGACAATAGACTATAAAGTCACTTCAAATGCAAAAATGGAAATCACCTTTGATTGCCAAGGTTATTGACATTGTAGTACCCATTTAGGAAAACTTTCATAAGGGACTGAAATGATGAGTTAAGTAGTTAAGAGCACTTATGGCTTTCATAGAGCACCTGAGGTCAGTTCTCAATGCAACTGTCTGTAATTCTAGTACCATGGGATCTAACACCTTCTTCCTAGGTCCAAGAACAGCATCACACACATGCACATACACACGTGTGCCTGTGTACACACATGCGTGCACACACATACATATAAATAACTAAAAAGAAGTAAGAATTTAAGAAAAATATACTTTTCATTTTCAAGCTACATGAAATTAACTTTTGACCTGTTAAATTCTAATTCAATACCCTTAATGTCAATAACTGAATAATTCTATTGGACTTTTAAACTTTGGGGGTCCTTATAAAAGAAAACACAGGTCTTAACTATCAAGATTATTTTAAAGTACTAATATCATCAATATGTTGCTAAAGTTAATTGCTTTGGAGTTTTATTTATTATTTATTTTAATTTTTCAATATGAGTCTCCAAATCAGTTACAGTTCCATTGTTTCCCCTGCACTGGCCATGCTTACATTAGCATCTTCCATCATCTTGCTACATACAAAATAAATGAACAACAAGCTTGCCTCACTACTGTTTCAACCCTACAACAGCAATGATCCTTAAGGCAATGATTATTTTAACTTATTAGTATTATCTTACTGATAAGTGTTCATTGTTTGTATAATAATTGTACAGCACTAATTATCATTATTGACTAGTCAAAAAGATGCTGCATATTTGAACCAGGCTTCTTTCAAGGATAAATATAACCATCTGTAAACACAACATCTAAAAATATAGCCTGATCTAAATCAATATACTGTCCCTTTTCTCTGTATTTCTTTTCCCCCTTCTATAGTTACAACTGAAAATTGCAACCACCATCTGGCACACAAACACAGTGAACTAAACCTGTACTGCATCTTTGCACATACACTCTCTGGGCAGCATATTAAAATGGAAAATTCTTTTCAGTGTTAAAAATATCTGGGATTTGATCAGGTCACATATCTAATTAGAGAAGCTGAATTATACCCAAGCAATCCAAGCATACTCAAGTATCATTTTGCAAGTGATAAAATGTTAAGCTTACACTCTTTCTTTATTATAGCCATTCAAGGTTAAACCCTTGCTATAAATTCTATCATAGCACCCCTTATTCCCCACACTATGATTATGTAGAAAGTAGCTCTGAGATCCCCTGTTGAATTTTCTCAGAATAAGTATCTCATTTCTATTTTATTTCAGTATATGACTTACCAACCATCTAAAGCTTTTCAATAACAATATTTATTTTAGGATTTCAATAGCGGAGTAGCTCTATGATGTTATTGGTTGTTCACAATCTGAATAGCATTAAAAACACTATAATGTTACTGCCTGTCATTTACAAGCTAAATGTCATTTGCACAAAATAGTACTATGACATGATAAAATTGGTTCTTACAAAATAGACACGTGAGAGCAAACTAATGTTGTCTCGACTAGAGATTGAGATTGTTCTCTAGAATGGAGTACATTAAGAGTTAAATGACCAAGAACTACTTGGAAAGAGAATTCCAACACTCTCTCAGCATTATTTGAAGGAGAGGATTGAGTGTATATACTTGCAAAAACTATCAACTGTGAAAAGCCTGAAAGTATATTTAAATTTTATATTTAGATACCAACTCAAAGAGAAAACACTATAACACTATGAAATTATTACATATATATGTGCAATATATATATATATATATATATATATATATATATATATATATATATATCCCTGTACTTCAACTTTGTACACTAACTTCAGTTTTGGTTTATCTTAGCCAGCATATTGATTTTATTTACCCTGTTTGCCATCATTTATTCATCTTTCCATTGTCCCCCCTTCCTTCTTCTTTTTCTTATTTTTTAACATATATAAAAATCAGTAGCAAATCATAGGTGTTTTATATTTCAAGAAAAAATGTCTAGTTTACATTTCAAATGCATAGAATATGGGATTTCTACCTAGATGCCTTCCACCTAACTGTTGTTATCCTGCTAACTCTGTTCTAAAAAGTAGAATTGAATGCTAATCACAAAAAGAATATACTTACATGAGAAAAACAAAGCAAAATGGAAAATAAAACATGGCCTGTGTTCCAAGGTATTCTCTGGCAAAGATACAGAGGAAATATTTTTTTTCTGTTACTGAATTTGCGTGACACATTCGTGAAAGTCTCAGGTGACACCTTTTATGACTCATTCATGTGACCACTATGAAAATGATATCCACTATTCGAGATGTTAGTGGCCACTGATTATCAATCACATATAACACATAATGAATACTGAACTCACAGAATGATACAATGAATTTAATTAGTTTGAAGATGGATCTTGCTGTGGAGCCCAGACTGGCTTCAAACTAGCAGTCTTTATGCCCCAGCCTCAAGAGTGCTGAGATTGGAAGCACAGGGGTACGATTGCTAGTAAGTTTATGTCTGCATTAATGTGTCTCCTAATGGCAGCTAAAGCTGTCCATAACAAAAAAAGATTACAGTAGGGGACCTACTGCAAAACAAGCAAGCAAACAAAACCCCTTCACCATAATAACTAGATGTATGGAATGTTGATATAAGACTGACAGGGAAAAGATATGGTAAGGTCAAAGTCAAGCATTTGAAAACAACAAACTTCTTGTCATGCAAAGTCTGCATCTGGCTCCCAGTTTTCACATTCTAAAGAACTTCACTAAAGAAGAACAAACCTAATCTGTTCCCAAAATTAAATCTATTCAACAAGAAAGCCTTAAAAATTAAAATAGAGAGTGACTTAAGCTAAAGATGTAGGAGAGAGGCCAAAACAAAGGAACAGTTAGGAAAAAGGGATAAATAATTCTAAGGATGCTAAAAACTGCCACAGTGACTAATATGTTTATAGAAAGTTGCATATATGTGTATTTTAAGTATTTTTAATTGAATTTATGCTGCTTAGACTTTGATGTTTTGCTCCAAATGTCAAAACTATCTAACTAAAACTCAAGTGCCAATCATTGAAACCTTTCCAGATATTGCTCAGGGCAATCCAAGAGACTTCCATAACAATATAGCTTGTTATTATTATTTTTGGTTGCCCCATATAAATTGAAGATAAGACTCCATTGCTTAAGATATCACACACTTTAGACACAGGACTTGGTGGGATCAAGCTGGATTTGACCTAGAATCTTCCTCCTTGATGACAAGCTCTTATAGTACTGGAAAGAGCTATGCAAGCTGCTAAGGAAGAAAAGTAATCAATAATCTTCCCAGATGTGACACCTACAAGCCACAACTATGACCAGAACATTAAGCTGTCTGGAAAGGTGCAATAGTGGCACTTGTATCTTGGTGGTAACCAACAGCTGTCTAGTTGGACTTAAGGCCCACTCAATAGGAGAGAATTCTTGTCTGGTACTGTTAACCTAACCAACTACCAATGGTTTGTAAAGCTATGGACCCTAAAGGATAACTTACTACTGCCAATTTCCTAAAGCAGCACAATTCCTAACTGCAATTAAATACTTATCCCTGTACCTACAGACAAGTGTAGCTCTCACCCCTCATCAAGGAAGCTTCTCTTTGCAACAGACAGAAACCATTACAGAAAGCACAACTGGTCAAAATGCAGAGAACAACTAACCCCATCGATATATCTATAACACAAACCCTACACCTAAGGCTTAGGGAACGTTTCAGAAAAGGGGTAGCAAGATTATAAGAGCCAGGAGATCAGGATGTCTGGTGAAAGGCAGTGTCTTTTATATATGACAAGGAAGCTGCATCCATAAACTCTCAAAAATATACCTGCCTGAACAAGATCAGCACAATGACAAATTGACAGGCCCATGTGGACCGGTGACTATCACAGGGCCTGATCCCTTAGAGAACTATAGTCAATCAATTACTGCTTAGAGAAGGAGAAGTACTTTTCTCTGGTGATGAGCCCCCTGATAGGTTATAAAATCTGGTGTGGTCAAACACATATACATAAAAGCAACAATAAAGGGACTCAGAATGCTATATTTATAAATGTATACGTATTATGTAAACATAACAGCAATAACTAAAGAATAAGAAGTAATGAATTCAAGAGGAAGTTGAAGGATACCAGCAGAGTTAGGGATATGATATAATACTATATCAATATATAAAATTCTGAAAAATATAGAATAAAATGAAATAATTTATTTGTAAAAAGAACAAGCCAGATGCTTGCACTGGGTCTGTACCAGAATTGGTCCATTAACAGCCACATATGGATGGAGGAGGATCTCACAGAGCCCTGCCACTCACTGATAGACTCATTGAGAAGTAGGAGAGAAATCATTGTCATCATAGCATAACCACTGGTGACCAAATCAAGCTCTAATGGATAGTTTCAGTTCAATGGCCACAGAGAAGACCCTGGTTACACAAAATGGATCATCAAGCAAAAGCGAGTGTCATGAATCTATGATAGGCACCGGTACTGACAAGGGGAGATTGGTAGGGATGAGTTAAAGATATCAGAATTCATCATACATGTGTGAAATTGTCATATAACAAAATTGATTAATTAAAAATCAGCCCTTAAAAAACACAAACCAAACATCAAAGAATGCATTTAACATTGGGGGAGACAGAACTCTGGGGAGGAACTAATCCCATTCTGGTCTTCAACTGGTCTATAATTCCAGTTGCAGGAGATCCTATGTTTTCAACTGCCCTTTCCTGGCCACAGGCAAGCAAGTGGTGCTCAGATAGACAGACATTCAGGCACGTACTCAGACACATGAAATGAAAATATATTTTTCAGCACAATATTTTATTAATTCTTTGGGAATTTTACAGCATCCACCCCTATCACACTGACTTCCTGGTCCTTCTATGTCTGCTGTCCACCTTTGTAAATCACCCCCCAACAACACCCACAACAACACCCACAACAAGAAGACTGATTTGTGTCATCTATATCCTCCCTGGAGCATGGAAAAATATGAATATTTAAAAAAATATTCTCTTCAAATTTTGCAAACAAATGCATCAGTCCTTCATGTTGTCATTTAGAACACAAAAGCAAGCAAATGAAAAGGAGTCGATGAGAAACCAAGTTGAAGATCAAAATATGGAGGCTGCTTTCATTTGAAGGATTCATTTTAAAAAGAAATGAAAATTAAATTTGTCTGCTATGAGTACAAAGAATTAGCACCATTATGCTATAGATACCCATGGTTGAATGGAGAGATGTTAAAGGCAGGCACAGTGAGACTTGTGACTTTTACTTTTTTGAAAAGCTCTTTCTCACAGGGATCTAAATCAAAAACACAGTATTCACGAAAAGCCTTTTCATACTTTGAAGGGCTTCTTGGCTGTTTCTTTGGAAGCGATCATTCACCAGTTCACAATGATGTAACATGAGCTGTCACTCAAAGACTGACTTCAAATTGCTGTCACATGGGTGGAAAATCAGTGTGAGAAGAAAGTCCTTTTGTAAACTCAGAAAACATATTTTTAATGGAAAGGCTGATCATGTGGTAAATGCTTTTCTTATAATGTAAGAAGTTGTTTTTTTGGGGTTTTTTTTGGTTTTTTTTTGTTTTGTTTTGTTTTTTTTAACCTCGGGAAGCACACCCAAGCAGGCTGATCTCAAAGCTGTCCACTAGTGTCCTTTAGATCACACATATGCCTTCCCTTTCCTAGATTTCTTCATAGCACCCACATCCCTCTCTCTCTTCATCTTCCTCTCCCTCTCACTCCTTCCTTCCCTCCCTTTCTTTCTTCTTTTCTTTTATCTTTAAGGAAGAACAAATAAAATAATCAGTAATATAGAAAATAAGGCTGTAAATCAAGGTTGAACGCGTTAAGAGTTATTTGACAGACAGTAGGGGAAGAATTTATCTTAAGTACTTTACTTAACCTCATTAAACACATGTTCATTGTGCACTATTCATGGCCATAGCTTTGTGATAGATACTATAAATGATATAAAGAAGAAATAACAAATTTCCCTTCTAGGAGTTTGTAGACCAATATGGTAAAGAATTGAAATAATTTGCAGTTTGTTGTCAATGTCTGGGTGGATCTGAAGAATATTATGAAATAATAATCAGGAAAAACAAGGTCTGGGGATAGTGTGACTTTAAATTTTACTTGTAATATAATATCAGTGAGGAGAGAGGATGGTAAACTACTAACAGAGTAAGTAGGTATTAAATGTAGACTAGCAACCTCTGCTAAGAAATCCAAATTATAATGAAAATTAAAGTTTTTATTGGCTTATGTTCATTGCACATAGTACTGGATTTCATAAAGGCATTTGCATACATGCATATAATACTCTTTGACCATACTATTTCCTGATATGTTTTCCATATTCTCCAACCTCCTCATCTTTCTTAGTCTATTTTGTTTCCCTAGAAAGTTTCATGTCTACTTTCATGTCAAATATACATACATGAGTTAATGTAGCCATAGAAAATCTAGGGTCTATAAATGAGAGAAAATTGTAATATTTTCCTTTTTCAGTCTGACTTAATTCATTTCATCTGGTGATCTGTGATTGCATACATTTTGGCTGCAAACATCAGCATTTTTACCACAATATCACATTTTCTTTTTTTTTTTTTTTTTTTTTGTTTTTGTTTTTGTTTTTTTTTTTTGGTTTTTTCGAGACAGGGTTTCTCTGTGTTGCTTTGCGCCTTTCCTAGAACTCACTTTGTAGCCCAGGCTGGCCTCGAACTCACAGAGATCCACCTGGCTCTGCCTCCCGAGTGCTGGGATTAAAGGCGTGCGCCACCACCGCCCGGCTCACATTTTCTTTAACCAGTCACTTTGGACAGATTCCTAGGTTGATTCCATAACTTAGCTATTATAAATAGTGTTACCATCAGCTTTAATGTGAAACTTCTCTATGATATATTGGCCTGGGGTCCTTTAGAAAAATAATCAGAGGTTATAAAGCTGGGTAGATATGGTTTTAGTTCTATAGGTGTTTATATAGAAAGGTTTTATTTCTATACTACATGGACTAATTTGCAATACCACCAAATACAAATGCAGACAGGCTCCCATTTCTCTGTATCCTCACCAGTTTTGTTGTTCTTTGATTTCTTTTTTGTTTGTTTGTTTTTTGGTTTTTGGTTTTTTTGGTTTTTTTTTTTTTTTTTTTTTTTTTTTTTCCGAGACAGGGTTTCTCTGTGTAGTTTTGGTGCCTTTCCTGGATCTCACTCTGTAGACCAGGCTGGCTTGAACTCACAAAGATTAGCCTGGCTCTGCCTCCCGAGTGCTGGGATTTAAGGTGTGCACCACTACCACCTGGCTCGTTCTTTGATTTCTTAATGATTTCTTTCTGATTAGGCTGAGATGGAATTAATTTCAGTGAATTTTTTTCCCATTTTCCTGGTGGTTAGTGATGTTTGACAGACACTTTACAATCTTTGAGTAGTTAGAGTGTATGATCAGAACAATAGTTTGAGAAGATAAATCAGATTAGTGGGGGTCAAAGACAAGAAAAATATATCAGTAAAACCACTTGAATCGTATTAGTAGTCAACAGCATAAGAAGATAGACCCAAAGTATTCCGTGGGAAAGGAGAAGAGGGGATCTACCTGAAATTTCTTCCACTGTTTAAGTGAAAGATAGGGTACTTTAGAGAGACAGACTCAAGGATTATTCCATAATTTTAATGCTATGTTCATGAAAGAGATGCAATATCTCCTGATAAATAGTAAAGAAGAAAGGGAGAACTATAAAACTGGGTTAAGGCCAAGTGTGACCAACCGTGTGCTAAACATTAGTAGGGTGTTTGTTTATTAGGCACTATTTTGGGAGCCCTTGTTAGAGATGATGCCAGAAAAAAGCACCAGGGCATCAGAACTATGTACAGGGACAGAGACTAATAGATTAATATAGATTAATATATATACATGTAGTTGCTTTCTCAAACTTTATCACATAATGATAACACTTATCGATTGTTTTGCTTTCCTAGACAGAGTTTACAATGAATTACGCACTACAGTTCTGTTTTCATTCAGAGAGGAATTCATTTAATTCTGAAAAAGATTGCTCCTGTCTAATATATAAATGCTCATAGAAATGCAAATACTGAGGAAAAAGCTGAAAGCGGTTGTTTTAGGTTTTCACAATCAATATACTGTGTAATGGACTTGGGGTATCAATGACAAGTTGGTCATTATGATGAATATTCTTCTCTAAAATGATGTAATAGCAATATATGCTATGAGATGCTGGGCTGCCTTTTTCTTTTAAAAAATGGATGAATTGAAATTAAGAACAATGATTAACAAAATAATGCAGTGTTGATATTTGGTAAGTGGAGTGCATTTATATATTTGATGAAACATGGGACTTTATTTTAGGTTCTTCATGTGAACTTTCCCAGCATGATTTAATAAAACTCTAGTGTGTGAATATACAAACTAGTGTAAGAGTCATTACTTTCATTAAGAATATTACAGTGAATAAATTAACCCAAAACAATAAAACCTGAGCAGTTGATATATGTAAGTCATTTACATCTTGTAGACTCATTTGGGGAAGGAAGAATAAATGTGTTATGGTGGAGGTTTCATTAGCACTTGCATTTCAATTGACTTCGAAGCACACAATAAGAATACAAAAGCAATAAATATCATCCATAAACAAGAAGACCATACAGGGCTGAGGAATTTTTTTTAACAAGATGTTCTGTGCCATTACACTTTAATAGTCCTGCTGAATTTTCAATATGAAAACAGCTAAAGAGGTCTGCCATAGTGTCCTCATTGTATTCTGCAGCCATATTTTATTCCACTTTATTACATCACTCTGCATTCAGAACTACGTACATGATGATGTCTCAAGGGAAATACCAAAGATGCTGCAGGGATACAAATGTCATGGAGTAGAATGTCTTAGGAATTCAGTATCTGATGCTAGAGAGTTTGCTTCATTTGCAAAATAAATACTCACTATAAGTCACAAAATAGCAGCATGTCATCACATCCACCAGATTTATAAGCCTGAGGATTTACTGGCAGCTACAGACATCTTAAAGGTGTTTCCATTTAGCTTCTTATTAGTATCCTAGTGGATACACTGAAAAACCCTGCTCACTGTGCTCTTGGGAGAAGAATAAAACCAGAGATTTCCTCTGACAGCTGGCCATGCACTGCTCTATTTATACCACAGTCTTTGGGGAACAAGATTTCTTCTTAATCCTATGTAGATCATTTTATTTTCAAAAGATTTTTCTCTATCAGAGCAGAATGTGAACTTTAGGTGCCAGTGTTGACAATGCAGAATTAGAATCTCGTTGGTGGTTCCACAAAGAGCTATTGAGAATAGAACAGCAAAGACGTAATAAAAACTAATCCCCTTGTAAGGAACTGAGGAAAAAATTAAATACTCGCTGACTATAACAGTGAAACAAAGGAGCTTTTGGAAGTACACTTGTTAATGGGCACACTAGTCCAGAGTATGCTCTGCTCATCACAGCACTCTGTCCCTGAAACAGAGAATCCTCTGGTAGTCCCTGGATGCTATGCTGTGCATTCATCACAGTATTTAGGATAAGACTGGGGAGCGCACCTGATAATCTCTCAGCTATCTTTAGGACTTTATACTCCAGGAGAAATTTGAGTGTTCCAACCTGTGAAAAGACATCACGGACCAGATCAACATAAGCCATTCTAGCTGAGATACAAACATGCCTTTTACCTGGCTTGTCCCATGAGAGGATTTTCTCTTCCTTAAGGGATCAAGGAAGGGCACTGTGATTATTATTCCTGAAGCAACCAGGCTCAGACTCACTTTCTGTTTGTCGCATGTGCTTCTTTTTAGCATCACAAATCACAATCTGTAATCGTCAACTTCACAGATGTGTTTCTTTCTTTACAGACTATGACTCTGCTACCGGGATAAAGTTTACAAGTGGCTTAAATCATGTACTTCAGTTCTCCAGCACTAGCACCATCACAGGACATGGCAAAGCCAGCTGGAGTCTGTATTTGGAAAGGAAAGAAGGGAAAGGAAGAAAATGGCAGCATATTCAATGGGGATTTTTGCCTCTTCTGTTGGTTTTTAGTAGTCTTATGTGAATGACACCAGCATGTTACTTGGATTACGGAAATTAACTGTTTTCAACCACTTTATTGTATTTTATTTTTGAGATTATAATATAATTACTTAATCTCCCCATTCCTTTTCCTAACTTCAAACCCTCCCATATAACATTCCTTGCTCTCTGCAATTCATGGTCTCTTTTTTTCTTCAATTGTTGTTACATGTATATGTGTATACAAATATATTCCTAAATATATATGCTCAGTTTGTATATTACTCATACATATGATTTCAGAGCTGACCATTTGGTATTGGATAACCAGTTCATGTGCTGTTCTCTGGGGATGACTATTTCTCCCACTGATCTGCAGAGAAACTGCTCAGGAACAGTGTGTAGGTTTTACGTTTGGCTTCTCTAGGAATGTAGCAACAATACTTTGTCATTTCTATACTTCTAGAATGAACATCAGAGTTCTTCCTCAGCACGTTTTATCTGCAAACAGAGTCTCACAGGTGGTGTTGTTAAGCAAAAATATATTTCTCATTCAAAGTGCCCTAGAGTCTGAAACTAAACCCTTCAAGCTCTGCGGCTTTCACTTGAGTTTTATTCTCAATTACTGTTGATGGATATGCCACTAAAGATTTTACTAACATCCCCATTTTCTTAGACAAGTCACTGAACAGAGCAGCATAGCCATCATTTAACTCACTGAAATCTGGTATTTTTCTCTCCCCTCTTACTACCCAGAACATTTCTCTGGTTTTCTGGATCTTGTTTCTGAAAGTTTCTGTAGAGACTATGAAAGCAAAGTTTTTTTTTTTTTTTTAAAGAATTTGTATTAAGGCTGAACTAATAATATGCCCAAGAGATAGGAATGTTGGAAATATGATATTATGGCTTAGAAGTGGGGAAAATATGACCACCTTTTCAGATACTAAAAGCGCTTTTGATAAGATAAAGGGGATATGAATGCACACAAATCATAGATTCTTCATTTTTTTTACTGTATAACTTTCAATAAGATAGACCTGTTCTTTGATCATTTAGTATCAATGAAAACTAGATTTTAGCCTCTTCTATACCCTCTAATTAGAAAGTTGTGGTAATTTTCAAGAAATTGTATAACAAAACACTTCACATTTTAATTAATCTCCTGAAATTGAGTAGTCTGCAGCCATTTCATGCCGAATGTACCCTGTATCATCTGAAATTGACTAATGATGTCCTAATATTTTAGTTACATTTCCTGAAAAACTACATACCTTATGATTAATTCAATAAGCAGAGAAGTACTTGGCCTTTAGAGGATTTTGCACTCCTGAAGATTTTTATAAATATCCATTTAATCCCACATTCTGGCAGCCGGGTGTCCATTATTCTCCCCTATAGGAATTCCTTGTGGGAGGCAGAGGACACGTAAGACTGCCCCCATCCACCAGATCTATCAGACTGTCTGGACTATGACTAAGAGGCATATAAGACAGCTTGAACCCACCAAAAGACATGAGATTTTTTTAAGCAGAAAGGTTTAGGGATTATATTTGTTTTGTTTTAGGTACTACTTTGAGATTAAATGTTTGCCATTATTTCATTTTCTAAAAGTGAAAAAAATTAATTCTGCTGTACTTAAATAGTAACCTACACATTTAAATTCTAGTTAAAAAAAAAAACCTTAATTATATAGTGGGATAGTAACACATCTCCTGACTCATAAAATATTTACAACTTCAATTTAAAGCTTTAATCAATGACAGAATAATTATGATTAATTTTATGGACAAAATTAGTTAAATATCTGCTCTTCTGATTTTTCATTACAATGAGGTATTGAAAATGACTAGACCATTTTTGTACTTTACAAAAATCAAGGTTACATCTTTAAACTACAATTTATTGAATGCACCAAAGGTTAGACATGGTTCATCATTTTCATAAATAGATTTTAATCTTCGTTCATTCTCACAGTAAGGAAGGCCCTTCCCTTTATTAGATGAGAAAACGAGACTTAGAGGGGTTAAGTAAACTGCCAACACTCCTACAACCACAGGAAGGCAAATCCCGAATTCAAATTCCAGTCTGCTCATTTCACAAAGCCTACACTCTTAAATCACCACTTACTAATGCCTCTCTGCTTTTCTTAGTAATTTACATTTAGATTAGGGAACTGCAGTATGTTAAGCTCCTTCAAGTTAACAAAATATAACATACCAGGAGAAATAATTATTTATAGGATTTCTCAAGACTAAACCTAACAGGATATAACAAAAGTATCTTTGCTTCTATGCTCTCTTCCTTCATAACCCGTGTGAGATTAAATTGTTTTCAATCTAATACAAAGGGAATGCTTAGGCTACTCTTTCTCTATTCTGAGATTTTCTTTTCTCTCCTTGCAGATAAACGTCACATTTTTCATTAGAGTTAGCTTCTACTTTCTCCGTTTTTTAACTTCTACATGATATCTATCAGGCAACGTGAAGCCATTTGAGGCTGGTCTTACTAAGGAAGCTTATATTTTTGCCACGTCATTGGATAATGCTGAAATGAGCACACATTTCCAAAGACTATCCAGGCTTGTTACAATCATAGATTGAGACAATGAATGCCTAACATTCAAGATCAAATTTTATACAGCAAAAACACTTTACCACATCTGAAACAAAGAGGAAAAATGTAAACCTGGGCTTCATTTGTTTGCTCAACCCTGGTAAAATATATGTGACATTTTGAAAAGATAACTCAAAAATGCTTGGGAGTGCTACTGCCTATTGACTGGGTCAACAAGGGAATGAAGAAAGGACAGATACATGTGCAGAAACCTGAGATCCTGTAGGCCATGAGCTCTGTCAGAGGTATATCTTTGCAGGCCAAAAGCAGCCTGTTTTATACCTCTGAATGGAGAAGCCAGGTTGACTGTATGCAGCTGAACAAGGAGGCAAGTTTTACTAATCTCAGTAGGAAATCTTTGAAAGAGAGCAGGCTCAGTCTGTAAACATCCTAGAGGAGAAAGCTGTAGTTGTGTTTGAAGTGTTCTGTACATACTTTCAACATCTGCACAAAGTCCAGGATAAGGCTCTGCCATTTCCATGAGTCTGAGGCACTGGGGTCTTTCACATGACCATATATATGTCGAAAAATACCCAGGACTTCATCCATGCCTCGTATGGTAGTATAAAAATTCCCACTCCAAATAGCAAACACTTATTCAGACATGAGGAAAGTCACATAGAAACATATTGAAGATTGTAAGATAATGAACCAATACTTGATATATAGGTGGGAATTGAAATATAACTACAAGAAGACATACATAAAACTAGCAAAAAAAAAAATCAATTAACCTGTCAAGTGAAGAGCAAAAGAGTCAATAGGCATGCTATGATTTCTGGGCAGGAAGTAGAGAATAGGGCTTCTGTGAGAGTCAAAGTTACATTTTAAGTTTTAATTACTATGCCTTAGACATCCATGAAACAAAAATGACTCTGATCTGCAAACCCCTTGCCAAAGGACAGATAGTTCCTGAAATGCTGGAGGCTATTGTTTATGGGAGATAACAAGCCACGTGTTTTCACTTCCCTAAACAAGTTTGTTTGACCCATCTGCACTGGATATGCTTGATCACATGTGAGTAGGAGGTACATAGGCAGAAAATGCATCAGGAGGTATGCTTGCCCCTGATTGGACCTGATGGGAAATGCAATGAATTGTGGGTTTTCCTTCTTAAGCTCTTGCAACACTTGATTCTCGGCCATTTCCTGATAACCTGGGTATGGACATGACCAGAGCCCATCCACCTGGCCAGTATTTAATTAAAGCTTGCTTCAAATTTGGCTTTAAATTGTGGTGGTAATCTTATTCTTGATAGGTGGAATTAACATTTCCTAAAGGTGATGGGCTTTGTGCCCATAACACAGGACAATGAGTTTGGTATGTGTTAAAGAACAGGTTAACAAAGCTGAAGTGATGAGGGAACACATTTTATTTTTTTAGATACATTTTACATCATTTGCTTTAGTTCTGTGTGTTGTATTCTGTACATTTAGTTCTATACAAAGGTATTTTGCATTAAATTGTATTAATGGTGTAGTTTTATTTATTGCCAATGGGATGATTTCAAAGAAAATGATCCCAGTAGGCTCATAGTAAGTGGCATTATTTGAAAGTATTAGGGCACGTAGCCTTGTTGGAGTAAGTGCTGCCTTGTTGAAGGAAGTCATTAGGAATGGGCTTTAAGGTTTCAAATGTTCAATCCAGATTCACTGTTTCTCTTCCTGCTGCCTGATGATTTGTATGAAGAATTCTCAGCTCCCTCTCCAGCATCATGTCTGCCTTCATGCCACTACACTTCCTGCCATGATGATAATACACTAAACTTCTGAACTGTAAGGCAGCTTCAATTAAATGATTTCTTTTATAAGAGTTCTCAAGATCATGGTGTCTCATCATAGCAATAGAAACCATAACTAAGGCAGCCAACTTTCAATGTCATATTTTTCTGCCTCTGCAAAAGCAAGTGTTGCCCTCCATTTGCCCAGAAATATAATGTTTTTCAGTTTTCTTCCTCTAGGTCTTGAGCATTGCTTTTCTAGTCTAAGGTAGTTCACGTTATTGTTGCTACATGTGGAAATTTTGTTTCCTTTGTTTGAAATTTGTAGTTTCTTATTTCAAACTAGGAAATCAATTGACAATAACAGACATGCTATCATGGATAGAGAAGAGTCCACAAGACCTCAACCACATACAAAGAAATACTGGCAACTAAGGATTGCTGTGAGTGGGAGAAATAGCCTTCCCCTGGTAAGAGCACACCAATTGCTTATTCAATTTCAAATGATCAGTCCTGAAAACATATATACAAGTACAAATAACACACACACACACTCACACACACACACACACACACACACACACACACACACGTGTGTGTGTATGTTATACAGTAACATAATATATAACATTTATGTTTCTTATATATAATATGTATATATATATATATATATGTACATATATAAAACTAACCAGACTGAGCACAAATATATATTTAGGAATATATTTGTATATAGTTATACATATAAGCATGTAACAACAAGTAATGAAAAAAGAGGCCATGAATTTGAAACAGAGCAAGGATCAGTATATAGGAGGGTTTGAAGAAAGAAAATGGAAAGGGGATGATATAGGTGTATATTATAATCTCAAAAAGCAAAAGAAGTCATTTTAAAAAATAAAGCGAAAATGAATATTCAGGAAATATTTGCATGCTTTTCTTACTAAAAATTAAAAAAAACTATTGTATTATATCTGAATATGAAGCCTTAGTAAGTGACAATTTTATTCAGAATGTTTACCTGCCAGTAGCAAAGAAAACAAGCAAATAATACAGCTTGTTTTTCTAAACTAAAATATAATGTGGTAGGCACTTGAGTTCTCTTTAAATAAAGAAATAACAACTTACAGCCGTGTGAGCTTGCCTCTACCTATGACAGCATGCCTGCTGTTGTTGTCCTTCAAATCAGGTTTTGGCAGCATTTCCTGTAAGACTTCACAGTGTAGTATTACTCGTTTTCTGTAGGAAGAGAGTATAGAATATAAGTATATATTATAATAAGAATTTATTAGATTGACATACATAGTACAGTCTAGGTAGGCCAGCAATGGCTGAATGGCTGTGTCCACATTGGAGATGCTAAGAGCCTGTTCTATTCATCAGGCAGGATACTTCAGCAGTCTCAGCCTAGCATTGAAGGCCTCAAGGATTCCCGAAGAGTCACTGGTCTTCAACCTTCTTTGGAAGAATTAAGAAGCTGGGTTCTGATATTAGATAAAGGTAGCAACCGAAGTAACAGCAACAGAGTAGATCAATGTACCAATGTCAAGCTAAAGCAGGCAGGAAAAAAGCAGCCTTGGCTTGGACTTTTTTTTTTTTTTTTTTTTTTTTTTTTTGGTTTTTCGAGACAGGGTTTCTCTGTGTAGCTTTGCGCCTCTCCTGGAACTCACTTGGTAGCCCAGGCTGGCCTCAAACTCACAGAGATCCACCTGGCTCTGCCTCCCGAGTGCTGGGATTAAAGGCGTGCGCCACCACCGCCTGGCTGCCTTGGACTCTTTATGTCTGAGCCATTACCAGAAAGCACTTCTCACTCTAAGAAAGAGTCTTCCCCTTTCATTTAATCTTTCAGCAAATACCCTCGCAGATCCACCCATATGTGTGCCTCAGTTGATCGCAGGTATAATTACATTGACAACCAAGATTAAACATTACATACATGAATATTAAATTTCACAAGAGTAAGTCCTATGTCTTAGTTTCTCTGGTTAAAATTAATACTGAAGAAACAAATTGTTTCTATGATAACCTTCACAGTGGAAGTGTATTTTCTTTTTATCTGTCTCTGCTCAGGCCTTGGGAGAGATGACATAGCTTATGATTTCTTGTGCTCTTCATATTCTCTCATGAACCCATGACTCATGAACATGCAAAAGCAGCCCAAAATTTCCATATTTGAAAGTGGTCATTCCCATGGCGAAGCACACTGGCATGCAGGTTCTGTTCTCCCTATATTGTTTGCAAAGCAACAGATGTGATGAGTGACAGGGACAAGGACTGCCTGTGTAAAACATAGGAAGAGCTGCAAATGGACTTGTTTTCTTCTTTCTCCATTTAATACAGCCTATCCTCAATGACAACCATAATACCACATGGAAATTTCATTTATGTATAAGAGAAGCTTTCAATATACTAAAAGAGAAGAAAAAGCACCTCTTTCAAAGGCTCCTTTTCTTTGAAACAGACAAAAGGGGAAGGTGAAATTCATCTGAGGAATGTTCAAAGACACATAATCTCAGTAAAAGGAGAAAAAATGAAAATACGTTCAAAGCCATCTTTGTTTCTTCAGAAATATTTTACAAATGGAATCACGGAATATTTGCTTAGAAATAAAGCCATATTCACTAGCATATAAAAACAGTACATATGGACATCTACAGGAAAGAGTTCCTCATTTGTAGTAAATTCACATTACAAAATATTGAATTTACAGAATGAAGGTTTAAAGTATTAAGCTTCAGAGAATGAGCAGCATGGAATTCAAGAACTTTCTACCTGAAATCACTTCAAGATATATTTCAAAAATAAGAACTTCAAATTTAATTAATGTAGTTATACATTAATTTATAGACAAGTGAAACCAATATGTCAATTAATTTTTGGCCTTTTGACACTGCTTTTGAAATTCATGGCAGATTTGTGGAATATAATAAGTTAGTAGATTTTTCACCATTAAAGCAAATAATAAAAACTACATAGATAACTCAAATTGGATTATTGCATTCCTGAAGGTTTTTTGTTTGTTTGTTTAATTCATGAAAGAAAGGCTTATTAAAAGCTACTATTTCTTTGGAAGATGGAGGAGCTTTTTAAAGATATTTGATCAACTGACTAACAGAGAAAGCAGAACTCCTCATGTTGTCAATGGAAATTGGAAGCAGCACGTTGTGCAGAATTTCCCACATGTGACCATGAAACCTTGTCTCAAACATTTGAAATAGTTGAAGAAACTCCCATCCCTTAGGCTTTTGTACGAGAATAAAGACTAGAAACAGGAGGCTATTTGAAGTCACAAATCCACCATCTTTGGCTAAAATAGTGTCTAGAAATAAGATTGAAGTACTGCAGCCAGTATTTGCTTATATGAAAAGAACATGCAGATGCAGTCTGGTTTTGAATCATGGAGCTAGGTGATTCTGTCAAGTGTATAACTCTCTAAAACCACAATTTCTTCAAACATGAAATGAGGCTAGTCATTCATAGTTCTCAGAGCCTTCTTAGAATAGTAGTATTATTTAAAAGTGAGTAAGAAGTGGAACATAAATATCTATAGATAATGTGTGTGTGTGTATGCAATTGTATGTAGAATCATACCAGTAACTCGAATTGCTAAATGGTCTTATTAATAAAAAAAAAAAAACAATGGCTTGATATTGGGGTGAAAGCTGAAACATCAGAGAAGCAGAGCAAGCCACAGCTACCACCTCTTACCTCACCAACTCCTCAGCCTGAAAGAGCCTCTGATTCCTATCTCCTCACATCATATACCTTTCTTTGCCCAGCCATCACTTCCTGGAATTAAAGGTGTGTATGCTTCCCAAGCAAAGGCATGAGATCTCAAGTGCTGGGATTAAAGGTGTATGCCACCACTGCCTGGCTTTTTCTCTCCTAGACTGAGTCAATCTCATATAGTCCAGGGTGACTTTGAACTCACAGAGATACAGACAGACCTCTGCCTTGCAAGTGCTAGGGTTAAAGGTGTGTGCCACCACTACCTGGCATCTATGTTTAACCTAGTGGCTTGTTCTGTCCTCTGATCTTCAGGCAAATTTTATTAGGGTACATAATATATCATCACACATACCTGTGTGTAAAAAAGGAAGAATTAAAATGGAACAACCCAATAATGTGGCAAAATGGCCTTCCGTAGATACCAAAAGCTGACAAATAAAAAGCCTGGCACCAGAAGTGTTTCTTTTGGAGATATTGGTCAGAGCTCCCACAGATGCCTCCTTCCCCAAATACTACAGATCATTCGCATCCTTTTGTTTATCCCAAGGAACCTGACAATATGATCCTATTGCTGAAACATCACATGTTTGAGTCACAGAACATGGAGAAAGCAAGCTGCTACTCACCTGGAGACTTCACCCTACTAGTTAGTCTGCATGGTGCTGGAAGGTACTATGCACACTACTGAAGGAGAAGAGTAATCACCAATCTTATCCAATAATGACTGTCCTGGAAAGACATGCCCACTTGTGCCCTGTTAGAGTACAAATGGGAAAAACAAACAAACAAACAAACCACTTTCTGATTAGATTTAAGTCTTGGTCCAAATTATGCATCCTATATCTGCCACCTTTATTGAAACAAGAACCTGTGGCTAGGCAAGTCATAGGCCCTAGAGGAAAACCTACCACCATTATTTTGCTAAGTTATTTTAAAAGCTCCTTCCCATGGTTTCTTAGTAAGTTCCTTCTTTCTATGGATACTCCAAATGAAGCACATAACTGAAGAGTCAAAGCAAACATCCACAAATGAGAGAAAACATGCAACGTTTGTATTTCTGCATATGGGATACATCACTAGAATGACAGTTTCCAGCTCCATCCATTTATTCATGAATTTCATATTTCATTTTTCTTAATATATAAATAATTTTTATTGTGTACAGATATTTGAAAAAAAAATCATTAGTAGGCTTATGTATTACATTTCATTGTTACAAAGAAAACTTACTGGCCCTGATTGACTAGAGCTTCTGAAATCATGAAACACAATAAAAACTTCCTATTAAAATTGTTCATATAGTATATCACTCACAGCAACAAGAAAAGTAACAACATGAAAACTAAAAGACACAGGAACCATAGAATTTACTAAGGGACAGATGTGGCTATATGAGTCAAAATGGACCTTCATCTACTATTTCCCAGTTAATTATATTTCCTCTATTACATCAGCTGTCAGTCATATGCATATGTTCCTTTGGTCACATTAGGTAATTTTTTAACTTGCCAAATATTTCTCTAAGAGGATTCTTATGAAATTACAGAAATAATAACCATAAAATATTTAAGCTTCATGAGAACTAGAAATATGCTTTATAAATATTAAATTGTAGGTGACTAGACATATAAAACAGTTATGCTTTATCCTTCCCTTCTGGCAATGATTAAGCACTGGTCTTTGGGGGACATTACCAATTTTAAGTCCAGTATTTGCAAGTAGGCTCTTTTATTGTTGCTTCTGTATAGTTTCCACCCTTCTAACCATAAACTCTGACAATATAAGGCATGAATAAATGCAGGATATATTATTCTTAAAGAAAAGAGTGTTGGAGACTATAAAAAGAAAAGCAGTAGGAAAAAACTTTAGGTGGATATTTTAAATCCAAAAGGAGAACAGGTTTGGTTGATTGTGGGGAATAGTCTGTCCAAAGAGAAGAGTGCTTCCTAATGAGGATGGATGTATCACCTAAGTGTGAACGAAATGGCAGCAGCGAGGCAGAAATTGTGATGCATGTAGAAAGCCTTTCCTTTGAACAATGCCTGTTATACGACTATGTTTGAAGCCAGTAGAAAGCATTCTCCTATGTGCTGTACAATAAGGAAAATGGCATGATGGAAACAAATACCATCAAGCTGTAAAATGCTAGGAACTGTGAGATCTTTTGTTTTCTAAACAAAAGAATTTTCCACTGTCCAAATGTCTGACAAGCAGAGACTGCATCTTTTACTCTTGAGGACCCATTTCATCTCCCAATCAAGATGAATTGGCACCAAATATGAAAACTACTTTGTAGAGGGCTAAGATATCTTGTGGTCAGCATATTAACTATTTCACTTCATGTTTCACTGAAAACAATTATGGTACATGAAACAATAAACACAATAAAAACATGCTCTGAGGCTGCCTGCCACAACTATGTAAATAATCATATATTTTTTTTGTTTTTACCCTCCTGTAATTTCAAATAAAATGTGCATGAAAATGTATGAGAAATATATTATCAAAATGTGTATCACATTTAAAACATTTCTGAAATAAAAGAAAAATCATAGGAGACACAAATGTCTTTGTCCATCACAGAATAATGAGAAGTTATATGTTCTGTTTTGTCTGAGAGTTTCAAAAGTCAAATCCACACAAGGTGTAACAGTATTAATGACATTCTGGCAGTTAAAATTCAATGCAGAACATCTAATTTGTATTGCATTGGCACTTATACAGGTGATGAGGGAAAGATGATGTCTGTGGATTTGTATTTTCAGGTCCATAAACACATAAAGAACCATCTACATACTCTCACATATTGTCCATGAATTATTTAAGAGTCAAGCTGTAATCTTGTAGATGAAAACTACACCAAATGTAAAATGTTTGTCTTCAGTTTAAATACCCATTTGAGAACAATGTTGTGTTTGCTTGGATTCAGAAATCTGTGCCATAGTAATTAATACTCAACAATCTTCCAGAAATGTGAGAAATACATATAGGTAAAAATATTTATCATAGTGTTATCTGAAATTCTGATGTATTTTAGTTCATAACGAATTAGTGAAAAGGAGTCAACTCAAAATTAAACTTTCATCTCAATGGCTTATCTGTAGTCACTGGTCTCCTAATTACTTTATCCATTCCTATCATACATACGAAAAACATCTTGGTGATGTGTTGGTGACAAAGATAAAGCCATCTGATAATAAGGACCATGTACTACTTCTTGCTGGTGTCATTAATGATGGTTCTTTGTACTGATTACGCTCTGATTTTAGATGGCACATAGAAACATATTGAGAAGATATTTCATAGACTAGTATCCTCTCTGAATTTCACAGGAAGAGTAGAGCATAGGAGTCCTTTCATCCCTGATCTTCGAGCTAAGGAACCTGGAGCATAGAGAAACTAACATGATTTTGCCTCAATAACATTGTAAGCTACTTAAACGGGTTCAAAACTATAGATTTACCACTTCATTTACTTATATTATTAGTAGTAGGTGACTTAAAGGTAATTGTAGAGACAGTTTTCAGAGTCATACAATTACTAGAGAGCAAGTAAGTATTGAGCATACTGCTATTAATACCCAGTACTTTTTCAAGTTAGCATACAAAATAGTGGGTTTCATTGTAGTATTTGTATATAAGTTCCCTACCCACTGTTCTTGGTCCCCCCATGCCTTCTTTACTGATCCATGGTAATATTTGTTAAATGATAGCTTTGATTTGTTTAATTATTTCTATACTAAAACCAAAGCTATTGAGCCAGACAAATGTAATCAAACTGTAAGAAGCCAGGAGTTTTTCTACTGATTCAGAGTATGGAAAAAGGGGAAAAATGAATGAAATGTACACAAGTTATTTTTTTTTAAAGAAAGACATCACAAATAAATTTTGTTAGTGATAAAAATTTCAGAAAAACAACTCACAGGATAAGATGGGATTTCATTTACTAGTCTACTTAGAGAAGAAACTAGCTTCAAGCCTAAATTTTAAGCAAGGGTCCAAAATCTATAAACCAAGTAGCCACTCAAAAGATCATCAGAAGCAACGAGAAGAACAAGTCTAGGAGACTCTTTCTCAAGGGACAGAGTGCATGGCCTGCAAGGAAGAGCAAATAGTGCAGGAGTACAAAACAAGACTGACAAGACATCACAGTGTGGGTCAGGGCAGAAAGCCTGGAGCCAGACAGGCTGTGATGTCCCTGGGACTATGGAGATGCCTCAGAAACTGTTAAAGTTTCAAGCAGAGAAGAATGAAGTAATCCTTCCTCTGATTTAACAAAATGATTCTAGCTACAGTGTGGAAGATACACTTGAATGCAAGGTTAGAAATGTGAGCACAATAAGGATTTATTACAACAAAGCATGCAGGAGACGATGTAACAGACACTCAGAGTTATTACTCCAAAATCACCACTCAGGAAACTTAATCCACATTATTTAAAAGTTTTTATTGGAAAATATTTGGGATACTCAAAAGCGTGATTTGAGCATTGACTTCAAGTGTAGCACACTGGAGAAACACTGTTTAATATGGGAAATGCCTTTGGATTTGATCCCCAATCATGAGAGGGGAGAAAGGAAAGGAGTGAGGGATGGAGAGAGAGAGAGAGAGAGAGAGAGAGAGAGAGAGAGAGAGAGAGAGAGAGAGAGAGAGAGAGAGAAGGAGTAGAGGGAGAAGAAGAAGAAGATGGAGAAAAGGGAGGAGAAATAGGGTGATTTGAGAATATCTTATTAAAGAGTTTATCTTCAAGAGTTATCCTCAATATCTAAACACATCATTAATTGATGCTGGTGTATACAGTAAATTGAGGCAAATCTGAAGGGACAGAAGGAACAAACTATACTAGAACTTATGTAGTGATCATCTAGCTATAGGGACATCTATGGCTTTTTGATGTATTACAGTCTTTTCTGAAAGGACACAATCAGTTGAACAAAATTTAGCAGAGAAACAGCTGGAAGGAAAAAATACTCCAACATCATTTTTCTCCTGCTCTCTCCTCTGCTGAGGCAACGTGTTGACCACATACAACCAGAAACCATGAGCAAGAAATAGCTCAGGGGGCCATACCAGAAAGTATGGCAGCAAGCAGGTTAGTGGGGAAATTGGAAGTAAAAACTGACAATAACAGCACATTGTTAAAAATTCAACCCTGGTATGCACATGTACATAGAACATTAAGTTATCACCATATGTTGTTTAGAGAGAACACATACATGCAGAAATTACAAATACAAATATGCTTTTTTGGATAACATTAATTTGCCATTAAAAGTGTTAATGCATTCTAATACTTGGGTAATGATGTGTAAACTTCATCTATTAGGAATTTATTTTTAATGAACTGAATGTATTCAGCATGTCAGTTAAAAATGATGTGTTTATTAATCTCTGTGCTATGAAGTAGACATATAAGACTTATTACTAGGAATTATTGAACACGTCTTGGGCATTTGAGAAACTTTCCTTCCAAACACAAAAGCATGTCTTATTCAAAATTCTACTTACATATTTTATTATTGTCTTCTCTCTTCTATTTAAATGTTTATTTTTAATTGTATGTGTGTGCCTCTTTTTTGCATTTTAGTATGCACAAGTGGATATGGGTACCTGTGGAAGGCAGAAGAGGCCTTTGGATCCCGAGGAACGGGAGTTACAGGTGGTTATGGGATGCTCAATGTGGGTACTGAATTCAGTCTCCGAAAAGAGCAGCAAGCACACTCAACTGCTTAGCCATCTCTCCCGACTCTTTTTGTCTTGACCTTTGAGGTATCTTTTTTTATTAAGAAATTTTTTATTCATTTTACATACCAATCCCAGATCCCCCTCTTCCCTCTTCTCACCCCTCCATCCTCCTTCTGCTCTGCCAACCCACCTCCCATCCCCTACAAGAAGGTAAGGCCTCCTATGGGGAGTCAGCAGAGCCTGGTGCATTCAGTAGAGGCAGGTCCAAGTCCCTTTCCCTGCCTCAAGGCTGTACGAGGTGCCCCACCATGGGCAGTGGGCTCCAAAAAGCCAGCTCAGGCACCAAGGATACCCTTTCAGTGTCTTTAACAAAAATTTTAAATAAAGCAAAGTTTCATTTATCAAGTTTGAGTAATTTCTCAAGGGTGGTCTCTCCTTATAGAGTTATTCAGTGTAAACTTGGGTGTCTCTTGGCCCAATAGAGTATTAAAACAGAAAACAGCAACACGGAAGTGAAATTTTGACATAGAGGAAAAGAACTAGTAACAAAAACATGAATAGTAAAAAACACAAAGCACTGAGACTTAGGAGATATCTATATTGTACAGGGAATGTGATTAGTAATCACACACACAACAAACTGTGATAGTCTAGTACAAGTTGAATTCAGTCACTCAAAACCCACTTCCTTTCCCTTCAGTGAAGAGAGAAGCATAAAAGATTCCATATGAGAGATGTGATTTTCACTGTCTTACTTTCCTGTGTATTCAAGTACTCAGGACTAAGGTTCTTAGGAGTATTTCTAGCTATATGCACTAAACATGAGTGAAAAAGAACCAGGTATATGGGAATGTAGCTGATAGATAACTTGGTTGAATTGAATAACCCCCAACTGACTATATTTAATCAACAATTAAGTGCTTTCCAAACAATAACACAGAAAATGTTTCTATTATTTTATACTTACTTACACATCTGTGGTGATTTGAATGAAAATGCCCCCATTAAACTGAGCTAGTGGTGTTATTTGAAAGGTTAGAATGTGTGGCTTGCAGGAGGTAGTGTGTCCCTGGGGGTGGGCTTTGTGGATTCAAAAGCTCAAAAGAGGCCAAGTCTCTCATCTCTCTATCTCTGTCTCTCTGTGTGAGTCTGTCTCTGTCTCTGTCTCTCTGTCTCTGTCTCTGTCTCTCTGTCTCTCTCTCTGTCTCTCTCTCTCTGTCACTCTGTTTCTGTCTCTCTGTCTCTCTCTCTCTCTTCTGCTGTCTGCAAATTCAAATGTAGAACTATCAGCTCCAGCAAACAGCACAATGTCGGCCTGTGTGCCACCGTGCTTCCTGCCATGATAGCAATGGACTAAACCTTTGAACTGTAAGCAAACCTCAGTTAAATGCTTTCTTTTATAAGAGTTGCCATGGTCATGGTGTCTCTTCACAGCAATTGATCACGACTAAGGCAACATCTATTAAAAAAAAAAACAAAAAACACATAATCCAGGTACTTCTGTGATAGTCATCCATTCTTTAAGGTAACCCCCAAATTCAATCTAATAAAAAATTAATTTTAACTACAGTTAGTCAAATAATTAGAATTGCTTATTTTTATCTAGCAAAATACAAATTCTCAAAGGGGAGTCAGGAAATTGAAGCATAGTTCTGGACTGGTGGAGTAGAAACAATCAGTGTTTTAGAATTAGATAATTATTTCCTTTTACAAATACTTAGGTATTATTTACTGTGGGGTTCCAAATGCTTTGGAATTGTGATTCTTTATCTTCATCACATCTCTGAGAAGGTACTGTTACTTATCATTCTCATCCCAATTTTATAACTGAAAATAAGGCACAAAGGGTTAATGACCAGATAAAAGTTACATAGAATCTAAGTTGCAGAGTGAGAATTTGGAGTTCTGGGTCTAATATGAAAACAAAACCTTGGATCAGGAAAACAAAAACAAGCAAACAGAAAAAAAAAAAACTAGTGTAAGGATTCAGTGGAATATTTAAGTGCTGTAACCATTTATGTGCCTTTGAATGTGGGACTCAGTGAGGCAGTTGTGAACTGCTTTTAAAACATCAATGCCAATTATATAAGCTCCCTTCTCAGTCTAATAATCTTACGTGTAGGAAAGAGCACACTGCAGCTTCCTCCAAACACTTAAAAAACAAACAAACAAACAAAAAAACTAAAGGGTTCCTTGGCCCTTCGATGAACCTCACTTAGGAGTTGGCCCCATGCCCAGGAGTACATGGTCAACACAGAACTGACTCAATGGTATTTGGGGAGGCTTTTTCTGTCTCATAATGCTTTGCCTGGACTTTAAAAAAAAAACAAAAAAACTTTCCGTATTTTGTTTACATATTATATAAACATATATGTAATATATATATATATATATATATATATATATATATATATATTACATATTATGGTTTCTGGTTTTGTGTCTTTTTAGTATTTCTGTGTGTATAAATTATGTATGTGTCTCTGTGTCTATATATATTTGTCTTCTTTTGGCTTTTTTCCCCTGTTCTTCTGTTCATTTTGTCCTATTCAGGTTTATTCATATTTTACCTTATTTTATTTTATTATTATTTTTCTCTTCTTCATCATCTTTTAAAAGATATTTGTTTGTTTTCTAATGAAAAAGAGCAAGAGATGGTATGGATTTGGTGGATGGTAAGGTAGGGAGGACCTGGGAGGAGATGGGGAAGGGGAAACTGTAATCATTATATATATATATGAAAAAAATCTACTTTCAATAAAAAAGAAAAGTAATATATTACATTATATGTATTATCCAAGACTAAGCAACCTTTCATTTTTTCTTCCATTTGACCTTTTTCCTTCCCTCTCCCATGGGATTGGAAAAGGCAAAACCTGAGTCATATGGTTATTGAGAAACATCTTTAAAAAATTCACGCCGGGCGGTGGTGGCACACGCCTTTAATCCCAGCACTCGGGAGGTAGAGCCAGGTGGATCTCTGTGAGTTCGAGGCCAGCCTGGGCTACCAAGTGAGTTCCAGGAAAGGCGCAAAGCTGCACAGAGAAACCCTGTCTCGAAAAAAAAAAAAAAATTCACAAACTACAATGGGAATGAAGAACTATAACTCCTTCAATTAGAAAGATTAGAAAAGCCTATATCAGTCACACAGAGACTACAGAGTTTATGTATCTGTGAATTCAATGCAATAAGATAAAGTATTAATAACATTTAACCATCTCTAGCATCTAACAGGTAGGGATTCATCAGATGTGTTGAAAGAAAATAAGAGGGAAGGAACATAGAAGGTTTGTGTCTTGTCTGAGTCAAGTTGTGGCCTTCATGGAAATAGTTAGTCTAAAGTTTGGGTTTTCTTATTTGAGGATTACAGTCCATGCTGCCTTTTCTGCTCACCCTTGTAGCTTATGAAGACTGCATGAGGAGTGTCACCTAATCTCCCTATGTCCTAGCCCTATTCTCAAACAAACAGACACACTCCAGACCCTGTTGTTTTTATCTAAACTTATATCTTACAATTTTACCAGGAAAGACTCAGGAGTGAGAGGCTGGTGTGAAAACCTGTTAGCTCAGAGAGATTGAGGAGCAACAAGATGACCTTCCTCTGTTCACATCTCAGAAAGAGAGCATCCTGCTGCCACACCAACCCAAAACAAGAATGCCAAACTCAAAGTGCCTCCCTACTCCTTCCTGTGTCTCTCTGTCTTCTGGATCCCCTCTGACTCTCTAGGACTACTTTCTGTCAACTAGTTGCTTGCTCTGCTTCTGACCCAAGGTTCATTTTATTCAATTAATGCAGTCTCAGGATTCACAGTGTGCAACAAGACCCTTAAAACAAAATGATGTTTTAATAAACAGAATCCAGAGCTCTCTTACTCCACCCATTCTTTCTTCGGAAGTGAGTTTCTGTCATTGGGAAATGATTGAAAGGCATTCTTAGAGCAGCACAGTCTCTTTTCCTCATCCATTTCTTACTCCCTCAGCTGCTCAGCAGCCTCACTCTGTAGTCTGTTGTCTTCCTCTTCACAAAAGTCTGTTTCTATTAAGCTCACTAAGGACTTCAAGTTCTCAACCATCAGAAGTTTCAGCCACTCTTTTGTAGCACAATACAGTTAAAGAATCTTCACTTAAAACACTCTTTTCTTTTGTAAACATTACTTTCAAACTTCAGGTTCTTCCCTTGGCCTCTTTTCCTCATTATGTACACTGAGGAGAGGGTATCCATTGCTCTGCCTTCATGGGCCTTTTACAGTAGTTTATGTTCCAATGAGGTAAGCCATGCACAAAGGCCCAGCTGGCAATGATTTTGATGTCTAAGGCAAATTTCCTGTGGCACATTTCCTACTTGGTTGGGTTGGCTCTTTCTCAGTCTATCTACATAGGCTACTGATAAGCTGTATCTCCAGACACCAAGCCAGAAACGCCTCTGAAGCTATGTAATTAGGTCAGGGTTAGGGTGTATAGAGCGGAGGCATAGCTGCTTCCCTTTCTCTCCTTCTTTTGGATAGCTGTTCATATGAAGAAGCAAGCCAGATCACATCAAAACTGTTAACTACAGCATTCTCCAAGCTTAATGAGAATCCCTACACAAGACTGGGGCTTTGCCTATTCTTTGTCCAGTTCCTTCCTATGCCACTTATTGGGAGGATGCATATATACATAATTTTCTTTCAGAGAACCCTGAATTTTTCTAATACACAGCTAAGTCAACACTGTCATTCAAAATTCCTTAAATATTTTAATTGGTTGTTTCTTCTGTGTCATTATGATATTTACTATGTAGGAGAGAAATATGACCAAAGGAATGATATCTATGGAAGAAGGTTGAAGGGATCACATGATATGATTATCAGTATGTCTGTCTGTGAGATTCTAGAATTAATGACAAAGATCACTGAAAGTTTAGAAATATCATTTTCTAAAATTAAAATTGAGTATAGTTATGGCCACTTTGTTTGCCACAAGCATGGTTGATGGTATAAAAAAAAACATCTACTTTAACTGGCTGTGCAGCATTTTAATAAATGCCTTGACCCATGCCATAAATCTAACCAGTTGAGATAAAATTTTTGGATTAAGCCTTTTCTCCTCATGATTCAAGTTCATCTTTTACTAATAGTTACCTTTTGCAAATGTATGGACCAGCCTATTCAAGTGATAGAAGAGGGTAAAAACATAACCTTTCTATTTTGTAAATTTGAATTTTGATTTGTATGATTTTCAAATCAGTCATAGGTAGTTCAAATAGTGAAAGCATCCACCCAGAGGTAAAGCCTTGAGTGAAAATGAGAAACAGCTGGGGGTATCTTGCTAAATGATTTTGCTGCTAATATCCATTGAAATAAGAAAGGCATATGACAAAAAATGGTGTTTGATATATGCAATGGTTCTAAAAAATTGTTTAAAGTAGAATCCTTTCATGTCAAATGAGGGAAGGGAAAAGTGTTAGGAAGGCAATTATCACCTGTTATCGGAATATCAATTGATGGCATGGGAAAGCTAATGGATTTATAAACTATAAATGTGAGCTACAGCTTCAGCAAGGAGTGAAAATGGCTTGTGAACTCATCCATTCAGTTGTTTATTTACTCATTCAAAAATCAGGCACTGAGAACGTAATACAGCACAGGCACTGGTGTTTTAATGACAAGCCAGGAGAAACTGGTGTGACACAAAATAAGCAATTAAACACACAGATAAGACAGATCCTCAGATTATGGTTGGTGGTATGTGAGAAATAAGCATTTAGATAGACAAAACAGGTATTCGAAGTTGGAGAATCTATCCAAGATAAGATGGCTGAAAGAAATCACTGTGAGAGAAGGATATTGAACAGATACCAGAAGAATTAAGTGCTGTGGGAAATTCCTGAAGAATAAGGTATTAGAAATATTCTTGGTATAATACAAAGGAATACCCAAACATAGGCAAAGTGATACTTTTACATCTCAGCAAGACAAAACTTTGCTCTTGATCAAGAGAGTGCACTGCATACAGCAAGAATATTGGGTGTGGGCATGCAGGAGGGGCATTGGGTTTTCATTGTAATGCAGATAGTGACAGTGTCTTCTTCCCCTTAGCTGAGGTTTAGTCCCATGGATTTTAAAAACTAACTTTAAGGACAAAGCAAATGAAAGAAAAGGGGAAGGGCTGGGCCAATTAAGTCATTTAAATTAAGAAAATGCAATAAGACCTTTATGTTTTTTTTTGGTTTTTGTCTTGTTTTTTTTTTTAAGGCTTACAATTTTTTTGTGGGGGAAGAAGGAGTGTTAAAACATTTCATACAGTTTTACTACATAAGAGAGATAAAGACTTGAACTCCTTGTTATGAAAGACAGTTCTAGTGTTTGACCAAAAAGAATGGCATTAATGTTATTGTTTTGGAAGAGCGATTAATCCTAGAAAATCTCTAAAGTACAGAAACACAGGTCTGTAATCCTGTCACCGGGAATGCTGAGGCAGGAGACTTTCAAGTTTGAGTTAAGGTGGGCCCTATAACAAAACCATATCTCAAAGACAATAATGAATAATAATAAGCAGAAAAATAGAAAATATGAGTACAAATAATAATGGAAGTACCACTGAAAAATAGCCTAGGAGAACAGCAAGTGGAAGCCCAGACAGAATCTAAAGCCTTTGGCATCGTAAGGACCAGGACAGAAAGGTTCAGATTTATTCTAACATGTTAGAAGTGATTGAGAAAGGTAATCACCCAAATCATTATTAAACACCTCTCTTGTGGAGAACTTAGTAAGAAGAACATAAGAAATATTCACATTATATCACTATTTTAGAAAAACTACCTGAAGAAGATTAAGTCTGGACAGGAAAGTAGTGAAGAAGTCAATGTCCCTTTCAAAGAATGCCATTGCCTGAGCAGATACACACTGGGAGGTAACTCACAAAAATTGCTGTGAGGATAATAGAAAAAAATTAAAGCGGAATTTAGAATGAAACTTGGTCTGAGCATGTGATGATGTCATGGTCAGAAGGAAAATAGCTTGAGGGTAGAAGCATATGTCAGATGGCTTGGTGATAGCATATTGTTGTACCTTTTGTTTTGGGGGCTTAAAGTTTTTATTGCATCTTTGCAACATCACAACTAAGCTATAAGGATCACCAGTATCTTGTGGTTTCTATCCAGCTCTTGGATCTTACCAAACAACATGTGGAATGGCCCCCTTTTTAGAAAAAAAAGTACCACTAACATTTTTCTAATATTACTGTTCGGAAATTCAGTGATTTGATGAATCAAACCAGCTAAACTTGATAAAAGTTCACAGTCATTTCCTTGGAGAATTAAGAAAGTTGGGCTTTTGTTTGTTTGTTTTGTTTTTTGTTTGTTTTGTTTTGTTTTTGTTTGTTTTTTTTCTGAGCTTTCAGTGCTAAAAAAGCAATGGTCATGTCAACCTATGCATATATTTTCACTAAGGAAGTTTGACTTTCTGAAAGAGACCTACCTCCTAAATAATGTTTTTGATAAGAAAGTAAGCATATGCAGATATTGTCTCTTAATAAGGTCATAAGACTAGGCCTTTGATCCTGTTCTGTACATGGCTAAAGACAATACAAACAATAGCCAGCATTTCTAGAGGCTCATACCATTCACTAACTCTGAGCCTCTCTTTTCTTCCTAAGGTGACATAGCTCTCCATTGATGTTGATGCCTCAGAAGCTCTTCACAATCAGTATGTCACTTCAGAGTAGTGACAGCATTTCCTGGAATGCTGATGGTTTCACTGCTGAGAATGTGCTTTATTTTCCCAGCAGATGTGGTCCACAGCTTGGATGATCTGTTTTCTATATGTTATAGTTATCCAGCTCTAACCAAGATGGCAAGAAAGCTAAGTATATGTGGATGGAGCCAAGAAGAGATCTAAAAAGAAGATGCATTTAGGAGCTGTGAGAACAAGGGTAAATATTTCTGCCATGGATAAAATGGAACCTATATACTGGGAAATCCAGAAGGAAATAATATATGGGCAAAAACCTGAAAAGACTTAGAAAATTTAAAACCCAAACTTTGGAAAAAAATTTACCTAAAAATATAATAATAGAGGGGCCTAAACTGAAACTGGATTTTGGATTTTGTTTTCTGCCTGTTATATTCTGTGTGTTTATAAGCCTTGTACATGATCTTTCACACTGCCCAAACAAGGAGTTGTAATTTCATCATTTTTATTTGTTGTTTTCAAGGAATGGATTCGCATGTTAATGATTTTGGTGATTTTTATAAAGGCTTCATTGCGTGATTATCAAACTTTAAAATGACAAAGAGCTGGCTGAAGATCTGGGGAAAGTGATTACTCTGAATGACAAGAACCTTCGCAGAAACTCAGAAGCTCAGGGAAATGGAACAGGAACTTGTGGGGGGAAAGAAACTAGTGTACTTGCAAAATTATATGCTGAAGAGGAAATAATTGCTCTTGTAAATCACATAGGTTATTTATTTATACAATAGTCTTACTCCTTAAAAATAGAGGTTTCAAAACTAGAAACTGAATGCTATTTTACTGTGTGGTATAGATAGATAATACAAAATGCAAATGCTGTTGTATTTGTTTGGAATAGTTTAGATCAGTAGCTTTATCTGAGTCTTAATGTTTAATGTCACTTGTCAAATTGTTTGGTGACAGTAATATTATTATTGAACACAGAGTTACAGTATTCCTTTTCTATGCATTGAGGAGATTCTCTGTTTTATTAAACACAGAAGAAAATAGTTTTAATGATTTCATAAGACACTATTGCTGCAAGATTTTAGTCATTATTTATTTGTATCCCCTTGTTGAATATTTAGAATATTTTAATTTTACAGTTATGTTTTGTTGTTAATCCTCCCCCAAGATATTGCCTACAATTCCATACTGCTTTTCTTTCCCTTACCCTGTTTCCCCTTCTTTGAAGATATATTTTCTTACTACTGACTCTCTTCTCATACCTGTAATATCTGTTTTTCTTATTCTAGAATGAGGAGGCAGAGGAGGAGGAAGATGAGGAGGAGGAGAGGGGGAGAAAGAAGAGGTGATTGAGGGAAAAATGAATATGGAATTTAAGAAGCAGCCAAACAAGAATATCTCCAGCTGTTATTATCTTGTCTACCCCTGTTTGTATCTTCCTGCATACTCTGATGGAATGATCAACATTTTCCTGACATATTTTCTACCTGTACACTTAATCAATATATTGCTCTAGATTTTTTCTTTATCTATTGTCTTCATCTGTTTTCTGTAATTATTATGAAATATCTGGGGCCAGATACTTTTTAAAGAGTATGAGTTTATTTAGCTCACAGTTTTGAAGGTTGAAAAGCTCCAAAACACAGCACCAGCTTCTTGATGCTCATTGCTTGGTAAGGGGTTTCCTACCACATCTTGACTGGTGGAGAGCATCACATGGTAATTCTTGTCAACCATGCCTGCTCTGGTCTGTCTTCTTCTTTGACGAAACCACCTGTGCCAACAAGAACCTCCACTCTCATTTTCAAATAATACTAAATTTAATTGATCAACCTGTAAACAACACTAACATATAAATTGGTAGACCATATTTCTAGTAAATAAATTATGGTGAGACAAACTTAACTCATACCATTTGGATATTATCACCAATGATTTCTTCTTTTTCACTAAATTATTCTAATATCATATAAAAATGTTACTTTCTCCTATCATGAAACACTTGGAGAAATCCTTAACATTTCATCCTGTGGCTACCTCTTTTGCCCCCTCTGGATGAAAACTTGCAAACAGTGTTCTTGCTCTATGGATTAGCTTCAGTTTCTTTCCATTCTCCTTTGAACTCATTCCAATCAAGATGCCTCTCCATATGCCACCAAAATGTCCTCAAGTTTATCAGTGATCTGCACATTGTTCCAAGTAAATAAATTTTCATTTTCCATTTCTTTGTCCAAAAATGAAATAACTTTATGTAAACTGCTTTCAGTATTACCCAGCAGATCAAGTGCAGTAGCACTGAGGAAGTAGAAGCAGGAAGGTCAAAAGTTCAAGGTTATTCAAAGCTATACAATGACTTTGAGTTATGTCTAGGCTGCACATGAGGTCCTATCTCCAAAATAAAAATAGTGTTACCCAACAGAACCACATATACATGATGAAATGTTCATGTGTATCATTTCTGATCTATGTTTATTTCATATTTTCTTATACTTCATTTTCTTCAAGGCCAGAAAACTTTGGGGTCCAGTTAAACCCTCATCCCTCTGCTGGAACTTCCCATTAGGCCACCATGCTGTTGAGCTTGCTCATTTTAACTACTAATGGTCCAGAGTTCCCAGTCAAGTACAAGGAGAGCTCAGAAAGGATAAATGTTTAGCAATGCTAAAGTCATGACTTTGCCTTTCTGATTTTTAACTGACTTTCTCTCCATTTCACAATACTTTCTTTCAGGCACCGTTAAAAATATTTGATGAGGCAAAGAGACCCTGGGACTTAAGCTTAAAGAATAAAGACAAACAAAAGCCCAATATATACTTAATTGTAGTCTAAACTAGACAACAGAATATATGACCTTAGAAAACTAGGAAGCTGGGCAGTGGTGGTACATGCCTTTAATCCCCGCACTCAGCAGGCAGATCCAGGTGAATCTCTGTGAGTTCGAGGCTAGCCTGGTCTACAGAGCGAGATCCAGGACAGGGCACCAAAACTACACAAAGAAACCCTGTCTCAAAAAAAAAACAAAAACAAAAACAAAAACAAAAACAAAACAAACAAAAGAAAAAGAAAAAAGAAACTAGCAAGCAGAGCCTAGAGCCGTTTCTCAAGTCATTAAAAATAAATACAGCAGGAATGGGACAGCTCAGGGGTTGAAGAGAAAGCCTAAAGGTGCTAGAGTGGAGCTGGTAGGTGGAGTCCTTCTATGACTCTACCACAATAATTTGCTAGTGAAATGAAGATTTAGCTGAGCATAAGCTTTCCATAAATGCTTCTTCAGAATTTACAACTGTGGCTACACACTTACCTCTGAGCTTCTGGAGCTAAGTCTGGTGAATATTTGATTTCCTGTGGCCATGATGAAATACGATGACCAAAAGTAACATGAGGAGGAAAGGTTTATTTGGCTTACACGTATGTGGCACAGTACATCAGCGAAGGAAGTCAATACAGAAATTCAAGGCAGAAACTGAAGCAGTGACCCGGAGGAACACTACTTACAGCCTTGCTGTCTCTGGCGTGCTCTGTAACTTTTCTTATGCAGCCCAGCACCTCCTGCCCCAGAGTGGCACTGTCTATCTGAAAGGAGGCTGGGCCCTCCAACCTCCATCCAGCAACTAAGACAAAAATGACTGACAGATGCCAATCTGATGGAAACAATTTCTCATTTGAAGTCCCCTCTTCTGTGAAAAAAAAACTAACCAATATGCCTGGTATCTGAATTTCTAACAGTTTTCCAGATTGATTTTTGTTTGGTTGGTTGGTTTTGGTTTTGGTTGTTTGGTTGGTTGGTCTGTTTTTTGTTTGTTTTGTTTTGTGTGTATTACAGGGTCTCCCTGTGTAGTCCAGGCTAGTCTTGAACTTCCTTTAGTCTCCAAATTCTGAGATTATGGATGTGGACCAACATGCTCAGTTTTCCAAGATCTTTATATTTTAGCTTCCAACTGGAACCTAATACACAAAATGTGTATTAAATGTGATTGTACACAGGTACCAACAGTAAATGCACTCCTTAGAATGTTTGGTAGCAAGGCCATTCTGGGGCCACTGCCCCAGTGTGCTGAATGAGAGTCTAAGCATTAAATTTTATATTATATTTTGTTTACTTTTGTGCATATGGAGGTGGGGGAGTGCTTGCATGTTAGTGTGCATGTGCACCTGTGTTTATGTAGAGATCAGAGGATCACTTGCCAAGTTGATTCGTCCCTTCTATCATGTACATTCCAGGGATAAAACTCAGGTCACCGGGTTCAGTGACAAGAGCCTTTACCTATATACCTACTGAGTCTTCTTGCTGGCCTCAGAATCTGCATTTATTAAACCTCCAGGAAATATGAATTTCATTAAGTGTAAGCACTATCCTTGTAAACATACTGTGAAGAGGGGAATAGAAAGAAATTGCTACACCTCCTATTACTGAGTATTTCTTTATACCTCTCTTCATCACCCTCCATGTTACTTTGAGCCATATATGGAGAAAGGTCCATTAATTTAAGTAGGGTGTGGATATAGGATACAGGAAAGCAGAATGTGAGCAGGGAAGACGGTCTGGAGATATTTTTCCTCTTGACCTTCTTCATTTACAACTCCTGACAGGATCACTCATAGGCAGGTCACCCTGAAGCACAAAGACAACTAAGAGGTAAGCCAATGGCTTCCAATTTTTCATACTCTGAATGTTTTAACTATATATTATTACCAGAAAAAAATTAACCTTCATTTTGAATTTTATTAAAATAAACTCCCTTTAAGTGGTTTTTTCTTTCAAAGTCCAGTAATAACAGCAAAAAAAAAAATTGTGCTTCTCAAATTTAACATCAGTATACTTTCTGAAAAGCTACTGATTACAAACCTGGAGTAGATTTCTATATAATCTACAAAGATTATTTTGTAATCTAATTCATCTTCTCAGATAATTATTTAAAAAATCAATCACTGTCAGTTCACAACAATAATAAAAGAGGAATCAGAAAACAGGGGTTGTACTGAAGGGTTCAATTTCTTCCCAAGATAAGATCAAATCAATCCAGCAGCTGGGAACTGCATTAAAACTATTTCTAAGTGGAATTTAGCTGCATCATTTTACATTCCAGCTCCTTGTGTGTGTGTGTGTGTGTGTGTGTGTGTGTGTGTGTGTGTGTGTGTGTGTGTGTGTTTTATCACAGTGGCTTTAAGATGGTATTTTAGAACTAATTATAGCCTCTTTCAGCTTTCCTGGAGGAGACTTTCTTAGCAAATGCCTTCCTTTATTTCTTTCTTTGCTTTTTGTCTATTCAAAAAGGAATGACAAGCAACTGAGTCTCAAATGATAGTTTTTTTTTTTTTTCAGTTTGAAAAAGGGAAGAAGAAAGAAAGCTGCCAGTGGGGCAATATAGTGAATTTGCATGTTAACGATGATCCAATCACACATAGGATGTGCTTGTCAAATAATCACCTTATGCTATATGCTGCTTCAACAACGCTACCAGTAGAATCACTTGGAAAATTACCTTACCTTGGAATTCTAAATAAATAAATGCTATTATCTTTCTAATCTAGCTTATAAGCATCTTGTCCTACCTCTACCGTTTGACTTCTTCAAAAAAGAAAGCACATCCAAATGTAGCTGTTTTATCTGGAAATTGTGTAATATTAGTCAGGACACAAACATTTACAAAGAATCCCAATTTAGAAGATTGGATTGTGTGTTTAGGAGGAAAAAAAAAATGGTGCTGATTCATGGTCCATCTGACTCACGGTCCATCTGACACTGTTTTTCTGGCCAAATGCTTTGTTATATAAGCATTGCTTCTTGGTATGGCCACTTACTGTGGAAAGTACTGCATCTCACTGCCCCACAGTGACCCTAAACTTCATAAGCACAGTAGCTTGCCAAAAGTTTTTAAGGCACACACTAAAATAGTCTGTGGCAGAGCTGATTTTTAAGATTGCATTGGCTATTAACTGATGAGTACTGTAGTGTGCTTTAAACCACAATTCCCTCTCTGAATTTTGGGTTACAAATATCCATGTTAGAAAGTCTCAAGAAGAATAAATGTGATACTGTAAGAGAGTCTCAGAACAATTACCTGACCGAAGTTAGGGAGGGCTCACATCATTTATCTTCTTCCCAACATTGTTGGTGACTTCTTGTGGATGTTCCTAAAATCAACACAAAGAATAGGACTTGGGGACATTTGCTTAAATCAAAGTTAATCTACATATTCCAAAATATGTCAGCTCCAAAATGATTAGACTTTCCTTAAAGAATGGTTGGAAATCAAGACAGTAATATCATTGATTGTCCTCCCTTTCCTATATACAATATTTTGAAAGTCATGCTAAAAAAATCTAACACTAAAGGCTTCTTTAAAATCTATATGAAAACTTTTAAAATGTATACATATATGAAAGGAAAATTAGTGGAGTAATCACAAAGTGGGAGAGAAAATAATTCTACCAGACATCTTATGCCACCAAATAAAACACAAGTACAGTAATGGGTTTGATCTTATTGAGTCGTTGGCCAAAGGGTTCCCATAGAACTATTTACCCCCAAACATTACAAGCTAGTGCAAGGTTACTGGTTACTCTTTAAAACCTGAGGGTAAGGCCCTGTTGCTCAAGATAAAACTTCCTTTTTATCAATAATGAAGAAATTGAGCAGGTGCCCAACTAAAAAGTTCACCTCTACAGACTTACATGCATAGTACTGGAAGTTACTTTGCATGCTACCAAAGGAGAAAAATAATCATCAATGTCACCCAATTACAAACGCCACAACCCATATCGGTGACCCACCTTCAAGATATGGTTACAATAGTGACACAAATTTTATAAAAATAACTGTCTTGGTCACTGATCTATTGCTGTGAAGAGACATCATGACCATGGGACCATTTCACTGGGGACTTACTTACAGTTTTAGAAGTTTAGAAGTTTAGTCCCTTATCATCCTGACAGGAAGCAAGGTGGCATGCAAGCAGATGCTGGAGCAGTAGCTGAGAACCACATACTGATCCACATACAGAAGGAGACTCCAAACTTGCCATTGGCTTTTGAAAACTCAAAGCCCACCCTACTGACACATTTCCTCCAACAAGGACACATCTCCTAATCCTTTCAAATAGCACTACTCCATGGTGACCAAGCATTTGTTCTATGAGCCTACATGGGCCATTTTTATTCAAAATACCACAATAACCAACCACTTTAACATTGTGTTTATGGTCAACTCCATGAGATGAAACCAATACCTGACACTGCTAAAGTGTCTAAGAATCTAATATTAAATGTGTCATGGACCCTAGGGGAAAAACTACTACTGTTATTCTACTAAAGGAGCATAACAATAAAATGACTCCTATTGACATATTGCTATGACTTTAGATCAAAGCATTCCTTCACTTTCATGGAGAGGAGACACTTATTCTTGCAGTAGATGGCAATTAACACATAGACCCACAATGGACAATGGACCAAGAGTGAGGGATTTTCGAGCACTAAGCTCTAAATGGGATGGCTTTATCTAGACCCTCTCCTCAAGGTTCTGGGAGCTATGTGGTAAAAGAAGCAGAAAGATTTAAGGGCATCAGGTTGTAGATAAGTCCAAGCAAACAATGTCTAAATAAACTCACAGAGACTTTGACAACATGCACAAGCCTGCACAGATTCAAGCCAGTCCAGATATGGGGAAGTGGACACAAACTCCCATAACTAACCAGAAGTTATTGTAATTGATACCTAGTGGGAAAGAAAAAATCACTTTCTCCAGTGGAGTATCACAGTGGAGTGTATGAACCACACTGCAGGGCAGGCCTCATGCCCAAAAGAAGATGGCCAATGCAAAACAGACTCCATGATTTTTTTGTGTGTGGTTTTTGTTTTGTTTTGATAATTTTGTCTATTTTTTAAACTTTTAGTTTGTTTTTATTTTTAAAGTTTTTGTACAAAGTGAGAGTGAAAAAATTTTCTGTTGCATTGGGTAAGACCTACTTGAGGTTCAAACTAGAAGAAAGAAAAGTATACTAAAAATAGTTCAAGGCTGAATTTAGCTACTTCTCCATGTTTCATAAACATACAATTTACTTAACTGAGCTAAGAGGACACAGTATCTAATTGAGGTTTTTGATCTGGCACTAAAATAGTAACTCAGTTAAAGTTGCATACTAGAGAAAATTTGTGGGAAATTGAAGTGATAGCACACTGATATTTTTGGCAGTGTGTTCTCGAGCCGCACAAGCATTGTAAGGATTTAATTTACTAAAGTACCACCTTACAAGCATGAAAGCATGAGGATCTGAATTCAGATCTCCAGCCCTTACATAAACCTCAGAACAGCAATCAGGAGCTGGGTAGGAGTTCCCAAGAGCTTGCTGGCCAATCTAATCAATCAGTGAGCTCTAGATTCAATGAGAGTCCCTTTTTCATAAAATAAACTCAAAAACAATAGAGGAAGAGATCCAATTTTGACCTCTGGCCTCCACAAGCCTGTGCACGTAAACACATCTCACACATCACACACACAGACACACACACAGGCTACACACATATACAGATTTTTTCTAAGTTAAATTTTAAGAAGAATCCAATTAACTAAAATATTTCTCTATTACTAGATTTATTGCCTTCTTTTGAGCAGATATACTTGAATTTTCAGTCCACCCTAAAATATAAAGCATAGATTCTATAGCATGCAGGACTAAGATCTGATTTCTTAGGGAATTCAGAACTGGTTAGGCCACTGCAAAAATTTAGTATAATTTAGCACAATACTATTTTTCATTGGAAACACACTTCATAAAATCATCCAAAAACTAAAAACTGCTTTAATTATGTTTTAGTTTTCATAAGAGAAATAATCTAGCTCTTACACAAAGGATAAAAGAACTGTAAGAAAGAGAAACCGTGATGGCAGAAAAAGGGATTCTATTAATTTTCTAAGGCCTTTCAAAGGAATTGGACTACCTGGACATCTTGAAAACAGAAATCCTTCCTTTACCATTTGGATGCTGAGGATCCTAGACTAAGGCATTTGCTTTCACCTGAGGCTTCTTTTCTTGGTTTGCTTTGCCTTGGCTACCATCTATAGGGATCCCTGCTGCTTCTTTCTCTTTTAAGGTTCCTAATGGGTTTTAGTTGAAGTAAACCATCATTTGAATGCTTTATCTCCAAATATAATCATGTGGGTAAGACTGACACATACAGCCTCACTTAAACTTAGTTATCTTTTTTTCTTGTTAAGATTTATTGTTTTATGTTTATAGGTATTTTGCTTGCATGTTGGGTATGTGTATTGCATGTATGTTGTGCCAGAGGGGGCCAAAGAGGGTGTCAGATCCTTAAAGACCCATCTCATATGAGGTTTTCTGCGGTACTGTAGAAATCACTTCAGCATGCGAATATATGGATTTAAGGGGCACACAGTTCAGCCCACCATAAGACTCCATCTGCATATAGTCTCTTCCCCTTCTTGCTTTGATTTTAAAGCAAATAAGTAGACTTCCTTTTATGAACACAGTGAACTACATGTGGGGTTTTGTTTTGTATAGTAATGTCACCCTTACAGGTCGATACACTGTCTATTTACAGAATGTAAGTTGTTTTATTTTTTTTTATGGACAGTTTTACCACAGAGTGCAATTTCCTAGAAGTCTCTTAATTTGAGACAAAGTTAACAATAAAGCATAAAACTAAATAATGCCTTTGGCATCCAGATCTCCCTTATGATTTTCACTAGAGCCGATTACCAGATTCAAATGGTTTACTAGCAGCTTTCTTCTGAAGCAAAAGATGAAACTGTAATTGTTATAAAAATGTAATTGCTGTTACTGAAATGTATGATATGGATGTTTCTCAAAAATAGTATACTTAATTGGTATTTGTACATGATTTTTTTTACTTCAAATAATTATATCACTTTTGAAATGCAAACCTAATACATATATTAGCAAATTGATTCAAATCTGTATAATTTTGGTGCTCTAAAATCAGACTATTTATAATTTTTCTTTTTCTACTGAGTGTAATTTTCTTAGTTTTTGCTTCCTCTAGAAAAAGACAAATTTAATGTTAGGTAAAACTAAGTCTTTGAAATATATTCCTTGCATTGGTTAAACAGAGGCACAGAGGTAGTTCTGTATGGGCTTCCTAAGTCTCCTGTCCCCTTCCTGAGGCACAACTGCAGCCTGGCAGCGAGCTTATCACTGTCTCCACAGCCCACTGGGATGTGACAAGGCTCCCTGTTTCTCCATAGGTAGCTATTCATGCTAATCTGAGTTCCATTTTCTCAAGCACAGGAAGGGAATTCCTTTGTCTTCCCAGGTCAGTGAGTAAAACACCCACTTCAGTTCTGTAATCGTCTGCCATCCATTTTCCTTTTCAATCAGAATTTTATTTCTTTCCTGACAATTAACAATACTCACTACTAACATGGTAATACAGAAAATATTCAGTTTCAGGAACAGACTGACAAATAGCAATCATTAAGGTTTGGTTTTATGTAGGGATTACAAAATGATCACAAACACTTCAAGTAGGTAATTTGAAGCCAGTGTTGCATAGGCAAATGTGCGTATCATTTTGTTAGGGATCAGGAGTTTACTTTTTAAGTGCGGAAAGAAGAACTTCATTCTCTTAATTAAAAGTGGTTATTTGGGGCCCAAAAAGTTGAATTAGTATGTAAAAACACTTGCCACAAGCAAAACAAGCCCTAAAGTTGCCTCTGACCTCCACAGAAGCATATATGAGTGAGCAAACACACACACACACACACACACACACACACACACACACACACACCATACACATGCAAACAATAATAAAAATAATAATAAATTTAAACTAGTATTTTGGTTTCAAACAATAAAAATAAGCTTCCCCAAATGGAAATATTTATATGAGACTGTTCAGTTAATAGAGTTGAAGAGATTTGCATTCGAAGATTTGCTTAAAGAACTATCAGCAAAGGACAGATTTTAAAAAATTAATCTCTTATAAATTGAATGAATAGAGAAGAAATTCTACTAAAATTGGAATTTGTGGGAGATCACTATATAATATTAAAACATGACAAAGACTTATGGTAGAGAGATGACAAAAGAAAGCTCTTACTTGAAATTCTACAACACGCGCTGTTGTGTAAATTATTGGATGAAGATTATAGACAAGGAAAAAAAGTTGACCCAGAAGAGCAATACCACAAATGTATGCTTACCAAGGAGGCTCACATTTCTACATTTCTCTAATTTTTAAGATACACTGACAATTGTTTTGCTTATTTGTTTTTTTATTATTTTGCTTTTGGTTTTGAAAGAGAGGGGAAAGAGGAGAGGGAGGGAGGATGGGAGAGAGAGAGACCATGAAGTTGGATGGGGAAAGAGTGATTGAAGATCTGGAAGGAGTTAGGAAAAGGGAAAAATCAAATAAAAATAAACAGTATGAAAAAAAATAATTGAAAAATCAAGAAAACAACAACAAAATATCTGTGGAAATTTTATAGCATTGAGATGGCCAAAATTATAGCTGCAAGATTTATTTGATTTGATTTGATACATATGAGGATTTTTTTTCTGCATGTATGTGTGCTTCACATGTGTGCCTGGCACTCGTAGAGGTTGATGGAGCCCATCAGATTCCATGCAATTGGAGTTACAGATGGTTGTGAAACATCATGTGGGTGCTGGGAGCTGAACCTGGCTCATCTGCAAGTGCAGTAATTGCTCTTAACCACTGAGCTGTCACTCCATCTGTGGTGCCAACATTTCTAACGTATGCGTTTTTTGTTTTTGTTTTTGTTTTTGTTTTTTAAAGAAGGAACAGCAAAAACCTTCCTTACCTTGGTTTATGCTATTTAGATTCTGTATTCTATCATTTTTAAAATAAAGATTAGCCTAATTAGTTCCTCATCTAATCAGAGAAACACTGAAATTGGATAGTTAACTTTATCTCCCTACCAACTTTCTTCTCCATATCCACCCCATTCCCATATAAAACATACATTCATTGAAGATATGAAGAATATATTTAAATGATTGAGCCAAGAAGGCATAATTTAAAGATAAAACTGAAGAAAATATGTCAAACTAAAATATTTGAATTCAAAGACTTAAAAACATACAGCACATCATGCAAATTCTTTAAAAATGTTTTATGTATTCTCTCCCATAACACGGAGCTTCAGACACAGTAGAATAACATCTTGGAAGTTCTGAAGGGAACACAGAACAACAAATTTATAGGCAGTCTATTTGTATTTCAAGAAGACAATTACAGATTGCCATTCTCCAGCAAAGTCTCAACATTGGAAATAGAGGCATGAATGAAAATCTGCTTGACGACAAACTATATTGGGCTATCAGATTCATCAAAGCAAAGAAGCCAAGAAGGAAAAGGCAGTGATGAATGGATATTGATTGCTTACAGCTTTAAAACTAATATTTTAATAAAACTGGAATGAGAACTTTCATAACTGAATGTGAATGTTTCATGCAAGTGGGCTTAGTTATGAGAATTTCATATGTCTCTACAAATATATAATTCTACTTTGTACTTGTTTGAACCTCTCCCCATTACCTGTTCCCATTTCTCTTTCCTTCCTTCCCCGTGGTCATACATACACATGCATGTGTATGGATTCTGCATGTGGGAGAAAATAGTATTGTGCTTTTTTTCCCCTATTAGGGACCTTTTCTCTTTCTTCTTCATCTAGTCCCATACCTATTTTGATGCTTCTATGCGTGTGTGTGTCACAAATTTAGATTTCATGATGAAATATAACATGTAGTATTTGTTTTTCTGAGTCTGACTTAATATTGCTTAATATAAAGATCTCCAGTTCCATCCGTTTTCCTGCAAATGGCATTATTTCATTTTCTTTAGGGCTGAATAAAATCCATTGTGTGTATATCACAATTTTCAAGATTTGTTTTATTTTTAATTATGTGTGTGTACATATATTACTTCAAGTGCTCATGGGAGATAGAATCAGAGTATCCCTAGATATTGAATTACAATAAGGCACCTGATTGAGCTCAAGTCTTCTGAAAGAGCATTCCATCCTCATAAGTGTTTGGCCATCTCTTCAGCCCTCAGTTTCTTTATCCCTATCTGTTAGTAAATATCTAGGTTAATTCCATAACTTGGCTAATAAAATATGCATGTTTCTATCTCCATGGCTTATGGATATAGATTCCTCTAGGTATATGCGCAAAAGTGGTAGATCTGAAGAATATGGTAGTATGACAGTTGTATTTGTACATTTTTGAGGATTCTCCACAGTGATTTCTTCCTTTCTTTTTCTTCATTTCTTTTGTTTGTTTGTTTGTTTATTTGTTTGTTTGTTTTTCAAGACAGGGTTTCTCTGTGTGGCCCTGGCTGTCCTAAAGCTCTGGAGCTCACTCTTGTAGAACAGGCTGGCATAGAACTTATAGAGATCCACCTTCCTCTGCTTCCTGAACCCTGAGATTAAAGACTTGTGCCAACACTGCCCTGCTCCCACAGTGATTCTATAGTGGCAGTATCTTTTACGTTTTCACCAATAGTGTGTAAGAGTTATTCTTTCCTCGTGTCCTCAAAAGCTTTTGTTGTTTTTTTAACTTTTTATTTTTGAGAGTTTCATAATGGCCTCAAGAAAAACCAGGTACCTAAGAATAAACCAAAAAAAAAAGAGGTGAAAATATCAATAAAATGAAGGCTCATTTAAAAAAAAATATTAGAAAATGGAAAGACATCTGCCCTTCAGCTCATGGATAACAAGAATTAACATGGTCAAATGGCCGTGTAACTGAAACTCACCTACTAATTCAATGGCTTTTCCATTCAAATTCCAGTAACATTCTTTACAGAAGTTAGGGGGGAAAACCTTAGAATTTAAATGGAAGGACAAAGAACAAAACCTGTCCTAGGTAGAAAGATCCTTGCCAGAGCTATTGCAAATACCTGGTTTCAAATTATGCTACAGAACATAAAATTAAAACTTGAATATCCATTCTAACAACACAGCATTGATTCAAAGGCAGACACATAGGCCAAGGAATTTAAAATAGGAAACAGAACTCAGTTCACTCATCTGCAGCCATCATCACATTTTTGACATGTGTAAAAACAAACATGAATTGAAAAAAAATAAAGAGAGCTTCTTCAGCTAATAATCCTGGAAAAACTATCAACAAGTAGAAGAATGAAACTAGATGCATATCTTTCACCTGTACAGAAATGATTTCCAAAAAGGTCAAAGACCTTAACTTACAACTGAAAGTGTCAGAGAAAAACATAGAAATGCATTTCAAATTACTGTTACAGGCAAGGACTTTCTGAAAAGGGCTCAGTAGCACAGAAAGTAATACCCGAAACTGACCAGCATAAGTGCATGAAATGAAAAAGCTTCTGCATAGTATTGGAACAATCTACAGTGACAGGAGTTAGCCTATAGAATGGGGATTTTTAAAATAGATATGTTTGCTAATTACCTATCTGCCAGGAGATTCATATCAAGAATCAAAAAGGAACTCAAGAAGAAAATACCTAAAATGTAAATAATCTAATGAATATATGGACAAATGAACTGAATAGCAATTCTCAAAAGGAGAAATAAGAACAACCAATAAACAGAAGGGTAGTGGGAGACAGATGGAAGGAGAGGAGGGAGAGGAAACTACAGAAAAAAACAAACAAATAAATAAATTTATAAAAAAAATAATAAAAATAAAGAACTACCAATAAATATTTGAAAACAATTCTTCATAATTTTTAGTCATCAGGGGTATGTAGATTAAGGCTAACTTGAAATTCCATCTTACCTCACTCAGAGAGTACATATTGAGACAAAATAAAATTTAAATACAACTACACAACGTAATATGTAGAAATAGAGGAAAACATAAATGAGATCATTTTTGTAGTCTTTGTTAAGGAATTTATAAAGGCTTGAAATTCAACTTTAATGTTCAAAGAAAAACAAAGATACACTTCAATGAAAGCCTTCAAAAAACTTATAATATTTAATTTATAAGTTCATGAGTTTCTCTAAAATCTTATGTCAGTTTTTAAAACATGTTTATGTGAAATGTCGCAATCTTTCACTGTCTTTATTTCCTTTTAGCAAACATTTTTGTTTAATCCATTCCATTAAAACCACACACAATGCCACACTGACTTTTAAATTAATTTTACCTATGTAACGTCATATTTTATAACTAAGCATGGCATGGTGTTACCTAATCTTTAAAAAATAATTCTATTTCAAGAAATTTTTGTTTTTCCCCCTCTCTTTTATGCTCTTTGGGACCACTTTAGCTTTCTAATAGTAGCTTGTATGTTTTTATCTAAAGAGAACGCCATTATTCTGTTAAAAAAAGCATAATCCATATCATTATATATATGATTTCACAGATATCTAAGCATATTAACTCAATGAATATTCACTGGAAAGAACAGCAGTATCTATCTTAGACCTGATATCAAGTTTAATGATAAAAACAGAACAGTTTTTAACACAGAGTAAACATACAATATATGTTAGCTACCCTTTAACTATAACATGTGTATTGATAAATGGCTTATGTTAATTAAAGAAAAACTTGATCAAGCTATACTGTTATATTTTCAAGTTATACTGTTATATTTCTACCATCTAATAGAAATAGCAGCAACTATTGAAGCATCTTTATGAGGATTAAAAGAAATCATTTCATTTCTGCAGATACTGAGGAACCATCTTGGCTAATTGATTCATACTTCAATATTACCACATTTCAGACACTCTTAATTACATGCCTGTGGTAGGTAAAGTGGTACACTACGCATTGAAGAAACAGTGATCAACAGGACAGATAGCCTGGGCAACCAAGATTTCTCATGAACAGTTAAAGATATGAGTGAAAAAAAATATAGAATATCTAATGTCTTGAATACCATATTCAATATATTTCATTGGCTATCATCAACAGACTTACATATGTAAAGTACATCTTTGTAATCTCATTTATAAATTAAGTGATACTATATTCAGCCATAATGTATTGAAAGTTTCAATAGTTGTCTAGAATAAATACTGATATAAATGGAGTATCATCCCTTATTACATCCTGTTCCTATTATACTCCTATGAGACTATTCTAAAAAAAAAACAGTTATAAAATCAAGATATTCTCATTAATTGACCTCAAACCAGTGACCTCCTGAGAGAAATCACTATATACACTTACAATGACTTAATCACTTTTTGAAAAATTCTCTTAGCATTTCAAACTTTAATAAAGTATTTTAATTAAGGCAATGTATTTCTTTAGTAAAAGGGCATTATAATACACTGAGTCTGAAAATAATAAATTACTAAATTTATAATGTCAAACATAAAAAAATCCAATAATGAATACATTCTCAGGAAGTTATCTGTTTAATAATGAGTACAAATCATTAACTAATATAGTCCTCTAAGGACCAAATTTTTAAATTATTTAAAAATAGGTGGTGTTTTAGATAAAACATTGAACACTGTAGCTAAATATTTGCAGAACCTAGCAAATAGAGTAAAATAATTATGTTTTAAATGCTTTCCAATATTTAATATCAATAACTGGCCAATTTTGTACAACATATGGTTCATATAAATGTCTCTTCCTAGGATCAGCAGTTAACACAATCATAATAGTCTGTTATATTCTTAGATAGTAAAGGATAATATTAAATATAGTTGACAAATTAATTCTGAAATTGTAAGTCAATAAAATACGTTAGCTATCGAGAAAAACTTTATCAGAATGACCACATGGGTCAAGCCAAGATCTGACTCTAAGCCAGTGAAATATATATGTCTCCATTGATCGGTTCAAAAGCCCCAAGAATGATATGAAATAGTGAAAACTAAAGCAGTTAAATGAACAGAGAAAATGGAAATAGGTCAATCCAAGAGTAGATTGAATAGTCATGCTGTATAAGAATCGTTAGAATCACATTAGCAACAATAATGCTATACAGATTGCCAAAGTAAAGACATTTTTATTTCTTATGTAACCTTGAACTCACTGAGTAGTAGGCTGGCCTCAAACTTACAGCCATCATCCTGCCTCAGTCTCCCCAATGCTGGGATTACAGGGAGTGTGTGTACCACCATGAATAGCTTAAAGAAGAGCTTGACTAAACATGTTCCATCTGAAAGGAGAGAGGAGATTCAGCATCTACAAATGAAAGCGGTAAGAACAAGTTGACTTTGAAGCAACTTTTCTGCCTCCCTAGGGGAAATGTGTTTGTAACTACAAGCATTTTTACCAAAACCCAAAATAACTAGACTAAGAATTCCTTGACTCTCTCAAACTTCTGATGAGAATACAGGTAGAGTTTTTGGAACTCAATTTTACAATACACAAATAAATGTAAATAAACACACTGATGCTTTATAAGTCCTATACATTTAAGTTCTCCCTTTAGTGATTAACATGAAGGTGCAATTAAACATTTCTCCTGAAAACATTTTGACATATATATATATATATATATATATATATATATATATATATATATATATATGTTCAAATTAAAACTGACAATGCTCCAGCATATATCTCTGATAAAATGAAACAGTTTTTTGCTTACTACAATATAAAGCATATTACAGGTATACCACACAATCCTACAGGCCAAGCAGTCATAGAAAGATCAAATTAAATTCTAAAGGATATGCAAAATAAACAGAAAGAGGTAACAAAAATCCCCAGAAATAGATTACATAATGCTTTTTTAAATTTGAATTTTTCCAATGCTAATGAGAAGGGAACAACAGCTGCAGAGAGACATTGAATAATATAAAAAAGCTACAGAATTAAATTAGCTTGTACACTTTAGAGATGCTCTGACCTCAGAATGAAAACCAGGATATGTGTTACATTGGGGACAAGGTTTTTGCTTTTGTTTCCACAGGAGAAGAAAAGCTATGGATATCACCAAAATTGATAAATGTTCTATTTGAACAAGAGGGACCTCTTCATCATCAACCAGCAAGACCACTCAATTTAAACTAACTTATACCACCAACAAATACTTTTCATTTAATCAGATATAACTTGTCAAAAAGGAACCTCCCCCAAGTTAGGGTTGTTTTTGTCTTTCAGGAGAATGAAAGCTAAGGAATCTGAAGAACACTGGACAAATGAGACAGCTGAAGAAAAAGGACAAATCATCCAGAAAAAAATGTCCCAAGAAAAAGAGTAAATTGGCCTATTGGTATATCACATACCTAACAGGATAAAATTTCATAAGTCTTCCTAAATGTTGGTTTCTGCTGTTCTCTACAGACATAATACAAATAGTCCTTATGTAGTTCCAGTTCAATTAAAAATTAAAGCTGTCTTTGGAGTTGGAGTATGGCTTTCTCCTTCTTTAAACCCAAGCACATTTGTTGAAAGGAAAATCCAAAATCTCTGTTTCATGTCAGAAGAGCCACCTGATATGGGACAGAGAAAAAACAAAGGGATAAGGGATTATTCTATTGCCGCTAATCTCATAATTCTTTGGTTTTATTTTGACTCTTTAAAACTTTTGTTAAGGTTTGTATTTTATATTAAAATTTATAAGAGACATATATATATATATTAAACTTTTGTCATGATATTAATGGTCATATAGAGCACTAATTAATTCTAGAAAAAAAGGCTTCATCTAGCTTCCTGTACATGATTTTCAGTTTGAGTCTCTATCAATTTTCTGCAGTGAACCATGACAATACCTAACAGTGATTTTGAAGTGTCCAAAAAAAATGATGGGGTCCCACAAGGACAATTCCATCAGGACAATGATAATACCACTAAAATGACAAATACCACCCAAAGATCGGCTTTGGACTACAAACTGCTCAGGACAATTTTGAGATGGCTATTTGAGATGATCCAACCTCACAGACTACTCAAGTCCTGCACTTTCCCCTTATGAAGACTGGACAACAAATAATACACCTACCTCTCCCAGGATTTGACAATTAACTCAAAAATTTTCTTTCAGTCCCCTAAAAATGCCTTTGCCCCCAGGCAGCAGGAAGTAATTTTAAGAACACCATGTCCACATTCCCAAGAGGTGGGGTGGGTGGTTTTTGGTCTTTTAATGGGTTATGGATATTTGTCATTGTTTAGCATGGTTGGTTACAAGTTGTTAATTGATAGTGGTCAGGATAAAAAGCTAAACACAGAGATTAGATTCAGGGTTCTTGTTTGGAAAAAAAGAAAAAGAAAAAAGAGGATATAGATAAGAGGTAGACTGTTGAAGCTACTCTGAAAAAAAGAAACATAGAAAAAATAAGATAAAAGTGTAGATTACTGAATCCACTCTGAAAAGAAAAAGGGGAGGCTATAGATAAAAGATAAAAAGGTAGATTATTGAATCTACCTTTAAAAAGCAAATACTAGTTTTAAATATTTTACATTGGATTGGATTTTTGTATATTGTATACAAATTATGTATATTGATACAAATTTGAGATTGATTTTGTTAGAAAATACTGTACATATATTTATTTCTAATCTTGTTCAAGATATTATACCTTGTGGTGATATTTTATTTGTGCTGAAATGTGGTGATATTTTATTTGTGTGTTAATAAATAAAGTTTGCCTAGAGATCAAGGGGAAAGGCCAGCCATTTTAAGTAAACAAGAAGTCAGGAAGTGCACACTCTTAATCCCTTAGCAGGCAGGATCTCTGTGTGTTCCAGGCCATACTAGGGAACAGAGCCAAACATGGTGACACACATCTTTAATCCCAGTACCAACCATAGAGACCTGGAGGTCTATACAGACATATAGAAAGTGACAGAGCTGTGTAGGAAGAGAAAGTGAAGTAGTTGGGCTAAGAGAGCCCATGAGAGGGCAGAACAGCAAAGCAATAAAGGCATGGGTAGACAGGAAGTAACTTGCATTTGGAAGCTGCAGAGCTGGTGAGGTGAGGTTGGCTGGTGGTTTTCTCTGTTTCCCTGATCTAAGGCTTTTACTCCTATATTTGGCTCCATATTTTTGTTTAATAAGACCATTTAGAAGTTCATCTGCAGTACATATACAGCTCATTTCACAATGTAATGCAAATTGCTAGTACTTGAAAGTTATTACCAACTAATTAGGATATAAGCAAATTAATAGTTAGCAATTACAACCAAACTTATAGTCATATTAGGTGTGTTTTCAAAGTCAAACAGAAATATATTTTAGGTAGCCATGTCATCTTCAAACACTTCAGAGATCTATAGAGTATGGCATTTAAGATATTTTAATAACACAGATTCGTGGGTTTTTTTGTTTTGTTTTGTTTTGTTTTGTTTTGTGTTTTTATGACGAGACTTGTCTCCTCCTGGCAGCACCAATATACTTCAGAGAAGATGATGGGCATTGAAGAAATTCCATATGGAGTTTACTTTCTTTGTGGCAAGTTAGCCACTGGGCAAAAAAGTCCCCTTGGTTCAACTGCTAACAGTATGCTGTTCAAGATGAACAAGGAGGACACAAAGGAAAGGACTGCTGCACCTTGCCAAGACAAGGTAGGAAGGCCCTTTAGAAAATCCTGCTTCACAGATAAGTGTGCCAGTTATGCTAGGCCTGTAGGCTGAAGATAGATGCAGAGAAATCTTGAGTGACTGTCCAGGTAGCCAGCTGTTTCTGTCATTTTCACATGTTTTGGAAGTCACTTGTTTGCACTTCCTGCTTACTTAGGTAAGGTAATATTATTTCCTTCTCAGGTCTCTAAGGGAGTTGAAGATTAGATAGTTATAGTTACAGTTTTCCTTGTTAATTAATTCAGAGAAGAACCTCACTGAAGAGGTGTAAAGTATATAAGATTGAAAGACATCAAAAGACATTTGTGGTTGGTAATACAAGTTAGAATAGAAAGTGAATTAGGTACAACATTTTGGACTCATTAAAATAGGATAAATAATGGAGTAAGCTCTCTGAATTTGTTAATTGTTAATGGACTGGACACTGTTAATGTAATTCTTGACTGTATATATATTGTATATTACTTATTGTAATTATTGTATATAGTTTATTTTAAATAATAGTTATAACATTTAATATTTAAGACAAAAAAAGGGAAAATGTGGTGACATATTATGCACTCTAATAAGCTTGCCTGAGTATCAGAGGATAGAGCCAGCTACTAGATTAGACTCACATGTCAAGCAGTGGTGGCATACACCCTTAACCCTATCACTCAGGAGGCAGAGATCCCTCTGGATCTCTGTGAGTTCAAGAACACACTTGAAACAGAGCTAGACAGTGGTGGCACACACCTTTAACCCCAGAACTGGGAAAAACACATGCCTTTAATCCCAGGAAGTGGTGTCTGGACAGAGAAAGGTATATAAGGTGTAAGGAAACAGGAACTCACTCTTTTTAAGCTGAGGATTTCATAGAGGTAAGAACCAGAGACAGGTTGTTCTGCTTCTCTGCCCTTTCAGCTTTCACCCTGGTATCTGGCTTTGGGTATTTTATTAAAAGACCATCTAAGATTCAAACAGCACATAAAAATTTACTAAGTATGAATAATAAAGTACAAATAATAGTAGGCTAAATTAATTATGATAAAGCCATGGGATCACAAGAACACATTTGACAAACTTTAGGAAATTACATATACAAATATGTACACATATATATTTATATGTATGTATTTTAACACGGGGAGATAGCATTCATATGTGATTTTACAAACAAGTTGTAATACAGTCCAATCATGTCTACAGAAGAAGAAGGAGGAGGAGGGGGGAAGGAGAAGGAGGGGAAAGGAGGGGGGAAGAGGGAGAAGAAGAGGAGGAAGAGGGGGTGGGGGAAAAGGAGAGAGGAAGAGGGAGGAGGAGGGGGAGGAGGAGGACCATGATAAGATGATGATGACGAGGAGGAGGAGACCTGGAAGGAAGTAGAATTGGATGTAATATACTCAACATAATAAACATGATAGAGGAGAAACATAACCAACATCACATAAGATGAGGAAAATCTCTAAGCATTTCCTCTAAAATCAGACGGATCCTAGCTAGATTCGTCTGATTTTAGAGAATAAAATAACAGGACTAGAAGTAATAAATGAAGAGGCCAAATTATCCATTCACTTAAGAGACCCTAAAGACTCCATCAGAAAACTTTTCTTTTCTTTTTTTTTAACTTTAAATTTTCTTTTGTTTAAATTCAAATGTTTGTAGTTTGTTTCCAATGAGTACACCATTTGGCCAGAAACTTCTTTTTTAATGTTTGATATTATGATATGATTACAACATTTCTCTCTCCTATTTTGAACATCCAAAGGTCAGTAACTTTTCTACACATCTATAACAAACAGAAAGAAATCAAGAAAACAATCCTATTCATACAGGTTTCAGAAAAATAAAATATATGAATAAATATAAACAAAGAAGACACCATGTTTTATTTTTATTTTCCTGTAAGCAATATAACTACCCTATGATCCAGTTGTACTTTTCCTGGAAGTATACACAAAGGAATCAAAGCCAGTACAGATGTATCCATGTATCCATGCCCAGAGATACCTGTGCATCCATGTACTAAAGCCATATTACAGTGGCCAAATTATGTGGTCAACCCAGCTGTCTATAAACAGATAAACTGATTAAGGAAATGTGGTGTGTGTGTGTGTGTGTGTGTGTGTGTGTGTGTGTGTGTGTGTGTGTGTGTATGCATGCATTTAGCCATAAAGAAGAACAAAATTATGTGGTTTGCAGGAATATAGCTCTGACTGAACTTATTAGTTAGTGAAATAATATGAGATTTGGAAAGACAAATAGTGCATATTTCCTTCACACGTGGACCCTGGATTTATTTGTTTATTTTTTGTCATTGGGGAAAAAGACAGGGTTGTTTGGAAAAAAGAGGAAGTCATAGGGAAGGAGCAGTTATGGTGTACATAGCAATGGATATGACACAGCAAACAATGCACAGACATGAAAATGTCTTAGAGACCCTCTCATTTGACACAGCAAATGTACATTAATCAAAACAAATTAAGTACACCAACAAAATGGACTTAAAAGGGGGGACACTGGATTCAATATGCAGGGCAATTCACCAGGAATAAATTAAGCATGGTGAAATTGACACTGTGAGAGATCGCACTTACAACTTAGGCAAATATATTTTGTTTGTCTCCCCCTTTCTGGGGCGTGTGTGTGTGTGTGTGTGTGTGTGTGTGTGTGTGTGTGTGTGTGTGTGCATGTCTGTGTGTGTGTGTGTGTGTGTGCGTGTGTGAGTTTGTGTGTATATGTGTGTGCTTCTAGCAGAAATCTAGGCACCATGCTGTGCAGAGGCTGGGCAACTACATGTAAAGGTAAACTACATGTAAAGGTAAACTGTATGTATGTCACTGGCCAGCATCTACCTCCAAACTCACAAATTATTACAAACACCATCAACCTTCTGGCCTGGATAATGTCAGCAGAATATGGTGAGGCTGTTGTACTGACACTCTTCTGAATTGATGCCATGTGAAAATGTGGTATTGCTTTATCTTCAGGCATTCACATCAGACTGTAGTCAAATACCAACTGCTGCAAAGGTTGTGAAAAAAACTGGAACTCTCATACTACCTCTAATGATAATAGAAATTGGTACCCTAACTATAAAAACTTGCAGTAATATAAGCTAAAGATGAATGTGCTAGTAACCTGCAAAACAATATTCTAAATCTAATTGTATATTCAAATGAAATATGCACATATACATACACTCTGAAATGCATATTCATAATACTATATCATAGATAAATTAAAATAAATGCTATAAGGGATTAGTAAGGTACAATATACTTATAGGACTTAATGGGATACAGTTCAATACAATGATATATTATTATATTACATGTTGTATGGTGTTTTATATTTTACATTATTATACATATAACATAAATAACTAATTAATTATAAACAATAAAGCCCCCTCAGTGTGACAACAAAAATGATACTTAAACACAAGAAATTAAAGAGGAATTATACTAACAGATCTCAGAAGACAGGTGCATTGCATCACACAACAAGGTGTTCCCAAGAAAGGAGCCCAACCAAGTGTCTGATGAGGACAGGAAGAGGTGATTTCATCCTATTTGAGGCACAAATTGGAGATATGGGGCCTTCCATTGGTGCACTTGAATGTCACTCAACACAATATAGTCAAGGGAGAACAAGGAGGGGGAGCTTGTGATTGAGATCACCCTTCCATACTGATACTCCTAAAAGTACTCAAAGTAGCCTGTTGGCTGATAAGTTAGGGAAGGGATATAAGTTTTAAATATTCATAATACAATGAATTTGTCATCAAAGCAATTTATTTTATAATAAAAAAATGGAAGGTAGGCCAAAAAAAGTATACCATGTATGATTTGAAAAAGAAGAGGACTTTAAAATGTGAAAAATATTCAGGTTATGTTCAACTTGGGAGAGATGGGGAGAGGGAGGAAGGGAGGAAAAGAGTGAGGGAGAGACAGAGACAGAGAGTGAGAAAATGAACTAGCCTGTCTCACAGTCGTTTAGAGAAGGAATTGAATGGTACAGTAATGTGTAATGTCTCTGAGAGGCTTGGGAAAACAAATGAGATGAGACTGCTTAGGTCACAATATTAACAGCAAATGATATCACTTCTTTGGAGCAAAAGCAGCAATGGGAAGGGGGTGATCCTGGGTACCATGCCCACTGCACTCCAGAGGCAGTGGAAGCTGGTGAGTGGCATCTGGGCTAGAAGGAAAGGGAATTGTGCTTTACCCAACCAAGACAATGAGGCTGCTATTCTCTGAAAAGGGCAGTACTACAGAAGCACACCCCATTCTGCTGTGCAGAATTCAAGTCTTCATTCTGTCTGAGGCTGTTACTGTACTGGGAGCTGCCTGTCAGAGCAGAAAGCTGCATGGGCTGTAAGGGCAAAGCCAGCAACTGGCAGAAACCTGGTAAAGGTAAAATGATTTGTGCTATAAAAATTACATTTAAAATGTCACACAGCTAACATAAATTAGACAAAAATTAATAAGGCAATATTTTCTTTTTTTTGTTTGTTTTTTTGTTTTGTTTTTTTTGTTTTTCGAGACAGGGTTTCTCTGTGTAGCTTTGCGCCTTTCCTGGGACTCACTTGGTAGCCCAGGCTGGCCTCAAACTCATAGAGATCCGCCTGGCTCTGCCTCCCGAGTGCTGGGATTAAAGGCGTGCGCCACCACCGCCCGGCCAAGGCAATATTTTCAAACATTGTGTTGACTTGAAATTTGTATGTATTAAATACAAATATTCCAGAAATACAAGTATTATCAAGCATTTAAAAAGAACTCAGTGACAATGTACATGTGAAGCATTATAAAACCAAATTCAGGGCAAGATGATGAGACAATGTTTGACCTAGAGATTATGAACAGAACTAACATGAAAATTTAAATATAAACACCGTAGTTCAAGAGGTAGGCTAGGTACTAGTTTAACTCCTTGAAAGAGTAAACACTTCAGTTAATGCCTTGATTCAAACCACGCACCCAAAAGCAGCTCTGATTTAAATATTTAACAATCAGCAGATTTTGTATTCATTTGTATTATCTAACAAGACTGCTGTCTGCTCATAGGACACACTGAGAGAAGATCCTTTGACCTTAAATATTATCATCCTATGGCACCAGGGCCCCACACAAATATGATATGGTGCCTACCATGCCAACCATATTTTCCCTACAAGCATTTATTGAAAACCCACTGTTAGCATGATCTGTGTGTTGGGGAGGTGGTCGAAAGTAATAAACATGGCAGAATGTCTTGCCCAAAACACGTCTCATCTTTGTGGCTAACAGGTACATTTGCAGAATTCATAGGAAGGCACTGTGAGTGGATTCCCATATCTGGAGGAGGTAAAAGCTATATTAAGCAGAAAAATAGTTAAACATTCAATACTGGTGTAACCATATCAAAAATTCTGGTCATTTTCTTTAGAGATATAGGATAAATGAAAGGGCAGCCACAAATGCCAAGGTCAGGTCATGCTAAAAGTGGACTGAATGGTATTGCAATGGTGTGACAAGACAATGGCTGATTGACTTGGGGAAAGTTGTGAAAGGTATATAAGGTGATGGGATGCTAATTATTTTGATCTGACCATTACAATTTTTATATGTTGATGCAGAACAGTTCCTGGTCTGAAGACAATACAAGATAGATTATTTCGAGCCCTGAACCCTGATTGAATGACATGCTCTTCTGTGAAAGAGGTTACATTAGCTTTACAGTCACAGAAGAACATGGAGTCATAAATAAGAGTATTTGTGAAATGCATTGAGAGATGGGAATCAGGCATGTAGCTTACAACAAAGTAAGTCAGATGCTATTGTAACCCATTCTCAGCTTGGGGCTTTATGGAGGCTAGTGGTATGGAGCAAATACACTCCAAAAATTTCAACTGGCAGATTAAAGGATGCTAGGTCAATGTAGGTGATAACTGACTTACTATAGTGACTAAAATAGAACAAGATAATTATGACTCTTGACATTCAGTATTCCAAATTTCCACAATCATAAGGTTTTACTTAGTCGATCAATCTGCACAGATATGCCCTTTTCAATGAATTTCAGCCCACACATATACATATTGAAATGTTGCATGATAATCTATAAATATACTCAATTATGTGTCTGCTAAAGTAATATACATAACAATACATTGTCATCATAATACATAACAAAAATTACAAATAATAAAAACTGTGATGAGAATTAAGAGAAGTGGACATATTTGAAAAAACTATTGAAGAAAATCAGATGAGATTATGTATGGATTCACCATGGAGGTAGTAAAGTGGGTTGGAAGGTACTGAGCATAATGTTAAGGCTGAAAGCTTCAAGAATGAAAGAACATATGCACAATTCAACCAATGAATTTATGCGTGGCTTGCTATCTTCAGTCCTTGGAAACAAGAAAAAAATATGGATTCCTGACATCTATGACAAGAGTCTATCATAGAATACTAAAGGAAATATAATCTATTTAGTTTATTTTTAAATGTGTGTACTTGTGTGTGCATGTTCATGCCTAGGGGTGCACAAGGGTACATGGATGTGTGTGTGTGTGTGTGTGTGTGTGTGTGTGTGTGTGTGTGTGTGTGTGCAAGTAGAAGCTAGAAGTTGACCTTGGCTGTCATTTTTTTAAAACACTGCCTACCTTGTTTTTGTGGAGAAAGGGTCTTTAACTGACTATGAGCATGTCAGTTAGGCTAGTCTGCCTGAGCAGTGGCTCCTAGGTATTGGTCTTTCTACTTTCCCAGTGCTGGGATTATGTAAGGATATGCCACCACACCCAGTTTATTTTACATGACTTTTGGGAGTGAAACTTAGGACTTGATGTTTGCATGCTTAGTACTCTAACTAATCCATCTTCTCACTCATAATGTTTCACCAACATGGTGGCCTAAACAAGATCTGAACAAGGATGACACCAAGAGAAATACTAACATGGAATGGGAAAAGCTCAGAAGGCCTGAACCCTGGACAAAGAACCACAGCAAACTAAAGAATCTTGAGAGCAGGAGAAATATTTTTTCCTTGGAATGAGAACATTAATTGCTTATCCAAAACCAATTCTAGTTCTAAAATTTACACTGGACATGAGGCTTTTGTTTTCATGGACTTACCTCCAAGAGGATGAACAATAGAAAAAGATTTCTACCTATTCTACACACTGTACCTAAATTATAGTCATTTATCTCCTAATGCTTCTCTGAGTTCCATTAACATAAGTGTTTGAAGTTCCTATTTATTCAAGTATTGTTCAGTTATATGTATGATGTTTTGATTTTTTTTTCTAAACAGGATTTCACTCTGGACCCCAGTGTTGTAAGGACACTGTGCCAGAAACATGAATGGATACTTTTCTTTTTTTCCACAATGTCAGAATTGATTGAACAACAATAAAGTCACAAGGTTTAAGAGTTTCATTGACGAAGGTGTTTATAAGCTGTATCAGTTCCTTGGTGGAATCTTTGGGGTCACTCAAGTATACTATCATGTCATCTGCAAATAGGGAAAGCTTGACTTCTTCCTTTCCAATTTGTATCCCCTTAATCTCCATATGTTGTCTTATTGCTCTGGCTAGAACTTCAAGTACTATATTGAATAAGTATGGGGAGAGCGGACAGCCTTGCCTCATTCCTAATTTCAGTTTCTCTCTATTTAATTTGATGTTGGCTGTTGGCTTGCTGTAAATTGCCTTTATTATGTTTAGGTATCTTCCCTGTATTCCTGATCGCTCTAAGACCTTTTGTAGAGCAAAGGATACGGTCAACAAGGCAAAGCGACAGCCTACAGAATGGAAAAAGGTCTTCACCAACCACACATCTGACAGAGGAATGATATCCAGAATATATAAAGAACTCAAGAAATTAGACAACAAAATGCCCAACAGTCCAATTAAGAAATGGGCTATAGAACTAAACAGAGAATTCTCAACAGAGGAAACTCAAATGGCTGAAAGACATTTAAGGAATTGCTCAGCATCCCTAATCATCAGGGAAATGCAAATCAAAACAACTCTCAGATACCACCTTATGCCTGTCAGAATGGCTAAGATCAAAAACACTGAAGACACTTTATGCTGTAGAGGATGTGGAGCTAGGGGAACTCTCCTCCACTGCTGGTGGGAATGCAAGCTTGTACAACCACTTTGGAAATCAATATGGCACTTTCTTAGAAAATTGGGAATCAATCTCCCCCAAGATCCAGCTATACTACTCTTGGGCATATACCCAAGGAATGCTCAATCATAGCACAAGAGCACTTGCTCAGCTTTGTTCATATCAGCATTGTTTGTAATAGCCAGAACATGGAAACAACCTAGATGCCCTTCAACGGAAGAATGGATAAACAAAATGTGGTACATATACACAATGGAATACTACTCAGCAGAGAAAAACAATGACATCATGAGGTTTGCAGGCAAATGGATGGATCTAGAAAAAATCATCCTGAGTGAGGTAACCCAGACTCAGAAAGACAAACATGGTATGTACTCACTCATAGGAGGATACTAGATGTGGAACAAGGATGACTGGACTTCTACTCACATCACCAGGGAGGCTACCTGGAAAACAGGACCCCAAGAAAGACACGGGGATCGCCCAATGATGGAGAAATGGATGAGATCTACATGAACAATCTGGACATGAGTGGGGGTAATGAAGGGCGAGGGTCTAGGGAAAGAGAGCTTGGGGGAGCAGGAGATCCCAGCTGGATCAACAAGAGAGGGAGAACAAGGAATAGGAGACCATGGTAAATGAAGACCACACGAGAATAGGAAGCAGCAAAGTGCTAGAGAGGCCCACAGAAATCCACAAAGATACCCCCACAACAGACTGCTGGCAATGGTCGAGAGACAGCCTGAACTGACCTACTCTGGTAATGGGATGGCCAAACACCCTAATTGTCGTGCTAGAAACCCCATCCAACGACTGAGGTATCTGGATGCAGAGATCAATGTTTAGGCCCTGGGTGGAGCTCTGGGAGTCCAATTAGTGAGAAAGAGGAGGGTTTATATGAGCAAGAATTGTTGAGACCAAGGTTGGCTAAAGCACAGGGACAAATAGCCAAACAAATGGAAACACATGAACTATGAACCAATGGCTGAGGGGTCCCCAACTGGATCAGGCCCTCTGAATGAGTGAGACAGTTGATTGGCTTGATCTGTTTGGGAGGCATCCAGGCAGTGGGACCGGGTCCTGTGCTCATTGCATGAGTTGGCTGTTTGAAACCTGGGGCCTATGCAGGGTCGCTTGGCTCGGCCTGGGAGGAGGGGACTGGACCTGCCTGGACTGATCTCAGTCTACCAGGTTGATCTCAGTCTGCGGGGGAGGCTTTGCCCTGGAGGAGGTGGGAATAGGAGGTGGGCTGGGGAGAAGGTGAGGGGGGCGGGAGTGGGGAGAACAAGGGAATCTGTGGCTGATATGTAGAACTGAACTGTATTGCAAAATAAAAAAAAAAAAGAGTTTCATTGACAATAATTTGCCATATAATTCACTTGCCTTGTTAACCTAGCTAAGGCCAATGAGAGTCCTTTTTCCCAAAGTTACATACTAGTATTAGTTTTCATATTATACATCACAAGTCAGTATATAAATAGATCTATAAGAATAAATATGAATGACAGAATGAATACAAGTTGAAAGAGGTTGCAGCAGAGTTCAAGATGCTTTTAATGTGAGATGAAAAGAATCCATATTATTAAGATAATAAACCAGACCAGCACAAGGAAAGAGCACCTGCTGGAGTTAGTGGAGCTGCTGAAGCCAAGGTTGAGGCTGAAAATGTTCCTGCTACAATATAAAAGACTAAACCAGGTTCAAAAAACAGAAAACAGTGTGTACAGCCCATGGTAAAGATAGATGAATAGGTGGACAGTTAGTCTGGGAGTCTTTTACCAGTCTTCTCCTTGAGGGTCCTTGGTGTACAGACCAAGTAACGGATAATAGTTTGGTAGAGGCCTATGCCATCTTAATGTCAAGTGTTCATCATTTTAAGACTTCCAAATTTAAGGCTTCCTTGGTTGGCATTTCTAAAAAGTTCTTGGACATGCTTTCTTTGTTATATTTTAATATGCCTATGTATCTGGCAGTTCCTTTCTTTCTTTCTTCTTTTTTTTGGATTTATTTATTTATTTTAAGTCATTAAATTTTTTCTTTTCTTTTTTTTTATTAAGAGATTTTCTATTCATTTTACATACCAACCACATATTCCCCTGTCCTCCCTCCTTCCACCCCCCAGCCTTGCCCCCCAACCCACCCCCCATTTCCACCTCCTCCAAGGCAAGGTCTCCCATGGGGAGTCAGCAAAGCCTGGCACATTCAGTTGAGGCAGGTCCCAGCCCCTCCTCCCTGCACCAAGGCTGCACAAAGTGTCTCAGCATAGGCCCTAGGTTCCAAATAGCCAGCTCATGCACTGCTGCCTGGGCCCTCCCCACCCCCCGCCACTAATAAAGCAGAACTACTGATTTCTACTTCTAGAAATAAATCGTTTGTCAAACTGTGCTGAATACACTGAGCTCATCTCTAGTAGGGTGATGTGGGGAGGCAACACCCATGTATGAAGGTGCTATAATGAAGCTCTTAATTTATATTCTAACCTAGAAAACTAACAAAAATAAATACACCCTCCCAAATAAATAAAAAATTAAAAGGGGTTGTGTGTTCATACCAAAAAGAAGTCAATAAGATGATATGTTTCAGATGATCCTTTAAAAGATATTTAACAAGAACATTTCAGAAAATTTGATGTACAATTGGTTTACAAACTTTTTTTTCAAAATATAACCTTAAATTCTCCCTGACTAACCTCTTTTTTTCCCTAAGGAATATTTTAACAGAACTCTTTTTATCAGATCATTCTTTCTGCTATTCATCATCTGCTTTGACAAAGCTATAGAACAAAAGATTATTATCAAAATATAATACTAATGTTAATACTATTCAACACAGATTCTATAACAGATATTTAAAGTTGCAAGTAGATTCCTTCCCATATAAGTATACATAAATATATCACAGTGAAAGGCCAATGAAGCATTGTTGCAAACTGAAGTATTCCAATGTAGCTTGCTCTGTTTGTGGGGCCCCTTGCAGTGGGACAGGGATCTGTCCCTGGTGAATAAACTAGCTTTTTGGAACCTATTCCCTATGGTCGCATGCCTTGCTCAGCCTTGATGCAGGGGTCCTGCCTCAACTTGGTATGCCATGCTTTGTTGACTCCCGTTGGAGGCCATACCCTTTCTGATGAGTGGATGGGGAGGGATAGAAAGGACGTGTGTGGAGGGAAGGGGAGAAGGGGGGGAACTCTGGTTAGCATATAAAATTAATTTAAAAATTTAATAAAATTATGATCATTGAAGAGATGTTCATTTGTACTCTGATATTTTGTTGATGTGTGTGTTCTTATCATCTGAAAGCAATGTAAATTTGAATCCTTTTTTAGCAATCTGTGTGCCATTAATTTATGTTTCCTGCCTAATTGCTCTTTCTAGAGTTTAAAACTTTGTTGAATCAGAGTGACGAAAGTGGGCTTTATCTATCCCTCGTAGTCTAATGTAGGGTAAATGACTTTCATCATGTTGCAGAACATTTCGCCCATATATTATTTGACTGCTATGTTCAGTGATGAAGGGATATTAAATGTTTTCAACTTCCTTTTCTATACCTACACATACTGAGATGAACATATGGTATTTTCTCTTGGTCTGTTGATGGGATATCACCCATTTATTGATTAGAAATATGTTGAAACATTTTGGCATCTTTGATGTGAATCTCACTGGGTCCTGTGAATATTTTTAAAGGCTGGTTCTTGGGTTGACAATTTTTGCTGAGGAATTTTGCATCTATATTCATCTAGGAAAATCTCCTATAACTTATTTTTATTGATTTGTCCTTGTGTGGTCATAGAACCAGGTTAATACTTGCCTCATAAAATAGACTTCAAAAAAATGTATCTCATCCTAATTTTTGAAGTAATTTTAAAAGATCAGCATTTTTTAAAATGTTTGGCAGAACTAATAAGGCAATCCATCTAGTCTGGAGCTTTTTGTGATGGAAGAGTTTCTAAATCCTATTTCCTTGCTTGTTAGAGGTCTGTTCTGGCTTCCCTTCATGACTTGCCTTTGGTAAAGTGGATGTTTTCAGGAACCATCTGTTTCTTTCAGAAGATCAAATTTATGCTTATATATTTGTTCATAATAACCTCTAGTCCTTTGTACTGATTTGGGGTCAGTTACAATGTCTGTTATTTCATTTCTGATTTATACACACACGTGTATAAATATACGCGCGTGTGTGTGTGTGTGTGTGTGTGTGTGTGTGTGTGTGTGTGAATTTACCAAAGTAAAATTAAATCACTTCTCTTCTCCCACTCCTTATTTCTACCCAACCAATTCATGGTTTCCATTTTTTTAACAATTGATCTTATTCATTTTATTTTAGTTTTTAAAATTTTTATCTAGTCTGTTTTGAAACATTGTCTCATCATATAGCCTTAGCTGGCCTGATACTCACCCTGTAAATCAGGCTGATCTCAAACTTCCGGAAATCTGTTGTGTGACATTTTGTTCATGTTCTGACAAATAAAGATTAACTAATGGAAACGCATGAACTATGAACCAATAGCTGAGGAGCACCCAACTGGATCAGGCCCTCTGGATAAGTGAGACAGCTGATTAGCTTGAACTGTTTAGGAGGCACCCAGGCAGTGGGACCAGGGACCTGTCCTTAGTGCATGAGCTGGCTGTTTGGAACCTAGGATTTATGCAGGGACACTTCGCTCAGCATGGGAGGAGGGGACTGGACCTGCCTGGACTGAATCTACCAGGTTGAGCTGAATCCCCAGGGTAGTCTTTGTCCTGGAGAAGATGGGAATGGGGAGTGGGCTTCGGGGAAGGTAGGAGGGGGGGCGTGAGGGGGGAGGACAGGGGAATCCATGGCTGATATGTAAAATTAAATTAAATTATAAAATAAAAATTTTTAAAAAGATTGCCTGGAGATCAGAGGATGGAGCTAGCCACTAGTTAAACATAGAGGCCAGGCAGTGGAGACACTTGGGAGGAGGAAGCAGGAAAATCATGAGTTCAAGTCCACCCTAGGCTACATGAGATTGAACCAGTCTAAAAGAGAAACAGCCCAGTGGTGGCACACACGTTTAATCCAAGCACTCAGGAGGCAGGGGCAGGTGAGTTTGAGGACAGTCTGTTGTACAAAGTGAGTTCCAAGACAGGCTCCAAAGCTACACAGAGAAACTCTGTCTCAAAGAACAAACAAACAAACAAAAAGAGAGAGAGAAACAGCCTGGAGGTGGTGGTGCTCGCCTTTAATTCCAGCACTAGGGAGGGGGAGACAGGAATATAAAGTGGGTGGAGACAGGAACTCTGTCCTCATCAAATGGAAGTTTCTGTCCCATCAGCAACTCCCAAATACCTGGCAGCTGCTTCCCAAATAATTGACTCGGAGCTTAATATTGCTTATAAATGTTTGGCCGATGGCTCAGGCTTATTACTATCTATCTCTTACATCTTAAATTAACCCATTTCTTTTTTTCTTTTCATTTTTCTTTATTAAGAAATTTTCTACTCACTTTACATACTACCCACCGATCCCCTCTCCTCCCTCCTCCCACCCTCCAGCCCTCTTTCCCAAGCCACCCCACATCCCCCAAATCAAGGTCTCCATGTGGAGTCAGGGGAGTCAGCAGAGTCCAGCACACTGAGCCTAGTCAGGTCCAAGCCCCTCCCTACTCCACCAAGGCTGCGCAAGGCATCACACCACAGGCACTGGGCTCCCAAAAGCCTGTCCATGCATTCGTGATGGATCTCGATCCCCCTGCCTCGGTGGCCCCCAAACAGTTCAAGCCAAACAACCTTCTTCCATATCCAGAGGGCCTAATCCAGTCCCATGGGGGCTCCACAGCCACTAGTCTACAGTTCATGGGCTTCCACAAGTATGGTCAGTCATCTCTGCATGGCCCATCAAGATCTTGACATTTCCCGCCTGAAGAATTTCTCCTCTCTCTCATCAATTGGATTCCCGGAGCTCAGCCTGGTGCCTGGCCATGGATCTCTGCATCTGCCTCCATCAGTCACTGGACAAAGGCTCTATGATGATGGTTAGGGTATTCACTACACTGGTCACCAGAGTAGACCTCCAGACCACTGTCAGCAGACCAAGGTGTGGTCATCCTCGTGGATTCCTGGGAGCCTCCCCGGCACTCTGCCTCTTCCTATTCCCATGATGTCCTCATCTATCATGGTATCTCCCTCCCTGCCTTCCCACTCTGTCCCTGTTCCAGCTCAACCCTCCCATTTCCCTATGTTCTCATGCCCCACTCCTCCCTCGCCCTCTGCCACTTCCCAATCCCCAGTCTGCTCATGTAGATCTCATTCACTTATACTTTGATGGGCCATCCATGTGTCCCTCCTAGAGTCTTTCCTGCTAGCTAGTCCCTCTGGAGCTGTGGGTTTCAGTCTGGCCATCCCTTCCCTCACATCCAGTATCCACTTATGAGTGAGTATATTCTATGTTTGTCCTTCTGAGTCTGGGAAATTAACCCATTTCTGTTAATCTATGTATTGCCATGTGGCCCTGGCATTACCAGTCTGCTGACACATTGCTCCTTGGGCATATGGATGGCGTCTGCCTCATCTATGCCCTTCTTTCTCCCTGTATTTCACTAGGCTTTCCAGCCTAGCTATATTCTGCCTGGCTATAGGCCAAAACAGCTTCATTTATCAGCCAATGAGAGCAACACATATTCAAAGCATACAGAAAGACTGTCCCACAGCACCCTCATTTGGTTAGAGGATCTGAAGAGGTAAGAAGTGACTGTGTCTGTTCTGCTTCTCTGAACTTTCAGCTTTCATGCTCTGTATCTGACTACAGGTTTTTATTCATAAGACGGATTATGCTTCAGCAATTCTCCTGAGTTCTCTGATCCTCTTTGCCATCTTTGTCATTTTCAACAAGGTAATACAAGAAAAGAGTTGCTTCACATTGTGCTGTTTGGAGAAGTCTGAGAAAGGTTAGTGTGAATTATTTAGACATTCAGTAAGACTTACCATTGAAACTGTCTGGTTCAGTTCTCTTATTTGTTGAAAAGTTCATTATGAATTCAATCTAATGCAATCTCTAATGGGGAGGGTTTTTTTAAATTTTTTAATTCATTTTACATACCAACCACAGATATTCCTCTCATCCCTCCTCCAGCTCCCCCCTCCACCTCTCATCCCTTCCTCCAATATTGTAAGTTCTCCCATGGGGAGAATGCTAAGCCTGGTACATTCAGTTGAGGCAGGACCAAGCCCCTCTCCACTTTATCAGAGGTGAGCAAGGTGTCCAACCATTGGTAATGGACTCCAGAAAGCCGGTCCATGCACTAGGGATAGATCCTGATTACACTGTCAGGGGCCCCTCAAACAGAACCAGCTACACAAGTGTCTCCCATATGCAGAGGGCTTAGTCTGGTCCCATGCAGATTCCACAGCTGTAGGTCTAAATTTTATGAGTTCCTTTGAGCTTGGTTCAGTTGCCTCTGTAGATTTCCCTATCACATCTTGACCCCTTCCCTCCTTGTTCATATAATCCCTCTTCCCTCTTTTCGACTGGACTCCTAGAGCTCAGCCTGGTGCATAGTGGTGGATCTCTGCACCTGCTTTTATCAGTTACTGGATGAAGACACTATGGTGACAGTTAGGGTATTCACCAATTTCATTACCAGGGTAGGCCAGTTCAGGCACCCTCACCATGGTCGCTAGTAGTCTAATCTGGGGTCATCCTTGTGGATTCCTGGGAATTTCCCTAGCACCAGGTTTCTCCCTTACTCCATAACACCTCCCTCTATCAAAATATCTCATTCATTGCTCTCCCATTCCATCCTTCCCCCTGCTCAACCATCCCATTCCCTCATGTTATCATCCCCCATCTCCTACTCTCTATTGCCTCCCCTCAACCCTAGTTTACTTGTCAGATCTCCTCTGTTTCCTCTTCCCAAGGTGATCCATACATTCCTCATAGGGTCCTCCTTGTTTCCTAGCTTCTGATTATCAATTTCTTCTTACATGGATTTAAATTTGGGATGTGATTCTAAGAATTGCCTATTTCACAGCTAAGTTTTGAGTAGATATTTATGTCTGATCATAGTTACTTTTGCACTGTAAGCATTGTAAAAAGAAACCAAGTCTTTTTTTCTTGAAGTGTTGGTAAAGAAGAAGAAATGTCTCAATTTCACACTTTGTCCTACCCTGAAAGTAATTTACATTATCCAACAACACAAAATTTTCTGACAGTCTTCCCCAGTATTTCAAATAGAAACCTATCTTAAGGAAGTTACCCGAAGTCGACACATTTACTGAAGGACATAGAAGTCTTTGTAAAAGCAAATAGTCAGTCTATTTTAGCATCTAAACAAATAGTAAATAATTCTATCCAGGCATCTCCATTCAATGACACACACATATAACAACAACGAACCAAATGACCAAGCCAAAAACTAACATCAGATTTCATGTATTTCCTGGAATGGAAATGCTGCAATACAGCAATGGCATAAGCAGATATGTAAACATTCTTAAATCGTCAATGTTGCCACGTAAGCTGGACTTTTGTAATCCCTCTTCTGTTCTGGAAGAACTCTGAAGCTTGGAACTTAATATCATATTTTGAATTAAGGGTGAGTACAATGACAGTTGCTCTCCTCATTTGGGTCCAGTTCTGATGATTTGAACTGGTCAAATCTGTTTCATTTGCATTTGCCAGTTGATACACTAGCCTGTCAAGAACACAGTAATTTATCATACTTTCACAATTATGTCTTCCTGTAAATAAGGTTGCCCTCACTAACTAGAATATTCTAAATTAAATTGCTGATAATGCATTAGTAGAAACAACAAGATGCTTTTGTTTATTGCTGAGTTTTAAGTGATTGAAAACATTTAATTATTGGCATTTTCCAATTTCACCATGCCCTGAAGACTAATGGAATGTAGCACGGTATAATAAATACAAACATAATATTATCTAATTATGTTACATTAAGAAAAATGAGAAAATGTTCTGTTGTTTGGATGACATCAATGTCAGTGAGGCTTGAAATAATCAGAGTGCCTCAGGCCCTGCATGGCCACAAGGCTCTCTTCTTGAGTTGATAACAACGCCTCACCTGACCACTCCACTAATGCAGCCTCACTCATTTCTTCCTGGACTTCTTTATAAGTACTTCTGAACCTACTTAAGTGACCTTTGTCCTATACACAAAATATATGGAGATATTCTTTGCAGAAATCAATTGTTTTTTTCTAATTCTGTGAAGTGTTATAATGAGTTTTTAAAATATTAGTAAAAAATTTACTACTATTAGTACCACTGCTGCTGCTAATAAAAGTATACCACAGTGAGAAAAATTTCTTATTCTGTATGCTAGATACCATCACTCTGAAATAAATGAATCATTGTTCTAACTTAAATTCTGGAATGAAAGCAAGGATAGAATGAACTAGTCTGCACCTTCTTTTGGAAGCACAGGCACCCAACCTCTGCTTTGTTCAGGCTCTGCAGAAGTTCTCATGAGCTTGAGGAGCTGTAGTGAGAAAGAAGTCCTACCTTCCTTTGAAGACACTATTGGGAGTATCTACACACTGGGCTATCCAAGGCCTGACTTGGATCTATGTCTGAGACATGTCTGTTACTGTCTTGAACAATTTATTTTTATTTTATTTGCCAAATATTCTTGTAAGGTTTAATAAAAAATTTTCATATAATATATTTTGATCATTATAATATTCTTCTCCTCCTTGAATGCCTCCCAGATTCTCCCCAGAGACTGTTACAAAAATTGTTTTCTAATTCATCTAATTCCTGTGCAATATTATTAAATAATAACCATTTTATCATTCAAGCACTGAAATTAAACTAAGCAGCATGCCCAAATCCAGGTTCCCACGTGTAAGAACCTGGAATCAGCTGATAACTGACTCCTCAATCTTTGTGTCACAGTACACTGTGCTGTTTCTCACAGTAATGATGCTCACTACCAACCAAACTGTTATCATTAAATCCATTGTTTGGGGTCATATAATACATCATTAGGATGCCTGATATAAACAGAAACAAGAAAAGCTGGCTTTAAAAATTCCATAGGTTGTGCTTCGCATCCATTCTCTCACTGTCTCCTAAATAGTTCTATACATAAACATGAGAACTGATGGGTAAACAGCATGGAAACTTACTGAAATTCTCAGCAAGTGTTCATTCTGAGATGTGCAAAAGAAACACCAGTTCCATAATTTTGAGCCAATTTTGAAGCAAGCTTTAATTAAGTACTGACCAGAAAAAAAAATGGCCTCTGTCAGGTTCACCCTTGGTTTGCCAGCCAGTGGTGATGAGTAATATGTTGTAAGGGCTTTTTAAGGACAAAACCCACAATTCATTGCATTTCCTATCAGGTCCAATCAGGGGCAAGCATACATCCTGACATATTTCCTGCCTATGTACCTGTTGCACATATGTGATCAAGCACATCGAATGGAGATGGGTCAAACAAACTTGTTTAGGGGAGAAAAAAACATATGGCTTTGTTATTTCCCAAGAACTACAACTCCCAGAATTCCAGGAAGTTACCTTGTTCTTTGAAAGTTGGGGCTTACAGGTTGACTTTGGTTCTTACATAAGAGCATGGTAACAACCCACAGCCCAAGCTGATGACACCAAGTGTTTGTGTGTCTGACTTATTATTACAATTCTTCCATCATAGCAGATCATGATTAAAAATCTCTTTTCATATTATTTCAGTGTTTTTCTTATCAAACAAAGAGAACAATTATCTTTCTGTAATATTCAAATGACTATTCACAAATAAAACATGGAGCATTGTCTTTCCTCCAAATAAAGCTCATGCCAGCAGAACTGTGCAATACAACTTTTCCTAACACTATATTTACCTGTCTATTGCATCCATCTTGATAAGCTTGTTTCTGAATTTAAATGCATAGACATGGAGAAAAGTGAAGTAAAATTTTCTAATAAGTATTGAAGATAAAGAATTTGCTCTCTATTTGCCCAAACCAATCACCCAATCTCATCTCCAGCACTACAAAGAACAGCAGCTGCAGTCTTTCCTCCTGCTATATCTCCTATGGATCCCACAAACCATCCCCTCCTTGTAGCTGGAGAATTTTTCTCCAGCTCCCGCCACCAAGTCCCACCAGTCCCAGAGCCCACTTATAAAATAAACACATAGACTCTTACATTATTTAAACTGCTTGGCCATTAGCTCAGGCCTGTTATTGTCTAGCTCTTACTCTTATATTTAGCCCATTTCTATTAATCTTTACTTTGCCACATGGCTCATGGCTTACTGGTACCTTACATCTTCCTTGTCCTGATGGTGGCTCCCTCTTACTCCGCCTTCCACTCCCAGAATTCTTTTCCTTGTCCCGCCTATACTTCCTGCCTAGCCAATGGCCAATCAGTGATTTATTTACTGACCAATCAGCAACACACTTGACATACAGACCATCCCACAGCACTTCCCCTTTTCTTTTCTTAAAAAGGAAGGTTTTAACTTTAACATAGTAAAATTACATATAACAAAACAATTATCAAGCAAGAATTACAGTTACAATATTAAAGAAGAGATCCTATCTATCTTATATTTGTAAGTTTAAGGTTTTATATCTAACTTATCTTTTATTATAACTAAGGAAAATTGTAAGTATCTAGTCTTTAACCACATCAAAGACCTCAGAAGGATATACTACTACTGAGAAATGGAGAAGGATATAAGCAACTTTTAGGAGTCTTGTAGGGTAGACAGAGACAGCTGGCAGCCTGGACAGTCATTCAAAGTTCTCTTGTAAAGTTGGGGCATCTGTCTTCAGCCCACAGGCCTAGAGTCTCTTATTTACTTTTCTCTGTGTCTTGTAGAATGTCTGGCAGTTTTCTCTGCAAAGCAGGAACCTGAAGGACCATTTTGTCAAGCAAAGTTCAGTGGTCACCTTCTTATGGGTCCTGCATGTCCAGTTGATCAGACAGTCCAGGCAAGAACAGTTTCTTGCCCAAATGGCTATTTTTGTCAAGGTGAAGATAAACTCCATATGGAGTGTCTTCGATGCCCATACTCCTCTCTGAAGTAAATCGGTGATGTCAGGAGCAGACATGTCTCATTGTCCAGAAAGTCTAAATTTTTTTAAAAGATTTTAAATGCCATATTCTGTAGGTCTTTGAAGTGTTTGAAGACTACTTATCTATCTGAAATATATCTATGTATACCTAGAAGACTTAACTAACATGGCTACAAATATGATTATCATAGATGACTAACTATTAATCTATTTTTTAATTATCCATTACAATTTTAAATGAGTTACATAAACATAATACCTCAAACAAGAATAGAAATATATACAGTATAACAAAATTAAGTTTAAATTTGTATCAATAAACTAAAATCTATAGCAATGTAAAACATTTTAAACAAGTTGTTACTCTTTAAAAGTAGGTTCATTAATCTACCCTTTCATCCTATCATATCTAAACTATCCCCCTTTTTGTTTTAGAAAGAGATTGTATTTATAATCAACCTGATTTAAATAAAAATATTGGTTTTTCTCTGTCCCACACCAGAGGGCTCTTCTGATTTGGGACACAAGAATCTCTTAACCATTTTTTTTTTTTGAGCAATATGTCTGGGTTTAGAGGGGGAGTGAGCCAATTCCATCTCTAAAGCCAGCTTGGTATATTTGGGAATTTGGGCGTAGCTTCTCTTACTACTTCCTGCTGGAGGGGGGCGCTGTATCTTATGGGGACATAAAGAAAATTTTAGGATCATGGAGTAGTCCGTGAGGCTGTATCGTCTGAGCCAGTTGCCTTGGAACCATTCTGGATGTTGAGTCATTGGAGACCTTTCAGGGGGTCTTGGCTGGTCAAACCTGATGTATCTTAATCTGGAACAAATCCATAGTCTCTGGCTTTCTGTGGAAACAAAAGCAGAGACTCTTTTCCAAAGCAACATATCCTTATATCCAAATTTTGAAGTCAAGGTACCTTTAAAATATACATTTTGGCATAACTCAACAGCTTTTACAATCAAATGTTTTTCTGCAGTTACGAATATCAAAGAGAACATAATCCAGATTCTCTGTGTGGTAGCCATCTTTACGTGGCTTATTTTTTTATATTAGCTTGAGCCTATTGCTTTAAACTGTAGCCTTCTAAGCCTGAAACGGCACTGGCGCTGTGGCTGCTGGTTCCGCCCACTTCAGCTTCCCAACATGGCGGTAGTCCGTTTTCCGCCAGCTCTGGGAGCCATCAACTCTCAGAAACAGTGGGTCTATGCTTCTATCAAAGCAGCGTGTAGCGCAGAAACCTCTTTTTTTTGTTTTTTTGTTTTGTTTTGTTTTGTTTTGTGCTAGCAAAGGCTAAATTCACCTCATAGCTTAATGTGCCATTCGCAGAGGCCTCATTCCCGCCATACGGCAGGCAGGTCGAGCACGCACGCTAGGAACCTGCCAGTAGCTCAAACCGGCAGCTGCCGCTCATTTGAGAGAGACAATTAGGAAGCTGTTTTTAGCTCCGTTTTAGAATCTTTTTTCTAAGTTTTTAGGTGGAAACTCTTGCCCCACGTTGGGCGCCAGATATTGGTGAAATTATTTAGGCCACTCCACGTAGTTAAAAGGAGATTTATTTAATGGCGTAACTTACAAATTAAGGGATTGTCCAGGCTGCCAGCTGTCTCGGTCTACTCTCGCAAGATTCCCGAAAGTTGCTTGCATCCATCTACCATTTCTCAGGTACCATTATATTCCTTCTCAGGTCTTTGATGGGATTGAAGACTAGCAGTTATAGTTACAACTTAGTAGATAGAACATATTAAGTATTAGGTTCAGGTTCTTTAGGGTAGGACACCTTTTGGAATGATCTTTGTAACATGCCATTTATCTATGCTCTATACTTCTCTGGATTTTAATATGTGTTTCTTGCTTGATATTGTTTGCATTGGTTGTAGTTCCATCTTATCTAGGTCATTATCCCTCATTATTCCTGGACAATATTTGATAACCATTCCTTTGTATATAGTCTTGTATTAGGTTAGAACTTTCTTATTTAGACAAAAAGGGGGAGATGTAGTGGGTAGCCATTCCAGCTTTGTTCTGGAAGTTCCAACCCCCATTGAGACTTCGGCAACTGTCACGCCTACAAGGCGGGGTCAAGGGAGGCGCCTGGGGACCCGAGATTCGGATCGGCGAACGCTCTCTTGGTTCCTGGACGCTGGATGGTGGAGGTAGACAGAGGAGAGCTCCAGAGAACACCGCTGGACTGTGATACACCTTCCCCAGACCGTGCGACCTACCTATCCCTTAATTTGTAAGTTACGCCATTAAATAAATCTCCTTTTAACTACGTGGAGTGGCCTAAATAATTTCACCAATACCTCCTAACCTCCCTTCTCCCACTTGCTTTGTCCCAGAACCCTACTTCGGCAGACACCCTCTACCAACCCAATGGCAGCTCTTCAAAGGGCAACAAGTAGGCTGAAGTCAGATCCACACCTCTCCTACCACTTCTGAGATCCACCCCCACCCCAGTCTCACCCACAGCTCTGTGGCAGAAAACCTGATGCAGTCTTGCTTTCCTCTCTGACCCCATCCTCACAGAATCACAAAGACTTTTTCCTCTAACCTTTTTTCCCCTACTTATCCCGGTTACCTAGCCTCCAACACCAGCAAGCATTCCCTGTGAACATATCAGCTGAACAGTCCAGGAAAATGGATAATGCACAGCCACTAGACTCCTGAAAATCCAGAGGGGGAACAGAAGCCAAGGAACAAAACACCTAACTAACAAAGACATATCTAAAAGTCAGCACCTGGAACTTTAATCACCCCAAGCACAGATGCAGAGACCCCAGAGTAAAAAAAAAATCAACAGCAGCCAGGGCAATATATCTAATATATCTTCACTAGAGCCCAGCTATCCCATCATAGCAGACCCTGAATATCCCAACATAGTTGAAGCATAAGAAAGGACATTAAACGACTTTCATGAAAATAATAGAGGCCCTTAAAGATGAATAAATATCGTAAAGAATTCCAGGAAAACACAAACAAAGAGTGTAAAGAAATATATAAACTATTCAAGATCTGAAATTGGAAACAGAATCAATTAAACAAAGCCCAAACTGAGGGAATTCTGGAAAACAAAAATTTGGGAACTATAGAGGCAAGTTTCACTGACAAAATACAAGAAATGAAAGAGAATCTTAAGCATTGAAGATATAATAGAATAAATAAATACATTGGTCAAAGAAAATGTTAACTCTAAAAACTGACACAAAAACTCTAGGAAATATGGGACACTAAGAAAAGATCAAACCTAAGACTAATAACTATAGAGGAAGAAGAAGCCCAGCTCAAAGGCCCAGAAAATGTTTTCAACCACATCAGAGAAGAACATTTTCCTAACCTAAACAAGGACATACCTATAAAGGTACAAGAAGCATACAGAACAGCAAAAAGATTGTACCATAAAAGAAAGTTCCCTTATCACATAGTAATCAAAACACTGAACATACAGAACAAAGAAAGAATGTGAACTGGTGCAAGGGTGAAAGACAAAGTAACGTACAAAGCAGACCTATTAGAATTACATTTGACTTCTCAACAGAGACTAAAAGTCAGAAGGGCCTAGACAGATGTACTATAGACTCTATGAGACCACAGATGCCAGGCCAGACTGCTATACCCATCAACAATTTCAATCGCCATAAATGGAGAAAATAAGATATTCCATGATAGTTAAGTTTAAACAATATTTTTTTCTATAAAACCACCCCAACAGAAGGTGCTGGAAAAAATCCAACCAAAGGAGGTTAATTATAGCCATGAAAACACAGGAAAGAAATAATCTAACACCAGCAAAATTGAAAAAGTGAAACACACACACACACACACACACACACACACACACACACACACACTTAAACACACTACCACCACTACCAACAACAGAAAACAGGAATCAAGACTTATTGATCATTGATGTCTCTCAATATCACTGGTCTCATTCCCCAATGAAAAGACACGGATTGACACAATGGTTGCAAAACCAGGATCCATCCTTCTGGTACATTCAAGAAACACACCTCAACATAAAGGATAGACAGTGTAAAAAGGGTTGGAAAAAAGATAAATGGACCTAAGAAGGAAGCTGGTGTAATATCCAAAAAAACAGATTTCACCCAAACTAATCAAAAAAGGAAGGATGCTATATACTGATCAAAGGAAAAATCTACCAAGATATTTCAATTCTTAATGTCTATGTCCCAAAGACAAGGGCAGCCAAATTTGTAAGAGAAACACTGCTACAGATTAAATCACACTTAAAACCTAACACACTGATAGTGGGACATGTCAATACCCCCTCTCACCAATGGACATGTCATCCAGACAAAAAGTAAACAGAGAAATACTAGAGTGGGTTGACATTATAAACTAATTGTAGTTACAAGGTATCATCAGAACATTTTACTGAAAATGAAAAGAATATACCTTCTACTCTGTACCTCATGGAACATTCTCCAAAACTGACCATGTACTCTATCACAAAGCAAGTCTTGACACATACAGGAAAATGGAAATAAGCTCCTGCATGTTATCAGACCACCACAGATTAAAGCTGGATATCAACAACAAGAGAAACAACAGAAAGCTTAACAACTCATAGAAAGTGAATAGCTCTCTACTAATTGAACAAATGGTCAGGACAGAAATTTTAAAAAAAGAAATTAAAAACTTTCTGGAATTAATGAAAATGAATACACAGCATATCCAAACTTAACAGATACATTAAAAGTGGTGCTAAGAGTAAAGTTCATAACACTAAGTACCTATAGAAAAATAAAGGATTAGTAGAGAGATATCATACTAGCAAATTAACAGCATGCCTGAAAACTATAGAGCAAGCAGAAGGAAACACACCCAAAAGGAGTAGAAGGCAGGAAATAATAAAACTGAGAGTTGAAATAGCTAAAATAGAAACAAGGAGAGCAGTACAAAGAATCAAGGAAAGAAAGATTTGGTTCATTGAGAAACTCAACAAGATAGACAAACCCTTATCCAAAGTAACTGAAAGACATAGACAGAATATCCAAGTTAACAACATCATCAATGAGAAAAAACATAACTACAGATACTGAGAAAATATAGAGACTTGTAAGGATATACTTTAAAAATCTATATTCCAAAATACTGGGAAATCTAACAGAAATGGATCATTTTCTTGATAGATACCACTTAACAAAGTCAAATCAACATCAAATCAACAATTTAAAAAGACCTATAACCCCTAGTGAAATGAAAGTAGTCATTAAATGTTCCCCAACCAAAAAAATAAAATAAAATAAAAACAAAGCCCAGGTTTTAGTGCAGAATTCAATCAGACTTTCAAAGAAGGGTTAAGTTCAGTACTCCTCAAATTATTCCACAAAACAGAAACAGAAAGAACATTGCTAAATTCTTTTTATTAGGTTATAGTAAGCCTGCTACTTAAATCACATAAAGACTTAACAAAGAAAAAGAATTCAGACAGTTTCCCTTCTGAACATAAATGGGAAAATACTCAATAAAATACTTGCAAACAAAATCGAAGAACACATAAAAAAGGATCAGTCAACATAGCCAAGTACACCTTGTCCCAGCAATGCAGGAATCGTTCAACTTACAAAAATCTGTCAATGTAATCCACAATATAAACAAACTGAAAAAAAACAAACACTAACATCTCATTGGATGCTGAAAAAGCCTATGACAAAATCCAACACCTTTCATGATAAAGGTCTTGGAGAGATCAGGAATACAAGGGACATACCTAAACATAATAAAGGCGATTTACAGCAAGCCTATAGCCAACATCAAATTAAAGGCAGAGAACTCAAAGCACTTCTACTCAAATGAGGAATAAGACAAGGCTGTCCACTCTCTCCATATCTATTCAATACAGTTCCTCAAGTTTTAGCTACACCAGTAAGACACTGAAGGATATAAAATGGATACAAATTGGAAAAGAAGAAGTCAAAGTATCATTATTTGCAGATGATATGATAGTATATGTAAGAGACCCTAAAAACTTCACCAGGAAAATCCTACAGCTGATAAACACTTTCAGCAAAGTGACTAGATACAAAAATAACTAAAAACAAAACAAATAAAAAAATCAAAGGACAAAGGGACTGAAAAAAGGATGAGGTAAGCAGCACCTTTCACAATAGCCTCAAGTAATATAAAATATCTTGGGGGTAACTCTAACCAAGCAAACAAAAGACTAGTGTAGTAAAAACTTCAAGTCTTGAAATTGAAGAAGATATTAGAAGATTGAAAGATCTCCATGTTCATGGATTGGTAGGATTAACATAGAAAAAAAAATAGCCATCCTACCAAAAGCATTCTACAGATTCAGTGCAATCCCAATCAAAATTCAACACAATTCTTTACAGATCTTGAAAGGACAATTCTCAATTTCACATGGAAAAGAAAAAAAAAAGAATAGTTAAAACAATTCTGAACAATAAAAGAACTGCAGGACGTCCTACCCTTCTCAATTTCAAGCTATACTATAGAGCTTTAATAACAAAACTATGTTGATCAATGGAAGTGATTTGAAGACCCAGACATAAATCCACATACCTATGGACATCTGATTTTTGGTAAATGATGCAGAACTATACACTGGAGAAAACATACCATCTTCAACAAATGGTTCTGGACAAACTTGGTGTCTACACATAGAAGAATGCAAATACATGCTTATCTTCCACCCTGCATAAAACTCAAGTCCAGGTGAATCAAAGATCTCAACATAAAACCAGACACCCTGAACCTGATAGAAGAGGAAGTGAGGACTAGCCTCGAACTCATTGGCAAAGGAAACAACTTTCTCAACAGAACACCAGTAGTGAAGGCAGTAAGACCAACAGTTAATAAATGGTACCTCATGAAACTGGAAACTGTAAGGCAAAGGACCCCATCAATGGGACAAAGTGCAGCCCACAGAATGGGAACAGATTTTTACCAACTCCACATCTGATAGAGGAATTATATACAAAATAAAGAACTTGAGAAACAAACAAACAGGCTATTAAAATAACAACCTGGATACCAACCCAGGTGACCTATAGTTAACATACATTCTGTCCTGCTAGCAAGATGTACTGGGGCAATGGTGGCTTAGAACTTGTGAGAGTGACCAACCAATGTCTGATTTAACTTGAAGCCCACACAAGAGGGAGCCCATACCCTTCACTGCTCAGAGGACCAGGAACCAGAGACTGGATATCCCAGAGACCTAAAGTAGAACCAAACATATCTCCATAAAAAGAAAAAAAATCAAGGAAATGATTCCTAAATATTCCACTATAGTCATAGAGTATTGGCTTGTCCAGTCATCAAAGAGGCTTCCTCTCACAGCTAACGGAAGGGGATGCAGAGACTCACAGACAGGCATTATGTAGAGAGAAAGTCTATATTGGAAGTCTCCATCGGGTCCCTTCCCTTAGAGATTGGGCAACCTGTGGAAGATGGGGAGGAATGATTGTAGGGGTCAGAGTGGATGGAGGACACCAAGAGAACATGTCCTACTGAATCAACTAAGCTGAGCTCATATGGGCTCATACAAACTGAAGTGAAAAACACCGGGCCTGAAAGACATGCACACAGGTCCTCTGTGTATATGTTATGGTTGTTAGCTTGGTGTTTTTATGGGAGTCCTAACAGTGGTAGTGGGTGTGTCTCTGACTCTTTTGCCTTTTCATGAGATTCTTTTCCTACTATTGAGTTGTCTTGTCCAGTCTAAATATGAGGTCTTTTGTCTTGTCTTATTGTATCTTGTTTTGTCTTGTTTGGTTGTTGTCTCTTGGAGACCTGCTCTTTTCTGAAGAGGAAGTGGAGGGGGAGTGGTTTAAGGGGAGATGAGAAGGTGTGGGGAGAGCAAGGAGGAGTAGAGGGATGGGAAACTGTGGTTGGGATGTATTGTATGAGAAAAGAATCTATTTTCAAAAAAAGAAAGAAAGGAAGGAAGGAAGGAAGGAAGGAAGGAAGGAAGGAAGGAAGGAAGGAAGGAAGGAAGGAAGGATTCAAATAAATAACCTCACTAGAAATGAGGAACAGATCTAAACAGAAAATTTTCAGTTGAGAAATCTCAAATGACTAAGAAACACTTAAAGAAATGTTCAGTATTCTTAGCCATCATGGAAATGCAAATCTAAATGACTTTGAAATTCCATCTTACACCTGTCATAATGGTGAAGAACAATAAGATAAGTAGGAGCTCATGCTGGAGAGGTTATGGAGCAAGGGGAACTCTCCTCCATTGCTGCCATTGCTGCTGGGAGTTCAAACTTGTACAGCCACTACAGAAATCAATATGGTGGTTCTTCAGAAAGCTGAAAATCAATCCACCTCAAGACTCAGTTATACCACTCTTAGACATATACCCAAAGGATACTCCATCCTACAATGAGGATAATTGCCTAACCATGTTCATTATGGGTTTATTCATAATAGCCAGAAGTTAGAAACAACCTACATGTCCCTCAACAGAAGAATGGATAAAGGAATTGTGGTATATTTATACAATGGTGTATTACTCAGTGGTTTAAAAAAATGGCATCATGAAATTTGCAGGCAAATTGATAGAACTAGAAAAAATCATCTTGAATGAGGTAACACAGACACAGAAAGATAAATATAGCATGTATTCATTTATAAGTGGATATTAGCTCTTAAGTAAATCATAATCAAGCTACAATACATAGACCCAGAAAGGGTAGGTAAAGAGGAGGTATCTAGGGGTGATGAATGTTCCTGAGAAGTGGAAGTAAATAGATTTAATTGGTAGACTGAGGGCGGGTGGGGACAGGAGGCAGGGAGATGGAGGGAAAGAGTACAGGAAGAGACAACTGGATTAGGAGGGACATTTTGGGCATGGGAGTGTGTAAAACTAGTGCAATGGAAACTTCCTGTAATGTATGAAGGTGTCTTAATAATGGGTGACTGGGAATCTCTACTGGCCATTTCTTGTAGCCAGGTGAGGCTTCCAGTGGCAGGACTAGGATGCGCTCAATTGAATTGTTGGCCAAGGGGGTTCCATGAAAATCCCCCCAAAACCCAGGCTGTTGCTAAGACAAAATGTTGCTTTCCACAAACTGACAGCAGGGCCCCATTATTAAGGATAGTACCCATATAACAACTATTGAACATGGAGAAGTCACTCTTGTACCTGTTTGGAGTTCTCATCCCTATGTTGCAGTATCTTTGATGTGGGAAGGTACTCTGCATGCTACTGAAAGTCAAAGATGGATACCAACCCAGCCGCAAAACCTTGACCCTCAATCTATCCTGCCTGCATAATATGATTGGGCAATGGTGGCACAGTTAAGTAGCCAACCAATGAACCAATGTCTGATTTGACTTAAAACCCACCTCATGATATCCTGTATCTGACACTGCTTGAGTAACCAAGAATCAAAGACTAGATATCCCAGGGATCTAAGATAAAACCAAACACTACTGCTCAAAAAATTAATAAAATGATTCTTAATGTTATATTGCTATACTCATAGATCAGTCCCTTATCCAGTCAACATCAGAGAGGCGTCCTTCAGCAGCAGATGGGAACAGATGCAGAGATCCACAGCCAGTCATTATTCAGAGGGAGAGTCTAAATTGGAAGTTTCCATAAAATCCCTCCCCTTAGAGCTCAGGGAATCCCACAAAAGAGGTGGTGATAGCATAAAAGCCAGAGGGGATGGAGAACACCAGGAGATCAAGGCCCTCTGAGTCAACTAAGCAAGGCAAGTATGAGCTCACAGAGCCTAAAGTAGCAAGCACAGGGCCTACGTGAGTCTGTACTAGGTACTCTGCATACATATTATAGCTATTACCTTAGTGTTTTTATGGGACTCCTGACTGTGAGAATGAGTGGGTTTATGACTCTTGTGCCTCCTCTTAGGCCTATTTTCCTTCTGTTGGGTTGTCATGTTCAATTTCAGTATGAAAGTTTTTCCTTCATCTTATTATATTTTGTAGTGCTTGGTCGTTATCTCTTAAAAGCCTGTTCTTTCCTAATGAGAGGCAGAAAGGGAGTGGGTCCAGAGGGGAGGGGAATTGGGGAGGAACTGGGAATATTAGAAGGAAGAGAAACTATAATTAGGATATATTGAATGAGAAAATCTATTTTTAATAAAAGAAAATTTAAGAATTTGTTGGCCCAAGTTACTCAAGTAAATGAAGTATTTTTCTATAGGTTGAACCCAAATGCATTAAGAAGAAGAGGTAGTAGAGTTTCCATCGTATCAATTAAGATGGATAGGTGTGCTATTTGATGTAATCTTCCTGCTAACAGCTATTTTTCTACTGACCACATGTGCTACTATTGGTTAATTTACTTCACTGTGATTAATTTGTTCAAGCTCTTTAGATTTATTGCATTTGGTTTATCTTATCAGTAGAAAATGTAATCGTGAGATAAATTAATAGAATTCAATTGAAAACAAGAAATAGTCTTCAAAAACAGGCATAATTAATGACAGTTCTGTGGTTTCAAGAAAAAAACAAAGTATAATGGAAAATAATAACATTAATACAAATGTGACTTTTCTTTTTCCAACAGGATCTCCTTGTATAATCAAAGCCAGGCTTGAACTTGCCTCAGCCTCCAGAGGGATGGGATTATGGGTTTTTCTAACACATCCAAATCCTACACAATTTTACAAATATGTTGTGTTGTTATCTGTGAACAGATCAAATTAACCTCACTAGCAATATTTATTTGAAGTTATGTACCACTTCCAGGTATGTACTTGATATATTTTTTTTGTGTGCTCATATTCATATTTTGTATAACAAAAATGTTTTCTTATATATAAATTAAGCTTGTATGGAAATTGAAATATACTAAATACACTGGGAAAGATAATTAAAAGTCACATTCATTTTGGACTACATTAGGAAATTATAAAACTTTGCATGAATTTGGGATATAAAAAACACACACTCTTCAGAATATCTAATTGCAAGGTTAAAGTTAGGATATTTTGGCTAGCAATCAGTAAAACAAAATTAGTATAATTTTCAGTCATATATACTGGATAAACATTTAAAAATGCAAACACCTCATAATTAGAATAATTCAATGCTTTACATCCAAGGAAAAACTTTCATAATGATAGGAATCTGTATATTCTGAAAGAAAACATGGCTACAAAGTATGTCAGGCACACAGGAGTCAAAGCATGGGGCCCTGGCTTATACAAATACAAAGGGACATTGTTTAATCTTTCTGACAAAGTAAACTATCAGTAGTATTGAGAGTAATCTAAAGGGAAATATTTTATTACTCTCATAACCATGAACTTAGATTAGCTAAGAGTACCTTAGAAACCTTGTAAACACCTTCAGAAAATAAAAAAAAATCAAAATATACTGAATATGGTCTTCTATCTCTTGATCAGAAGCATAAAGTTTATTCTGGAAACAGTTTGCAACACAGTATTTTGTCAATGGGATACATTGTTCTAACAATGTTTGCAATACGGATAAAGACTTGTAGAAGACAGGGAAATTCATTTTAAAACACTTGTAATACTGAAAATAATTGATTGCAAGACAGTGGAAGTGGGGTGCAATCTAAGAAAGAAATTAGAACTCTTTCAGACATTATCCAGGATAATGCAAACTGCACAGTTTGTGACTTTAAGAAAATAAGAGGAGAACAAAAGCCCAAAACAGGAGGATGACTACACAATAGATTTGTTCCATTAAATTCCAAATGTGTATTTCTAACCATCTACTCTCAGAATGTATCCTGACAATCTATCTGACTCTCCAAAATTACTATGTGTTTTTGAGCTTCCTACTATTCAGTCCACACACATCCCCCTGTCTGTTTCCTTCTCACCTAAACTGATGCCTGGCTTTCCCACCTGATTCTTATTTGGCCTCATGGAATAAAGCCCATAACACATCTTGTAAAGCTTTTCTGTTTTTACTAAAGCACAGGAATAGCTTGCAAATGAGTCAAGTATTTGAGTAACAGCTTTGTTGTTAAAAAGGTAAAAAAAAAAAATCCTTGTGAGTAAGTGCATATATATTGTAGAGAGAAAGAGAGAGACAGAAAGAGAGAGAGGTAGGAAAGTGGAAGAGTGGCAGAGACAGAAGAGACAAATGGAAAGAGAAATATGACAACCGACTTCAGCAATATTTATTTGAAATTGTGTACCGCTTCCAAGTATATGTTTGATATATTTATTTTTGGGTAAAAAAATTCTGTCATTTAATGTCAAAATGAAAATAAATATAAGAATGGAGAAGAATATAGATTAAATGATAGACACAAAATGCATTAGACTCTGCAGTAAGTATAAGAGTAACAGACAGACAGACACTAATGAAAAGCAAATTGTGGTTGTTCTGGTCATCATCATCCAAATGGCTTTATTGATATTGTCAAAAATATAATAAGAATTTATGTGTAAATAGAAAATTTTATTAATATTCCTAAAAATAATAAATCACCTAAGATAAAATTAAATATGAAATATTGAAGAGCATGATAAAATACTACAAAACTACTCAGAACACAAAAAAACAAGACTCAATAGATTGCATATCCTAAATAAAAACTGAGCATTATAAATATATTGACTCTAAGCCTGGTGGCAGTGATGCATGCCTTTAATCCCAGCACTCAGGAGGCAGAGCCAGGTGGATCTCTGTGAGTTCAAGGCCAGCCTGGTCTAAAGAACAAGACCCAGGACAGGCACCAAAACTACACAGAGAAACCTTGTCTCAAAAAAACAAACAAACAAAATGATTGACTTTATTTTTTATATTTTAATATATTATTAATTTATTCTTAGAAATTTTTGATGTGTGACCATTACGTATTTGGGAGATATCTTCTCTCAGATCTTCTTCTGTATGCCCTACTCAATTTCATGGCCTGATTTTTATTTTTTAAATAAACCACTGAGTGTAATCAGTGCTGTGTATGCCAATAGATATCGAATCATCGACTGGGACATGGACAATTTAGTGAGTACCACAACCCTGAAGAGCAGCCATCAACTGCCAATAACTCTGAAGGTAGGGGTGGAGCTTCATGAGTCTCTTCCCCATTGATGCTGCAATGTTAACTAGCTTGAGCTTGTGCTGACCTTTTTCAGGCAGCCACAGTTGCTCAGAGTTCATGAGTTCAAGGACCTGTCATGACCATAAGTCATGTCACAGCAGTCTTCTCCAATCTCTAGCTCATACATTCTTTTATCCCTCTCTTCTTCAATGAGTTTTAAAAACAATAGGATAATACAGATGTGACATTGAGAGCTGAGAATGCCACTATCACTATTTCCAATTGGACTAATTGTGGGTCTCTGTATTAACCTTCATCCACTACAAAAAGGAGCTTCTCTGATGATGGCCTGAAACTTTCACTAATCTGTGGATACAAAGCTAAGTATTTAGAAGGCAGTTTGATCTACGTCAATTTAGCAAAATAAAAGTAGTAGGTTCTTTCCTAGGACCTGTGACTTCCCCAACCACGGATTCACGTCCAGGTTTCATCCTGTGGAGTGGGACTTAAATCCAGTCAAAAATTATATGATATATCCAAGGCCTCCCATGGGGAGGCACATCCAGTAGAGGCAAGTCCAAGACCTTCTCCCTGCATCAAGGCTGCATGAGGTATCCCATCATAGGTAGTGGGCTCCAAAAAGTCTGCTCATGAACCAGGGATGGATTCTGATTCTACCACCAGGGGGTCCCCCAAGCACCTCAAGCTACACAATTGTCTTGTCTTGCAGAGGGCCTAGTCCAGTCCCATGCAGGCTCCACAGCCATTGACCCAACTTTCATGAGTTCCCACTAATTTGGTTTGGTCATCCCTGCAGGTTTCCCCATCATGAACCTGATGCACTTCCTCATAGTATCCCTGTTCTTTCTCTTTGACTGGACTCCTGGAGCTCTGCCTGGTGTTTGGCTGTGGATCTCTGTCTGCATCTTCTTCCATCAGTCATTGGAGAAAAGCTCTGTGATGACAGTTAGGGTATTCACCAGTCTGATCACCGGGGTAAGCCAGTTCAGTTCAGGCACCCTCTCCACTATTTCTAGTAGTCCAAGCTGGGGTCATCCTTGGGAATTCCTGGCAAATTCCCTTAGCACTGGGTTTCTCTCTATCCCCGTGATGTCTCCCTCTATCGTGGTATGTCTTTCATTGCTTTCCCACTCTATCCATTAACTGTCCTTATATTTTTACAGATGTTGTGAAAGTAACCACAGCTGCTGTGAGTTTATGTGTGCAGAAGTCACAATGTGTCCGGAGGACAGCATTTCACAGCTCTCCCAGCACCCTCTGGTGTTTTAGAATATTATTTTACGATGTGTTACATTTGTTAATGCTCTTGAACACATGTTTTTGTTAGGGTCCTGGAGAAGTCCCACAAAAGACCACCATCTACATATGCAATCATCAAGAGTGTTCATTATTCCAGCATATAAGGACTGTACATTCCACATAAAGTCAAAATGGTGATGACCCTGAGAGGCGCTCACAGGCTCCTTGTAAGCACAGCCAAGGGGGAGTTCCTGGGGCAGTTAGGTCATTTTTATCTACAGTTGGCTTAATTAAGTAAGTGGCAATCATATTAGTACATTCTAATTGGCTAGGGCTAGTCAGGGGTTAATTAGGGCTACATTTTTTTTTCCATTTTTGGGGCATCATGGACAAGTCCCAGGCTTTGCCCTTTATTTGGTTATCTGCTGATTGTGGCTTAGGCCTGGTACTTTATGTACCAGGCCTCTTCATCCTTGCTGTTGGGGTGTTGGAGATTGATTTTCCTTTGTTTGTGGCTCTTCCTCAGAAACTGTGTGCTTGGTTCAAAGAAGCAGGGACCAAGGCCTAATAATTCTTAACTGAGTTATTAGGGCAGGTTGTCATGATATTTGTCTGGCCCTCTCTGTTTTCATAATGCAAAGATGTGTTGCATTTTTTTATATTGCATTTGTTTAACTTTGTTAAGCTGTGTTACTTTGCCTATGTAAAACATTTGATTGGTCTAATAAAGGGCTAAATGGCCAATGGTTTGGAAGAAAAGCATAGGTGGGGCTGGCAGGCAGAGAGAATAAATAGAAGGAGCAAGAGAAATCAAGGAGAGAGAAAAGAAGGGGCCAGCCACCCAGCCACACAGTCAGCCATGGATTAAGAGTGAAAGTAATATTATAGAAGTAAGAAAAGGTAAAAGCCCAGTGGAAAAAGGTAGATGGGATAATTCAAGTTAAGAAAAGGTGACTAGAAATAAGACAGTTTAAGGCTGGGCATTCATAAGAAAGAATAAGCCTCCATGTGTGATTTATTTGGAAGCTGAATGGCAGGCATCCCTCAAACCCAAAAGAGTAAAAAAAAAAAAAAAAAAAAAAAAAGGACTACATTTTGGCATACCAACAAGGGCTGTCTAATTTCCATAGATCTGAGAAAGCTTAAAATAGAAAACAAAACCAAAAAAAGGGGGGATAAAAGGGGATACAGCTCTTTTAAGAAACTCTGCCAATAGTAGAGCACTTAAACAACATTTTTCACATTAAATAGAAAAAAATAACAACCAACATTCTGGCTTTTACATTCTTTGTGCATCCTTTTCTGAGATGTCTATAGACATCTTTAGGAGGACTGAGTACTCACTGTCAAATAACCTCAACATTTTGAATAGTAATAAATCTCTGCCTTAACCATGATGTACTACAAGAAGAAACTTCTTTGACCAAGGTTGGAAGATGCTCTAGTGTGTGGATTTTCGGCTTAAATATTTAAATGGAATGGAAACACAGCCATTTAGAAAAGCAACATTAATAGGTTCTCTCCTAGGGTACATGACTTTCCTAGACTTGGGTTTTGACCCTGTTTGCAGTAGCAGTCATTAATTCCCTCCAATGAAGCCTGGCTACTGAGCCAGTCAATGGAGTGGTTCACTATGCCCATGAACACTCTGACTACTATTGCACAGTGGATGCCAGTTGCCAGGTAGGTCTGTACTGTAGCATACAAGGTCCAGTGCCAGGTAAGACAGACCAGTGATTGTTTCTCCCACAGATGCCTATGTAGCACCTTCTAAAACTATGAAAACTAGCCAGGAGTAGAAAAGTTTAGAGTTGCCGGGCGGTGGTGGCGCATGCCTTTAATCCCAGCACTCGGGAGGCAGAGCCAGGTGGATCTCTGTGAGTTCGAGGCCAGCCTGGGCTACCAAGTGAGTTCCAGGAAAAGGCGCAAAGCTACACAGAGAAACCCTGTCTCGAAAAAACAAAACAAAACAAAACAAAAAAAAAAAAAAGAAAAGTTTAGAGTCATGATGGGTTACCAAGGGCAGTGTCTGTATCCCATGCTCCTTTTTGTGCTTCTGGAATCTTCCTGAAATAATTCACAAAAAGGTAAATCATGACTGGCTTTGAAATTGCACTTAATAACTCATGTTCTGGGAGCAAAATTGTTCGCTAATGTTTGATACCTCTGTTCAAACACATATGCACACACACACACACACACACACACATACACATATGATTTATACATATAAACATTATAATATATAATGTATATTACATACCATTATATATATATATATATATATATATATATATATATATATATATAATAGCTTACAAAGTGGGGTTTCATAAAACTTCTTCATAGGTCCTCAGTTTGGGTTTAATCTATTAATCTATTTTCTACTTTCCTTTCCCCTCATGCTCTTACACCCATCCTGACTTAAACCCTGAGTTCCTCATATCCTCCCCTTTTCATCCATATCACATGCTTTCTACTATCCTCTTTTATTAACATTTTTACTTGGATTGCAAGATCATAGATTTCCAAGTTGCTTCTTTTTGCTCACATTTCATTTTGGATAAGCCTTCTCCAGGGCCATTGTTTCTCTATCTCTATCACTCTACTACCAGCTTGAACTCTCCTGCTTCAAATATCCCCAGTCTTTATTTTCATTTCATCTATATTCTACAATGTTTACTCTTTTCTAATGAAACTAAGAATTCAATTCAGTTCACTTCAAGATAAATACTAAAATTTCATGAGGAATATGAAAAACATAATTTTATAGTTCCTTTGACATGTAAAAGATATAGAAATGGGGGAAGATAAATGTGGAAGAATTTCTCTGCCTTTACACTGCAATTTAATAAATAGGAATTACCATATAAATGAAAACAGATTAAGAAACACACACACACACACACACATATATATATATATATATATATATATATATATATATATATATATATATATATGTATGTATAAGTTTATGCACATATAACCTGCATATAAATATTCACACTGCATAGATTCAGAGTATGGTTTAGATAATTTCTGAAAAAAAATCACTTAATATGTTATTTAATAAATGATGTTGAAAGGAATTCATCTGAACAAACATGGAAACAAAACAAAGCCAGGCCCTAACTTTGCTGTAAGAGTGTTCTTGTGATGCTGTGGTTCAGTACTGTACTGACAGACTGGGTGACTTAAACAATGGAGGCTCTGGGGACTAGAATTCAGAATGGGGTGTTGCCAGGGCTGTTTTCTTTCTAAGCCTCTTGACTGTCCCTACAGATGGCCATCTTGTTCCTGAGTGTTCACATGCTCTCCTCTTAGTGGATGTCTGAGACCTCACATCTTATTGTAGGAATACACTCAGGTTGAATTAGGACCAACTTTTCTGTCCTTGTTTTATCTTAAATATTGCTTTTAAAGGCTCTAAATCCAAATGCCAACACAGTCTGATGATAAGTTATTGACTTGAATATCATAGACTTAATCTAACCAACAGCATTAGTATACAATGCATTTAAAAAATGTTAGGGTAGTTAGTAATGTAATCTGTAATCCCAGCACCAAACAGACCGAGGAAGGGAGATTTCAAATTTTTGTGCACCTTAAAAAACACAGTAAAAATACATGTTAGATAAACAAACAAACAATAATAACAATATTTAATAACAATTAGAAAAACTAAACCATGATCCTTTGGAACATAATATATCGGTTTTAGAGATTCTATGAAGCCCTTGAAGTTATCATAAACTTTAGTAAATAGTAGTCATGTGTGCACACTCATAAGTAAAAAGCTTCATCTTTCAAAGCTTTGTAAACTAATCTATTTTAAAAGTTTAGAATAATAAACTGGGATAATGTACGAATGACGTTTATATAATTTTGAGGCGTATAAATTCTCCTTGAGGACAATACTGAAAGTACAATCCCCCGAGGAAAGCACAGATGTATTTGACTACATAAATATTAAGCTATTGTTATGTAAAAACTGCTAACAAAGTTAAAAGCAAAAGCCTTGGGAAAACAATTATTTCGTAGGTGGAAAGTAGCATAAGATAGAGACAAGTATATAGGTTGAAATGAAACATGTATCTTTAATATTTGTCTATTGATTTCCAATAGAACACAATTCTTCCAATTGTTTGCTTTAAAATGGAGATTACCATTCGGTCTAGTAAAAGTATCAAACACATTATATTGTATTATATATTTAAAGCAATCACAAAAATTAGCTAATAGCATTACATCAATAAATGCTTGAGAAGGCAAAACTATATGTACGTGTGTGTGTTTTGTATGTGTGCATATAAATACTAATATATATACTTACATAATCCTTTTTAAATTAGCATGAGAAATATTTGATGAAAAATATCAGCATCACACATGAGCAGAAAATACAGAAAAGTAACAAATGATGAAAACTATCATAAACAATATGCAGTCTCTCACTCAGAATAATAAACATGCCAGTGCGCATGTCTTTCGAACTCAGCAGTTCATACAGTGTTAATGCATACTGCCTAGCATATAGTATATGCTGTTAGTAAGTATTAAATGGCTTGTGATTGATTTAAAGGACTTATTAAAAACTTATTAAAGATTTAGATATTGATAAGTAGCATCAACCCATAAAAATAAAATCTTTAAAAAAGTTTATACAAAGAAATGCATGTAGTAAATGACAAGATTCAAAAGAGGTTCTTGATAAAGATACAAATCAGGGCAGTTTAATAACTTGTAACTATTCTGTTATCATGATCTAAAAATAGGAAATATATGAACTGTGAATTTAGCAAAACATTTCACAAAGAGAAGGGATGTTGGTGAAGAGAAGATGAATTATTTGGAGTCAATTATCCATATACTGAGAATAAGTCAGTTTCCTTTTTATTTTTTTTTTAATGAAAATAGATTTTTTTCATACAACATATTCTGATTATGGTCCTCCTACTCCTCTTAGTTTCTCCCTGCTTCTCCTCTTACCTGGGCCCACCTCTTTTTATCTCTTATTAGAATACAAACAACTATCTAAGGGACAATAAGAAAATAAATTTAAAAAAAAATTGGAATATGACAAAACAACTAAACAAGAAAATGAGCGAAAGGAAAATACTCTAGAAATGCATGCAGACATAGAGACACACATATTCCCGCAGACAGGAATCCCATAAAAACCTAAAACTAGAAGTCATGATATATACAAGAAGATGAGTAAGATTATATACATACACACACATACATACATACATACATACATACACAACACACACACACACACACACACACACACCCTGACTTAACATTATAAGAGCCCATTAAAGGAGTCCCACAGGAATCCTCAAACAACCCAGGCTATTGCCAAGGCTTTGGTGGCTCTCTGCAAACTGACAGTAAGGTCCTATTGCTGAAGAAAACACCTTCACAACTCACTGAACATTTGAGAAGTAGACCTGGTACCTATGTAGAGCCTTTGTCCCTGTGTACTGGTACTCATGGCACTAGAAAGTACTACGCACACTACCAAAGGAGAGAGGTAAACACCAACCCAGCTACAAACCCTTGGTTCTACAATGGTGACCTGCCTGTGTAATAATATGCTGGTGTAATAGAGCCACAAAGCTTGTGGGAGTAATCATCCAATATCTCATTGGATTTAAGGCCCGCTCCATGAAATGAAACCCATACTCAGTACAGTTTAGGTGGCCAAGAATGTGAAACTAGATAGACCAGGCACCTATGGTAAAACCAAATGGTACTTGTTTAGCTTAAGGAAAGTAATAATAAAGTGCCCGATAATACCATTTTGATATATTTATAAATCAGTACCTTGCTCAGCCATCAACAGAGCAGCTTTCTCCTGCAGCAGATAGGAACAAATACAAAGACCCACAGCCAGACATTATACAGAGAAGAGAGACCTTGGAACACTCAGCCCTAAACGAGATGTCTCCATCACACCCGTCCCCTCAGGGGTCAGGGAACTCTGTGGAAAAGGAAGTAGAAGGAATAAGCCGGGGGGAATGGAGGACACCAAGAAATCAAGGCCTTCTCTACACAACAGGGCTGAAAATGAACTCCATAGTTTTATCTGTACAGTACCAGTTCTTTGATAGTACCTTCTGGGCAGAGTGGAGAACCACACCTTTCCTTTCCGCCCTCCCTCATCTCTCTCCTGACTCATTCTCCTCTGAGCTCACACTGTCATCACAGGGGCTCTGGCGCTATAATTAAAATAGGGTCAACTGAGTTACTTGTAGACGATCCAGACAGCCCAGCCTCTCCCCAGGCTCACCTTCTACCTTCCACTGTGACACACACATTCTGGTGCTCAAATAAATGTTTCATCTTGGTTATGAGAAGGGAATTGCATGTCATAATTGAAAGCATTTTAAAGGTTTATAACAATGGGGGAGTTCATGATTAAAACATCTATTTTAAACGTGTTATTTCAAAAATACCTGAGGTTTGAAACCTGTCTGCTTAATACTTCAAGTTCTTCTGAATTACCACTAAGGGTTATCATTTTTTCCAAAGGACATATGAACCTTACTTCATTAGCACTTATCCAGGGAAGTGAGGACCTAACAGCCCTAGTACACTGGAATTACTAACATGAAATATTTCAGACTAGATAATCTGTAGGTAATGCAGTTCTAAAAGGTAGAAAATCTTTGTCTAAGCTACAGGAGATTCAATGCTTGTTGAAGGCCCAGTTCTCAGAGATAGAATTTTATCAGTGTCTTTCATCAGTGAGGAAGGAACAAATGCTGCTCCCTCATATGTCATATGAAAGAAAAAAAAGGTACACAGACCTTTGTTATAAGGGCACTAATACTGCCTGTGAGGGCAGAGTCCTTCTACCATGCAAGTCCCTTAATGACATCAAACCCAGGTGTCAGTTTGGACACATCTGTTTGGGGATGACATGCCTTCATGAAGAAATCAGTAGTTCTAAGTTCTCTGAAATCCTACCTGACAAAGGATGAAGGAAATCATAAAATCCCTGTGGTAGAATTATTCATGTTGTTAATAAATTAATAAAACATCATTGCTGTCCATATTTCTCTCCAATCAATCAGATAAAAAAATTAACTGACTTGTATAAGAACAGGCAGCGGAAGCAAGGTAATAGAAACAGATTACATAGATTTGGTGAGCAAAAGCAAGATGATTATGATCCAAGACTTCAGACTTCAGCATAGGCACCCAGTAAATGAGAGCTGTATTAAACTTGGCAATCAGAGTGAGCAGGTACCTTACATTCAGCACTGGTGTTGCGACAGCCAACCCCATTCCTCAATGGAGATCTTTCACTCCAAGCCATGCTACCTCTTAGCATTCTCTACATTTGGTAGAGAGGTTTACAAAGCACACCATCTCATCCACGTATTTATAAAGCAGATTTTTTTTGTTAAGCTTAGACCACTGTAAATAGACAGGGCAGGTCCAAGTAACACAGGAAGAGGCCATTCTAAGTTATCAGTAGCGATGATGACTCCAGACTGAAGAGATGCCCTGAATGAGATAAGCCTAAATCCAACACATGCTAGTCTTATTCCAATATTCCCATTTCATGTCCCACTTTAGCTTGACACCTGGCTTACACAAAAGGACCTCTGAGTTTATTGTGGTCTGTTTGACTTCAGTTGCTGGTGTGACATCATTGAAATGAGAATTGCATACGTTGTGTCTGTGATGTGTCCTGCAAGGAGTGACGACGGCAGAACACATCCCTGAGTATATGTACCCTACATCTTGCTGTAACAAGGCACAAATTTCTTCTACACTCTGAGTTGCATGACTTGAAGTATTAATTTTCATGAGCGGTTTTTTTTTAACCCAACAAATTAATTTTCTCAAACATTAAAGTATGGTTGATGATCGTAATAATAAAAAATTCTCCTCATTATTTTTCTAAGTTTAATTTTGTCCTATTTACAGCCCATTTAGATAAAGCAAATTAGAGAATTCACTCTTTTTTTTGGTTAGCCTGTACCCTAGTATGTAAATGAGGTATATGTGAGTTAGACAGGCATTAATGCACGATAGTACATGGTGTATTTGTGGCTACACACATGTAAGTGAATATATACTTACAGCCACTGAAAAATGTACCAGAACTTATTCTCAGGTAATCTCAAAAGACCATTTTCCTTTTAATTTTTCTCCAAGGTAACAAATTGTCTAGCTCTAGAATGTTGTTTACCATTACTGGCTATACCCTTAGGGACTGGTTACTTTATTACCTTTCTGAACTGTACTTCAAAGGAATTAATTAATTGATGTTTTTAGCAGCCTCATCTTGACAAAAACATATGATACTCAAATGTTAAACATGGAACCTCGGATGGAACTGTCAGGAAAAAGCAGAATGTGGTTATTAATATGGCTTTTGATAAATATCTGCTCAGCCTCACACTGTGCCTCGTCTGTTTTCATCTTGGAAAGTGGTTAATCTGATTGATGAAGATCCTGGTTCAGATTGTCTCCCATGCTGGGTTTGATAGCAGCACACATACACACACACACACACACACACACACACACACACACACACACACACACACAAATAAACTTCTATCTCAAGTGGAGATGTTTGTGCCTTCCAATTTGACAGGATTTTTTTCTAGGGGGAGGAGAGGGGAGAAGATACTGCCTTAAGAATTGTCCTGATCAATTCCTTAAAATGGCAGGAAATCCTTATGTTACACAGTGCACAAGAAGCACAGTTTCTAGACTTTCATTTTGCGAAGTGTACTTTGATGGACCTTCTATCATTTGGAAATACTAACCCTCAAGGCATAGAAGAGCCAGCCTATCAGGACAAAACAGACAGCTAGCAACTGATGGAGTGCAAGCCTTGGCTCATTATCATTACACATCATCCCCTAAGTGACTGAACACTTTTTCATCATAATTTAAATAATCCGTCCTGTGGATGAAGCAGTGGTGCTTCACAATGGCTGGGTTTCACGTCATGCATGTTCTAACTTTTGCAAAGCCATTTCTTTTTCCTTTAGCCACCTCAGTTGCTAAGAGCTAACATGACATGTATTGGAAAATAAATAAAGTGTAATATAATAGTTCAAAAATTAATATGCCTCATTAGAGGGGTGCTGGAGAGATGTCTAAGTGTATAGGAGCACATACTGTTCTTGCAGAGGATCTGAATTTGTTACCAGCACTCATACTGGATGGTTTATGACCAAGTGTAACACCAGTCCTAAGGGATTCAATGACCTCTTTTTAGACACCTGCACACATGTATACACACACACACACACACACACACACACACACACACACACACACACACAAGAGTGAAAATGAGAGTGAGAGTGAAAGATGATTTTATTATTTTAGCCAAAACTAGGGAGAGAAATTTTCAATTTGTCTCTTCCTTTCCCATATCATTATAACAATTTAAAGAAAGTGAAACAAAGTCCAGGGTTCAAGCATATGCAAATTTAGATGGGAGCCTAAGTTACCAGCACTGGAATATAAGTCTTTCTTCCATTAGTAGGAGCCAGACCATAGTTCTTGAGGTGGGCCATCTTGACTCACGGTATGGTGCTTCCTGTAGGAGCCCAGTTCCTAGAAACCCTGCCACTGTCTCCAGTGGAAAAATAACATGTCACTTCAAATTGAATGGCTACAATTCTGAGGAAAAATATAATCATCACTATACATTAAGATAGGCATGTAATTTCTTAGCATTAGAAGAGCAGTAAGATTGACAGAAATATGTCAATGCTATGGGGGCGCCTCTGTTTTTGTTTTCTGGAGGAAGGAATTTAGACATTCTAGCCAGATGTTTATTTTTCAAAGCAGCAGATGCAAAGCCTAGCAAAGCAACCACTCCAAAGGAACACTGGAGTGGGCAACCTCAAGGCAGGAGCTGTAAGGTGTGTTCTCCATTGTGGGTTTAAAGAAGTTTTGTGGATGTTTATGAGATATACTTATGTTTATGTGGTCTCTGTTGTATCTGCCTGAAGGAATGGTATGTTCCCTCTGTTGACTGTTTTGAGGGGAAGGCACACAAGCACATCTCAGGGCACATAGGTGGAGGTTGGAGAACTATTTCTCACTCTCTGTCCTGCCTATCCTCCTGTATGCTGCAGTTACAGTGAAAATTACAATGTGTATTCCCCTCGAGAGTGTCGGGTAGGTAGAGTCAAATGCCCACTTCATGGCACACATGCCTTTTCTGTCTTCTAGAACTAGTACTTATGTGTCTCCATGGTAAAATTACTCTTTTTCTGTATAAATTACTTTGAAACAGTTTGCAGTTAGCTTTTCTGGTCTTCCACATTTATTTATTTATTATAAAAACCTGTCATTATGGATATAGGAATACTGTTCTATAATTTTGTTATGAAATGACACGGTATTTTTTCTTTTTTTTATTTAAAGAGGTGGTATTTTGTATGCATGGGTTTTGTCTAAATATGTGTATGCACCTTGTGCATGACAGATCACCATAGAAGCCAGGAAAGGCTTTGGGTTCCCTAAAACTGAAGTTACACACAGGGTGCAGGGCGGCTGGTAACTGAACCCTGGTCTTCTACAAGAGCAGAAACTACTTTTACGCACTGAGACATCCCTTCTGTCTCAACAGTATTCTACTGTTGCTCAAATCACTGAATCTTGAGCCACTGAAGTCATTCCTATGTTCTTTGGCACGCCCTTGTATGGTTATGTGGTTTTTCTTGTTTTTTATTCATTTGTTGGAGTCAAGTGGGATTCATCTCTAAGGTCAAGTACTACTAGATATTTGAGGTTAATATGTTTTCTATCCTATTTCTTTAACTGGCTATTTTTTTTTTACTGAAAATAGAATTTTTCTTACATAATATATCCTGACCCTGATTCCCCTTCTCTCTAATCCTCCCAGTTCCTCCCTCCCTCTCATTCAGATCCAATTCCTTTTTGTCTCTCATTAGAAAACAAAGAACTGTCTAAGGGATAATAATAATAAAAATATAATAAAATAAACTATAATAAGATAAAACAAAAACTAGCACATCAGAATAAAAAAAAAATGAACAGAAGGAAAAAAGCCAAGGGAAGTTACGAACATCAGAGACAACTCATTTGCTCACTCTGGAATCCCATAAAAGCAGTAAACTGGGAGCCATAACACAAGCTCGGGGGTCCTGGTGCAGACCCATGCAGGACCTGTGCATGCTGCCTCAGTCTCCAGGAGTTTGCATGAGCTTTACTCATGTTGACTTAGAGGGCCTTGTTTTCTTAGTGTCCCCCATGCCCACTGACTCTTAAATTTTTTCATCCTTCTCTTCCTCAGGGATCCCTAAGTTCAGAGGGGAGGAAGGGAGAGATTTGATGGAGACATCTCATTTAGGGCTAAGTGTTTCAAGGTCTCTCACTCTCTGCATAATGTCTAGCTGTGGGTCTCTGTATTTGTTCTATCTGCTCACAACTGTATGTAACTCCAGTTCTAGGGTATCAGACACCCTATTCTGACTTCTATAGGTACTAGGTACACACATGGTGTCCAGGCACTCATACTGGCAAAAAAATACATACACATAAAATAAATAAATCAAAACAAGTTTTAAGAAGGAAGAAACAAATATCTGCATTTGCAAGAAAATGGCTGGAACTGGAAATCACTATTTGAAGGAAATAGGCCAAAGGTAGAGTATGAAATATCACAACCTTTTCCTCAGATGAAGAATCTAGACCTTTATAAAATGAGTTGGGGATACATGGGAAGAGAAATGGGGAAGGAAATGGATGGACAAAATAAGATACTGGAGGAGACTAATTTCAAAGTGTGTTGTATGAATTATGAAAATGTCACAATGAAAGTCATATAGTAAACAATTAACTTGCACTTACCTGAATAGAGACAGCAAAAGAAGCCAAGTTGCAATGCTAGAAATATTAGAGATTTGGGATTCATCTCAAAATGACAGACTATTTTGTACATCTGAAATGATCTAATTTTCCAATTGGTTGGGGGTGCAGGGCAGAGGAAAATGTTAGAGAATATTAAAATCCCATGACTCAATAAAATTAGGATCCAAAAAAAAGGAAACCCTGTAAATATGTTTTCATCAGTAGCACCACAAACAAACACAGATAACTCCAAATAATCCTCCTTTTGAAGTGCTGTTTCATTTTAGTACATGAATATTGCCTTAATTCAAACAGTAGCTATTATTCTGCTAATAATATTGTTTGAATTCCAAGTTAGGGAGAAGGAGTACTGGGGTTGACTGGAAGATAGAATGACTGTGAGTGACTATCCCAGACATCAAAAATTGAATTGAAGAACCTAGATCTTGTCTGCTAAAGTTAAAATAGTATATTTTGTTGCATTATAAAGAGCTTAAAGTTTATAGGAGAAATGGTAATCATTTAGAAAGATTTGCTTTTGCAATTAGTTATTTCGTAGATAAGCATGCAAATCCCATTATGGCGTCTACCTATTAAATCTTAGAACAAAAATGTACAGAAGTGCCAATGGTACCACATTCCTTGGCTTCTGTCAAGAACAATACGCTTTTCTGAAACCCAAGTCACTGCAAACAAATACTGACAAAACGGAGAATTGAACAGATGTTACGAAGACCAGGAAGTGTCACTCACAGTAATCTGAGGGGGCGTCCTCTGTGGTTTCACTTATTTTTCACAACAAAACACAGCTGAAATGTATTGAAAACGGCAAATAGACAGCTTCTATGTCAAATGTTTGTTAGCAATGATTCACAGGTGTGTTGTTAACTCTGGACTAAGTGAGCTGGTAAGAACTAGACAGAAAACTCTCTAAGAGAGATTAAAAATCAATGTTCTGATATCTCACTTGGACATAGCATTTTCTCAAAATAGTTCAAAGTTCACAATATTCTGTTTCTATATCGTTTTCTATTATAAAACAGTTTACTGCATACAAATAGAGTAGTGTGGCTTACATTTACTGATTTTCTGTAGCTGAGCATTGTAAGTTTTATTGCCACAGACTCTTTATGTCTATCCAGTTACATTTATCTAACCCATTTCAACAATACATATAAAGTCTACTCTATGACTGGCAATTAAAGAAAATGATTAACAGAACAAGGTCTGTAAAAAAAAATAAGTGCTAAATTTGAATTTAAACAGCAACTGAATAAGTTCTTGGTGACCTTGGGCACAATGGCTTATCTTACTGACTCTAATTTTCTCTATTATAATAATAAGATACTAAATAACAACAGCACATTCCACACAGGGTAGACAGGTTTCATATGATTTTAGATTGTCTGCAGAGAAGTATACATATACACATTATGTTTAAAAAGAAGTATACTTTAATAACGATAATATAATATTTTTATTTGAATTACTTGGCAGCAAATTCTCAATGAGCATTGTATGCTGATACATTTATCAATATAGAAAAGGAACTGCTGTATCTGTTCTGGGTATAAAATTCTGACAACATGACTTTTCCCTGATGAGCTTTGATTTTGGTGGAAAGCAGACAAATAAAAGCCAATTTTAACACCTTGCTCTTTTAAGGCAGGCACAGACTGCTGTGCACACATAGAAAGGGCTGAGTTGCATATTTCTGTTCTGTTAAAAGAAGATCTAATCAGGTATGTTCAAGTCTCTTACCTCTGTCTTTGTATTTGTTCTAACACCAAAGACAAATGTCCAATATAACCATATAAACTGAAGATTTTAGATCATGTAACTTTGCAAATCACAAATACCACCTTACCAAGCCTATACAACTGTTAAGACTTGAATACATGAAACTTCCCTTGGTTATATTTTGTAGAACCACTTTTATGTTTAGTGTGAGAGATAAACTCCGTGTTTGATTTTTATATAACCTTACCTATGATAAATTAATGCTTTACATATGTAATGTGTCCAGTTGGCCTTGGGGCCTCTAATTTGTATGTATATATCTTAGACAGGAACACACAAGACTGGCAATATGGCTCAGCTAAGAAAGGTATACAGAATAAATCTACTCACCTGAGCTAGAGTTCTGACACTCACACAGGTGGAAGGAGAGAACGACTCTGCAGACTTATCTTCTGACCTCCACATGTGCATTGTGGCATGTGTGTACCTACAACACACATCCCAAACTCTCACACATATACAAAATAATAATATATCTTTTAAAGGCTCACTAGTTTGCCAAATATAACCCAGTGAACTTACATCAAAATGAACATTTGAGTTCTGTGAGGAAATAAATACAGGGTTTAGAAACTAATATTCCCCCAATAAATGTGTACTTTTAAGTTTCAAGAAAAGTTGGAGATAATTTAAGCTAAATTAAAAAGAAATTACTGTATTTCTGTATGTGTGGGGTACAGCAAAATATGAAACACAGGTAGAAAATTATAGCAATAAATTCACATATTAAAAAATACAATGATAAACATCTACCTTATAAACATAGAAAAAAAGATGAATTTAAGAATACAGTAATCAGAACAGGTTATACTTAGGAATATAGATATTATGGATTATAAAATATATCCCCATATAATATTTATTCAATATATACAATATATATAGTCCCAAGTATAATTGTTGCCCTAATATATATGTTATATATATATCCAATATATTATATTTATTCCATATATACAATATATATAGTCCTAAGTATAACTGTGGCATATATATATATATATTTATATGTATAATTGCTGCATGTATACTTATTATTGAATTATGTATACATATTATTACATTCATGTATATATGCAATAATAATTAATGAGAAAAGAGAAAGAGGACATGAATTTGAAGGAGAGTGGAGAGAGGTATATGAGAGGGTTTGGAGTGAGGAAAGGGAATGGAGAAATGATATAATTATATTATAATCTCAAAGACTTATGTAAAAAGTATAGAGCAAGCAGAAGAAATAAAACAATAGTCAATTCAGTTTAAGGAAAAATGATAGAGAAAAGTAAGGACACTAAATTTTGTTGTTTGAGAGATCAGTGAAATTAATGATCCTGTCATGGGGAATCATCAAAAGGAGAAAGCAGTGGGGAAGAAGAAAAGTCAAGCAAGTAGGGAGAAGAGGGGAAGGACTTGGAGAATGATGAGAGGGAGGAGAGAAGGGAGAGAAGGATCTAGTATCAAAAAGCAATGGAGGATTCACAAAGGGAGAAGTAGCTTATCCGAATTCTAGCATTAGTAAATAAATTCAGCCACTAATTAAAAACATGTCAAAGCAGAGCACAACACATCAACCACATTTTTTCACTGTTCAATTTTCCTACACAGGAGAAGAAACTAGTGCTGACTTTATACAAACTCTTCTGAGAAGGACAGATGGACAGAAGCCTTCCTAACTCATTCTATAGGGCCACCACTATCTGAGACTACAGCCAGGTAAAGACATCCCCAAAATGAAAATGATGAGTCATATCTCTCATAGAAATGGCTAAAAAATAACAGTAAATCAAAACCAAGAATGTGCACAAAAAAAAAATTATCCACTCTAACAGGCTGGACTTGTTGCCAGTAATTTTTTTAATGAGATGCTTAGTGAAGAAAATTAGGAATCGTCACACAGTAGATTATATGAACAGTGGAATTTACAAAGGTGAGTGTTCACACAACCTTGTTCTGAAGCGACAGAGCTGTCTCTTGTTGACACCAAAACAAGACAAACTCTTTTCTCTTTTACTGTTTAGAAGAGTTTATGGAAAGTTGGAGTTATGTCAGCAGAATTAACAAGAGCAACTGTGGTCTAGCACTTACTTTATTACAGTGATTTTTCTTTTCAGTGCAATGTTTATACCATGTGCTAAGTTCTCAACCCACAGAAACAGAAGTTCACTTCCAAGTTTTTCTCAATCTGGACATTTTAAGTTACACATACACAGAGCCACTAAAGTCAGATCCCATATCGACAGGATTTGGGTTCAAGACTCACCATCAATAGCCAATAACTGGACTTTGTTCTTTTTGTTACTATTTGTTTTTCTTGGCCTTCCACAAGCATCCTAAACACAGCCCTCTTCCCCACACATTACTCCTTCTGGCACCTCTTTCCTTGACTGTTTAGTGTAGATATGACTAACTTAAAATACAATCTTTATTTTCTTCCCTATTGCAGCTCCATTACATTGGTTCTTTATCATTTTTTTGTACTCTATGACCTAAAACAGGGAATTGACACTTAATAGTACACCAGTTTGAAAGGCAATTTAGAGTTAAGAACAGCTTGAGCCGTTAAGCACATTTACCTAGGTTCAAACACTCTTTCTTCAGAGTACTGTCAAAACTTACCAAACCCATCCCCACCTTATATTATTCAACCATTCCTGATTTCTCTTACTTCAGGCTATATACTCAGATTGGATGACTTGGAGCTACAAGCACTCAATGACAGAGAACATGCAATGTTTGTATTTCTTGGTCCGGGTTACTTCACTTCTTTAGTTCCATTCATTTGCCAGTAAATTTCATGATTTCCTTTTCCTTTGCTTCTGAATAGTATTCCATACTGTATATATGCCACATTTTATCCATTCATCAGTTGGAGGACATTTAGGTTGTTTCCAATTCTTATCTATTCTTATCTTATCTATATGTAACACAATGAGAAAAGAGGACTGAATTGGAAAGACTACAAGGAGGAGTATATAGGAGGTTTTGGAGGAAGAAAGGGGTAGAGATAAATGATGTAATAATACTATTATCTCAAAAAATGAAAGAAAAAATTAAATAGAGATAACAGTATCTACATGAATATTTTTCATTGTTTTTATAATATACTTTTGAAGTAAAATATTTAATTTGATTATGGTCTTACCCTCCCCCAAGTCCTTCCAGATCCTTTCCCTCTCCATACCCACCCATCTTCGTATACTTTGTAAAAAAAAAAACACAGACACTCAATACAATAAAACACACCAAAACCAAGAAAACAAAACAACATCCAAAAAGAAAAAAACAAAACCAAAATAACAAAACCACCAAACTATACAAGCACACACACACATACACACACACACACACACACACACACACACACACACACACACACACCACAAACAAACAAACAAAAAATCTGTGGATTCCAATGTATGTTGAGTATGTTGGTCAATTATTCCCTGAATATGAGGCTTGTCCTGGAGTGGTTGATATACCCAGTGTCACTCTACTGGAGAAAACTAATTTTCCTCTCTTAGCAGGTTTAAGTGACAGTTCAGTTGTTAGCCTCTACCCTAGTGACTAGGTTTTCATTCATTCATTCATTTTTTTAAATATAACAAAATACAGTGTAATAAGATAAAACAAAAACTGTCACATCGATGTTGGACAAGAAAAATCAACAGAAGTTTCCTTTTCTTGAAGCCTAGGAGAAGACACAGGACCAGAGACTCACCCATTCATGCACTCAGAAATCCCACAAAAACTACTAAACTAGAAGCCATAGCAAACACACAGAGGTCCTGGTGCCAACCATGCAGGCCCTGGGCTTGCTGCTGCATATGAGTCCGTATGTGTTTGCTCATGTGGATTTAGAGGGCTTCATTTTCTTGGTGTCATCCATCCCCTTTGGCCCTTGCAGACTTTGTACCTTCTCTTCCACAGAATTTCCTGAACTCTGAGGGGAAGGATTTGACTGAGATATTCCAATTACAGCTGAGTATTTCAATGTCTCTCATTCTCTATATATTGTCTGGCTGTGGGTCTCTCTATTTGTTCCCATCTGACACAGAAGGCTGTTTCTGAGATGGCTGAACAAGGCACTGATCTGAGTATAGAAGAATATCATTAGGAGTCATTTTTATCGCTATAGTTTTTTTTTCCTTTTTTATACCAGTATTATTTGGTTTTATCCTAAATCCCTGCACTATCCAGTCTCTGGTTCTTGGTTGCCCACGTAGTGTCAGGTATGGGTTCTATCTTGTGAAGTAGACCTCAAGTCAAGTCAGCTATTGTTTGGTTACTCCCACAAGCTTAGCGCAACCACTGCCTAGCATACACTGAAGACACTACACCACTGTGGATAAAGGGTTAGATGTCTTGGTGTTTACATTTCTCTTTTTGTTTTCATGTGTAGAGAATATATTCCTATACCAAAGATGCTGGAAGGAGTGAAGACATTGCATAGGCCCCAATTCTATCTATCCATGCTCAGTGAGTATGTAGGTGCTTTATTCAGCAAAAGAGCCTTACTGACAGTTTATGGAGAGCAACCTATGTAGGCAGTTTTCTGTCTAGACCACCGATCAGCTCAGACCTGCCAGCTGCTCTCCAAATAACCAACTGAGACTTATTGTTGATTGTAAATGCTCAGCTGATAGTTTAGGCTTCTTTTTAGCTACCTCTTACAACTTAAATTAACCCGTTTCTATTAATCTATGTGCTGCTCTGAGGCTTGTTTATATCATCTATGAACTTCCCATGTTGCTTCTTCCATGCCTGGCTTGTAACCTCTCCCAGCTCCCTGACTCTGCCCTTTCTTCTTCATAGCATTGTCTCTGCCCTGAAAATCCCGCCTACCTCTCAGCCAATTAGCTTTTTATTAACAACGACAGCAACACATCTTCACGATGTACAAAAGGATTATTCCACAGCAAACCTATAGTCTTATATAGTTAAAATTACATGAGACAGTTTTTAACTATTGTATTGTATTAACACTAAAAACTGTACATGAGACAGTTTTTAACTATTATATTGTATTAACACTATAACAGGGAACAATTTGTTTATTGAATTATTTACAAAGTAGACAATTATTTAGTACCTACTCCTGAGTTTAAAAATGGTAAGGATGTCACTCTACAACAAGGGGATGGCCTTTAAAATGTGTAAATCTGGATGATCATTCTCTAAGTTCAAAACCTCAGAGATTTCCTATATTAGAGAATAGCTCAAAAACACATTATTTTACCATTGATTCTATGCTGCATTTGATCAGGTTAATTTGATTGTATTTAGACATTGCATGTCAAGAATGATTGTCACACAATTCTAAACAAGAAGGATAAAGAACAGCATAACATTTCATCTTGTACTTGTATAACAAAAATGAGAACATAAACATCAATAAAATCCTATTTTCCCCATTTTTTCACCAGTTTAAGTAACCTCACGTTTTACTTGGTTTTAGAGAATTAAGATTTTTTTTTAACTAACTAATCTCCATTGTCAGTGGATTATTACAAAAGAGTAGCAGTTGCTGCTCACTCACATTGTAAGGTAATTTTGGGTGCTTGAAAGTTCACTTTACCTGCTTTATTTCAGAACTTGGGAAGTATAGAATAACAAAGCAGTTCTTTGTATATAATTTAGTTCCATTCCTCAGAATTACCAGTTCTATGGCATAAAGAAAAACATACAATGACAGAAACCCACACTACTCTCAAAGCATGTTTCTAAGCATGCTACAGGGCCCCTTTAACTCACATAGAGTGGCTTCAACAAATCAAATCCCAAGCCTAAGTAATGGTATGGTAATTTCTTTTCCTACAAGGAAAGTTGTTGCAAGTCACATACAGAATCTCAATATTAATGGTGTGGTGATATATAACCATAACTTGGAAGAAAAAATATTCAAAGACATCCAAAACTGGAGATGTAGCATAGTTTGTGTACTTAATATCCATAAAACCTTGGGTTTGATTCTATCATTGCATAAACCAGTGTGGTAGTAAATACCTGCAATACCAGTACTGGAGAGATGAAGGTATAATAATCATAAGTTCAAGGTCATCTGTGGCTCATCTATAGACAAATTTAAGGATTCACTGGACTCTCAAAATAAAAGACCTCTCATTTCAAATTTGTTGAGATTAATAAAAATATATTTCAAAAGGTGCTGTGAGCTCTGTCTAGTGGTTTTCATCTGTAATTTCAATAATCCAGAGTCAGAAAGAGGAGAATTAAGAGCTTTGCCTTGTCTTATGTTCGAGAAGGAAAAACATCTATGTCTGTAGTAGTAGCATCTATTTTAAGGCAGATTTGGAAGATCATTTTTGTAGGCAATTAAAAAGAAATTATTCTCCATTCTGTTATTTTTAACTAGTTTAGACAATATTGGTAATGATTCATATGGATTATTTGGTGGCAGCAATTACTATAAACTGTAAAACTGACAAAGGCAGATAACTTGCCCATCCCATATTCTGGCACCCACAGGAAACAGGCAGACATTAAATTAAATCTTTAATTATTGAATCTAGACATTTGATTAAACTCAACTTTAAAAAATTTACAAGAAAATGTATTCATTTTCACCTATGGCTTAATTAACAGAGTCATAAACCAGGATCTATACCTAAAACTGAGCTACAAGAGGGGTGACTCAATCTCATTTATGTTTTCAAGCAAGATATTCAGAGACAAAGATGCAATAATTTTGTAATTTCATGGAAATTTGCAGGGGAAAGTGCCAATTTCATGGTGACATCTAGGGAAATGTGATGATTTCATGCAGATTTAATCCCCTGTCCCTAAAGCATCAGTAAACATAACTCATATGAATGTAAAAACTGATTCCTATAAAATGTTTAGTATTATAATTATGAAAATGAGTGAACAGGTACAGTAGAGAATTTTGAAAGTTAGGATAGTCGATCCTATTAATACTATGAGACTAATTGCACTGTCTTCTAAAGCTAATTTCAAGTTATAAATTTTTATAAATTAATTTTCCGTTGGCTTATTGCTGATTTTCCTTTGACTAATACCTTTTTTGTAGGGAGTGCACACTGTTATCCGATAACTGAGCTTCCAAAGACTAGTAAATGTCTACCAATAATATTGTTCTTAAAAAGTGCCTCAATTTTTAAATAATGTTACATAATATTATTACACTCTAAAATGACAACTCATGGGTCTGTGAGCAAGCAGTGTTGTATATGACCTTCATTAATAATGCATCATCAGCCAGGCCTTGATGCAGTTTTACCTCACAACTAGGTGAAGATTCTCAAATAAATTTTAGAAATATTTTTGTAATAGCTGACAGTAAACAAAATAATTAGCAAAGGCATAATACACCACACACACACACACACACACACACACACACACACACACACACCACAAACAAAATGTCTTAAGACTCAAGCAATATTTTACATGAAGATTTCCAACAAACTTCCAATTAAATGCAATCTGAGAATATTTGGTCCCTTGGTTCTATATTAACTAATTGGAAGGTCTTGTAGGAGATTTTTTTATGAAAAGATTTGTCAAAGAGGAAGCACAAGATTGAGCTGCCAGATTTATAAGAGAAGACAGATGCTAGTCTTTCTTGGTCTTACAGCTGTCTTATAGGAATCATCTTCCTTTTCCTTCAGTCTCACACAGTGAAGCCTACAGAGGTGTACTCTGATGTTCACACTGAGCTGCACCTAAAGTAATAGCATAATAATAATAATAATAATAATAATAATAATAATAATAATAAATGTACAATGCTTGGAGGGTTGGCAAGATGGCTTGTCCTAACAGATCAAAGCACTTTCCACCAAGCCTATACACCCAAGGTAGAGCCCTAGAACACATATGTGGAAGGAGAGAACAGACTCTTACAAGTTGTCTTCTGACCTCCATACATACCTGTGCTCATGTGCATGTATAAACTGACATGCACACACATGCACAAATAATAAATAAATGTGTAAGTAAACATTGAATGTAAAAGCATTGATGGAGAGAACTAAGACTGTCAAAACTATGAAAAAGCCAAGATGACAGTCCTAGGTTCTGTTAAAGTTGTGACAATTTTGACTTTTCTATGGAAATGGAACTCAATGTCATCTGAACCCAGAGACATGCTGTGCTGTGCATAATTGAAGTTCCTCAGCATGAGTGTAGTCATATCGATCAAGACTTGTATTTATATTTATACACCTTTACAAACTCAAAGTTTTTAAAAAACACAACTAATACATTTTGCAGGCATTTATAATGAAACAAAGACATGCACTAAAGAAAATTCCTAGCTGTGATGACCCCTTTTGTTTTCTTTATTAATTTCAGAATAAAGTGAATCACAGTGATTATTCTCCATATAATTTTCTTCTTCCCCTTTAAATTAGTATATTATTTTCTTTGCCAGTACATGAGGTGTACTTTGTAAACCACATACTTTTGATTATAATGGACAATTTTCAGGACACAGCAGGCAAGGGAATGACTGACAAACAGAATCTGGATGAAGGCAGGTAGAAACGGACCCATCATGCATAAAGCAAGATACTTTGGAATAAGGACAGGCTTCTGTTCTAAGACAATAAAACATTTAGGGCTATGTTTTTGTTTTGTTTCACTTTGTTTTGTTTTTAAAGCAGTGTTGAAATGGGCTGTGATTTACATACATAACATCCTTCTCTTGTTGAGAAACTATAAACCATACTAGAAACAGGAAAGCAATAAGGAACATATTTCAACATGCAGATGGCTTGTCAAGTTGTAAGATATTAAGAATATGCTAGCAATATCCCTCTTTACCTCTTTATACCATTGTATTCTAGCTCCTCTTTCCAAATGATGATTAACACAGAGACCCATAACTGGTCAGGGTGCCAAGAACAAGAGAGTGGATGGGACACCTATAACACTTCCTCCCTCCATGGATCAGGAATCAGTTGAAAGAAAAGAAAAGAAAGATAGTAGAGCCAGAGATGTGAATGATCAGAAGGAAATAGTGTTTTCTGGACATAACAAGGCAGCTACACATTTGAACTCACAGCATTTGTGACAGCATGCAGAAGACCTGCACACATTCAAGCCAAACAAAATCCCAGTATGGAAAGGAATAGTGTGAAGAAAATCCTACCCTTAGCTGAGGAGCTATTGGTAGAGACTGGGAGAGGGAGAATCAGTTCTCTTTAAGACTATGGCCCCTGGTACATTGACAATGCATCAGTGGATAGAGCAAATTCAAAAATGTATGGGCAGTATAAACTAGATTTGATTTTTTTCTTATTTCTTTACGATGAAACAAAGTTGGGTAAGTAAGGAAGAGGGGATATTGACCAGGGAGGGAGTTAATATAATCCAAATACACTGCATGAAATTTTCAAAGACCTAATCAAAATTAAAAATAAATAGCAAAAATAAAGAATAAGATTCCAATGGAAGAGGAGGACCAATTAATTCTATAAATTTAAAAAAGAACTCTAAGATAGTGTTTGTTAGATGCCTATTTTAAGAAATAATGAAGTGTATAAATGGTTATAAGGAAAGAATATGGCCTCACATAGAAAGATACTGGCAGAATAATAAAAAAAAACTAAAACTTTAATATGAAAAATATGCATCATAATTAGTTTTGTATGTTAGCTTTTCATCACTATGACAAAATATCTAACAGAAATAAATAAGGGAGGAAGACTTGTTTTGGATTACAGTTTCTGAGATTTCAGTTAATGGTCAGCTGGTCATGTTTCTGGGCCATAGTACAGTAGAGCATCATAGTGTAAGAATGTGTAAGAGCAAAACTGCTTGTCATGTGGTGTTGGGAAAGCAAAGGCAGTAACAGAAGTTAGCCTGGGCCAAGATAATCTCTTGAAAGTAATATTCCTAGAAACTCAGCTCATAAAATAATGCCCTACTTTCACAGTCCTGCCACTTCCCAACAGTATATTAAGATTTGAACCCATTAATAAATTAAACCATTGTGATATAGTTGTCTCTGGAAATGTCCTCACAAATACACCCAGAGATGCACTTTAATAATCTCCTAGTTATGCCTCAATACATCAGCCAGGCAGTCTCATAGTAACAGAGATGGATGAGGATAAAGAAAATAATTACAATATTTTAAACTAATGAAGGCAAAGCAATCTGGAAAGCAAGATATTGTGCAACATTTTAGAGATTCCATTAAATATCATGATTCTTAGAATATAAGGTTATAGAATATATTATTGAAAATTTATTTAGAAAAGAGATCTAGATAAGAAGAAATTCATTAAAATAATTAAAATTATAAAAGAAACAAAGCCATTCAAGATGAATACAAAGACAAAAATAAGAGAAATAATAAGAGAAGTTTGAAAGTCACATGCAGAAGTAGTAGTCAAGGCTTAATACATGAATCATATCTCTCTGAACAGCCTATGATAACATTACAAAATCAGGTGGATAATGTATTGTTTATTTCAGTACTATTAACAATGTCATAAGATTCTAAACAGCAAATGTAGAGCATTAAGTATCTTCAATATTTTAATAATATCTAGTAATCCATATCTTCTGTTTTGGAATATTTGTACACTGTAAAAATGTATCACTATGATTGGTTTAATAAAGAACTGAATGGCCAATAGCTAGGCAGTAAGAGGTTAGGCAGGACTTCTGGGGACAGAGAGAACTCTGGGAAAAAGAAAGGCATAGTTATCAGTCAAGAGTGGAGAGGAAATAGGAGCTGCAAGATGGAAAAGAGGTAACACCATATGGCAAAAGTAGATTAGTATGAATAGATTAATTTAAGTTATAAGAGTTAGTTGAAACAAGCCTAAGTTAAAGGCTGATCTTTCATAATTAATAAGAAGTCAGTTGAGAGTTGGCGGTACAGAGAAAGACGTTATAAATGGCGTCCAACATCCAACCATGTACATAAGCCCTGAGAAACCTAGAAAAAAGAGAAAAAGAAAGAAGAAAAAGTTTCATCACAGAGGACAGGACACAACTTCCTGGCAACCATGTTCTTTCAGGTAGGCTTGGCATACAGAGGTGTGACTCTTTTATGGGGCTCTGCTGTATAGATGAGCACTTGAGCAGCCAGCACAGAGTACAAATTCCTGCTTCAGGCATGACACAACAAATTCTCAGAGCTGGAATGGATAAATGTGGCTCCAGGCCAATACCCACTGACATGAAACTAGGCTCTCATGGAACCAAAGGGGTTGGAGACAGCAGCCAGTATGCCATATGCTAAACAGAGCTGTGTAGAGGTATCCGAGCAGTGTAATATTTAGCTCATGCAGCCAGAGAAGGCTGCAGGCTTACAGCAAAGTGATCCAGACCAAAAAAAAACAAAAAACAAAACAAAACAAAAAAACAAAAAAAAACTCTAAACAGATATAGTAAAAAATGGGTACAGACAGTCATAAAAATAGTTTAAAACCAATAAAGTCTTTAAAGAGAGTAATGTAATATAAAAATGCTATGTAATACTGGAAAATACACAGAGTGTCTGAATCATATATGGTGTTTTGTTTACTTTGAATTTTTTAAACACTAATACAAAAAACAATGGCTACTGAGAAATAATGGATTATGGAAACTGCTAAGTTAAATGGACCTATATATTTTAATAATGTCTTAACTTCAAAATGAAAGTCAGAAAATATGTTATGTTGTGGGAGAGGTTATACCTTTGTTTCCACAGAAAACAAAAAGTTATGGTTCTCTTCAAAATTAATGAAGATCAGATTATATTGGTGGAGACCTCCTGAAAATCCAGACTACAGACATGAAGAAAGAAACCAAGAAAGACTGCAGGGCAGGTGACATATATGCTGAACCCTCGATTGTGGGAACAGATCTGAGGCTGGATGAGACATGATAAATCTTCTTGACTACAGAGTCCCCATGACTTATTATTACATTCTAATCTTTCATATGGCATGGATAGAGGTTTGGTTATATAGTCTAAACAAACTGATAAAATTAACAGATGACTTTCATCTGCTCAAACATAAAGCAGAAAATCTTCTTTAACTGACTTATGCACACTACACATCCATACTCATGTTAATGCAGATATATATATATATATATATATATATATATATATATATATATATATATATATATATATATAAACTTTAAAAGTTTATGTGTTTTCAGAGAAAAACACATAAGGACCAGACAGCTATAAAGACAAATAGCCCAGGTGATCCATCCTCTCAGAATGCCTCTGTTGTAGTTTCCTCAAAATTCTATATTCAGAATAACTTCAAAGCTGCTAACTGAGATGGTCCAGCCTTGCAGACTATTCAGCCAAGACTTCAGATAAGCTTTACACTTTCCCATCACACAGAGACTGAAAAAATAATAATAATATAGCTAATTTTCCTGGGACTTGACCATTATTTCAATCTTCTCAGGATACCCTAAAGTTGCCATTGTCCTCAGACAACAGAAAGTAGTTTTAAGAATATTATACCAACATTCTGGTTGTATTGTTAGTTATGGATGTTTGTCATCATTTATGGGGGGTTGGCTGCAAATTGTTACTGGTCATGGTAAGTGTGAAAACTAAGCAAAGAAGATTATATTCAAGGGTCTCTTTCTGAAGAAAAAAAAAGGGGGGATAGAGAAATGATAGGATAAAGAAGTAGATTATTGAATGTACTTTAAACTAAAAATCATTGATTAATCTAAAATGTTTTACATTGGTATGGAATTTTATATATGGATACAAATTTAAGGTTGTTTTTATTAGAAAATACTCTATATATTTCTATTCTTGTTTAAGGTATTTTGCATATTTATATAAATTTAAAGTTATATATATATATGTTGCTACTTTTATTGAAAGTACTGTATCTATGCTGCTAATTTAACAATGTAATGTAAATTTCTAGCCCTTGAAAGTTATTAGTAGAAACTATTTAGGATAATTAAGAAATACAGTATAGTAGTTAACCATCTAACAATTAAATTTATGGCCATGTTAAGTATGTTTTCACGGTCAAACAGAGATAGAATTTAGATAAACAGATGGTCTTCAAACATTTCAGAGACCTCTAGGATATAGCATTTAAGATGTTTTAATAACCGAAGGCTCGTCATGACACTAAGACACATTTGCTTCTCACAGAACCAATTTACTTCAAAAAAGGATGATAGGCATCAAAGAACCTCCATATGGAGTTTGCTTTCATTGCAGCAAAGTTAGCCACTGTGCAAGAAACTGACTTGCCTCAACTACTGACAGTACATTCTTCAAATTGGACAACAGGACACAAAGGACAGCAACTGCCAAACTTTGCCAAAACAGGGTAGGACAGTCCTTCAAAATTCCCGCATCACAGAAAAGTCTGTCAGATATTCTGGACCTTTAGGCCAAAGACAAATGCCTCAAAGTTACAGAGGAACCTTGGATTACTGTCCAAGCAGCAAGCTTTCTCCATCATTTCTATAGTTTTGAAAGTTGCTCTCTCTGTACTTCCTATATACTCTGGTAATATTATATCCTTCTCAGGGCTCTGATGGAGTTAATGATGAGATAGTTATAGTTATAGTTTTTCCTGTTATCAAATTCAGAAAAGAAACTCACAAAAGAAGTACAAATGTATACAGTTGAGATACACTAAAACTTAAATTTTTAAGTAATAAAATGTTTTGAGGTATAAAAAGACAGTTTTGGGTTGGTAATACAAGTTAGGATAGAAAGTAAATTAGGCATAAAAGTTTGGACTCATAAAGATAAGACAGAGTAATTTCTCCAAATTTGCCAAATACAAATGGACTGGACATTTGAATGTAATTCTTACTTGATAATTGCTTTTTATTGTATATAATTTTACTATATTAGAGTTAAAACATTTCCTTTTTATTTAGAGAAAAAAGAAGAAATGTTATGGGATAGTTGTACACTGTGTAAAGATGTGTCATTGTGATTGGTTTAATAAGAGCTGAATGGCCAATAGCTAGACAGGAAGAGTTTAGGTGGAACTTCTAGGGATGGAAAGGACACTGGGAAAAAGAAAGGCAGAGTTGCCAGTCAGACATAGAGAGGAAACAGGATGTGCAAGGTGGAATAGAGGTAACACTATGTGGCAGAATATAGATTAGTATAAATGGATTAATTTAAATTATCAGAGCTAATTGAATCAAGCCTAAAGTAAAGGCCAAGGTTTTATAATTAACAAGAACTCTCTGTGCTATTATTTGGGAGTTGGTGGTACAGAATAAGACTTACTACAATCTTCTTAAATCATTTCAAAATGTCTCTTTCTTCAGTGACACCATTGGTCATGGAAAATGGATGTTTTCATTTTTACTAAACATTCTGAGATATTACACAATACTAATTGCTGGTGACAAATTTTTCAAAAGTGCCACTGTATGAACACAAATCTGAGAAATGTACTGATTGCATGCACATGGAAATATTGTAGTGTACATACATGCTTATAGACCTTAAAAAATATTTCAAACAATCAGATTAGAATCACATCATGAAACAATAAATGTTAGGACTGTGGCAAAAGTTATTACAGTGTTTCTAAGATAAAATTAGAATCATTGATTTCAGATTTCAGAAATCTGAAGAAATCAGAGATTTCAGATAATTCTCTTGCACCCAATGATTAAGATAATGGCAGGTGCAACCAATCAGGGATCTGTTGGTAATAACAGTTACACTATTTAAAGGAATATTCTGAAATAATACAACTCCAAAGTAGATAGTTCACCACTGAGCCAGCACTGATCAAGTTCTGTAATATTCATTAAATAAATACCTAAATATATGAATACAAACCATACAATGTAGCTAAAATACTATTGCAGTTGATAAGAAAAAAAGACATTCATGCCCAAAAGAGTAGACAGCAATGAACTCAAGAAACTTTAGCTTTGGTTTAAATGATTAATTTGCATTGTTTTATACAAAAGTACTAGAATGCCTGCAAACTTGATGATCAGTAGAAAAGTGATACTGGCTTGTTTCCAAATTAATTTTATACTTAAAAACTAATTTATAACTATCACATCTCCTTAAAGGCATTGGTTTTTAATGTTGCTCATAACAGGCATATTTGACTGGTCTGTCTAGTTAACTGATGGTGCCCATTAATGGGATCTGTGTGGACATTTAAAATAGTCAATTAAAAAACTGAGAAAGACAAAATGAAGGCTAATATTTTAGATTTCTAGTGGAAAGGGAAATAAATGATAGTCATACTGGTGTTTGGATTCTGTTTAAAATGTTACATGTGGCATTTTGCAACAAAAGATGCAATTAGCATCATGGCTGGCACTGTCACACTGCATCAGAAACACTTCACTGGATGTCTGTCAAAATCAAAGCAGCTGTCACAATTTAACTTAGAAAACTATTTTAAAGAACTTCCTGTATACTGAAGTTGGTCAAACTAGTAATTATACAGACAACAGACAGAATGCAGACTAGAAAATTAATACATTTTTACCCCCAAAATAGTTTTGCTTTACCCTTCCTTGAGATTTTTTTAAAAATGTGACTTTGAAAAAGAGCTCAAAGATGATGATACTGTTATGACAAATTTGCCATTCTATGAAGCACAAGCGACTTTCTCTAATAACTGAAATCTCAGATGTCTGCTACAGAAATGTGGCATTTTACTCCATGTTAATTTTCTGTCTTTAGGACAATACTGTTCCATTCAATCTTGATATTACTGAGTTTCTATACAGACAGTCACTTCAGTGATTGAAGAGAAGAGGCATAGATAACTCACAAGACTACCCAGGGACCTTGGGACACAGATAAAACCCAGGAACTACAGATTGTACATTCATGATATTCAAGAACATTCTTGGTTTTGTCTTTAACTGCTCTAAAAACAAACAAAATCCTTGAAAAGATACATTTAAGGAACTCCTAGTAATAATTCCTATAGTGAAGCTGGCCTTTCTCAGGCTTCTATCTGACACAGCTTAAGATAAATTGTAAATGATCCTGGAAGGGAATCTTGATAAGAGCTTGAAAGTGTTGTTCTACTTTTCTAATTCAACATTTTTTTAACTCAATAAATACGGATTATTTTATTTTATTTATTTTATTTTATTTTGCTCTTTTGGGGAACCTGCCACCCAGTTCCCAAATAAATCACACATGGAGACAAATTCTTAATTACAAATGCCCAGCCTTAGTTTGACTAGTGCCACATCAACTCCAGTGTCGTCCATGTGACATAAACAATTATGTCAATAATAGCAGACGGGAGATACGTGTCCCATGGGACTAAGCTCCCTGGAGGTCCCTGACAGAGTGCCCATGTTATGCCTCCTTCTTGAAGGAGACGTGCTTCACAGATCATGAGCTCTCTGGGCTATGGGTTCTGTATAACTGCTTTTCTGATAATGTTCTAATTAATCTATAAAACACAGCCAAAACTAATAAATGCTTGGGTTGTGAACTATGGAGGAAAGGGGAAGCTGGACATGAACCTTATTTAGATATAGCAGAATGAGCTGTTCCTTTAAGACACCAAGCCACTAGATAAAGAAAGTGTAATAGTTCAGGCACTTCTAGGGAATGAACACTCACCCACTAGGAATCTTTTAGGAATCCCAACTAAAGTGATTTATGGCAGAAAAACATTATCTCATAGAAGGCAGATGGTGGGCCCCTCCATTGAGGAAGTTCAGCATGGGAAACTTAAGGACTACAGCAGAACCCCTTCCCCTTACAGGAGTAAAAGTACAAGAGTCCATATTCCAACAGATAAAAAGGTTTTATATTAAAACAGATATGTGATAAAAGAACTGAAGAAAGACTTAGGGAGGATCTGCAGCATCCAAACTGGCTAAATGGGTCATGAGAACCAGAAAAGTAAAAATGCATAATAAACTATCGAGCGGCTGAGATAAAGATGAAGGACACAGCCGCAATCGCAAAGAAGCCTACACAAGTCTAAGAACAGTACTAAGTTTAAAAAACACAGACTGCTCTTTGGGTCATAAAGTTCTTGTGGGTAAAGGGATATGTCTAATGTCGATTAATAATTATGTGCTTATTGTTTTTAAAGATGATGTGATTGAATTATTGCCAAGCTCTTGTTGTTCCTTGTATGACTTGATAGTTTTCTTTACTGTATATAAACTACTGATTTACAGAAGTAAAATTGCAGCAGATTCAAACCACTTCTGAGTGTGTTGTCTGTCAGTCAGTCACTGAATCCTTGCCTTCCTGACTACCCAAGCTCTGGTCCCCCTACGGCCGTGGTACCCACGATGGGCCAGTCCGTGACAGGCTAGTTTATAGCCAGCTTTTCTTTCTTTCTTTCTTTCTTTCTTTCTTTCTTTCTTTCTTTCTTTCTTTCCTTCTTATTTATTTACTTATTTTTATTTAAGTTTTTTTTTTCATTATACATACCAACCACTATTTCCCCTCCCTCCCCTTCTCCCATTACTACACCCTCCCCCCATCCCACTCTCCATTCAGTCCTCATAGGGGGTAAGGCCTCCCTTGGGTAGTCAACACAGCAACCAGCTTTTCTTTCTTTAATTTATCCCATCTATCTTTGGCCTCAGGGGTTTTATCTTTTTCTATTTCTATATACCTTTTCTTTCCTTTTTACTCCATGTACTGCTGTTTAGCTGGATGACTGGGTATCTGGCTCCTGAAGTCATCCTCCTTCCTCCTTCATTCCTTCCTTTTTTTCCAGATTTCTCTTCTATGTACTCTCTCTCCCTGCCAGCCCCTCCTATTTCTCTCTCCTGTCTCACTATTGGCCATTCAGCTCTTTATTAGACCGTCAGGTGTTTTAGACAGGCACAGTAGCACAGATTCACAGAGTTAAACAAATGCAACATAAACAAAAGTAACACACCTTAAAATAATATTCTACAACAGATTTTTCTTCTTTATATTAGGGTACAATAAAAAACAAAATATTGTACCAGCATGAATAACGTAATAGTCACAAGAGATATTATAAATACTGGTTTGAAGGTCAAATATATATAGGAAGTTTAAACCATGTATGACTTTCTCAAACATTAAAACAGCATTCAATTGCTGCATCTGATGGAGATGAACTTCATCTGGTAAGAGCAGAGCCACAAGCTCTATTTTAACTATATGGAATAAATGATCTGCATATCAATACAAGTCTCCTTCCTTAAAGGAACAGATTCAGAGTGAATGGTCAAGTTACCTAAGAAAGGGCTGAGGCAATGTCTATCTTCAGAACTTTTAGGATAATATAACAATTATCTAAGTGACCTCAGAGGAGAACTGGATCAAGAGAGTAGAGTAGGAAGGTTTTTTGTTTTGTTTTGTTTTTTGAGAATATTAAACAGCAGAAAACCATGCCAAAACAACTTGAACATTTAGCTTGAACAGAATTGAAAAACTTTGGGTAATTAGGGAAATATCTATGGGTTGTGTTTTCAGCTTCATGACATGGAGCTCTGATGGCCTGATGTTATGAAGAAGGAGGTCTCCTTTTAAGACCACACTAGCTTCTGTGCACATCTGAGCCTATAAATCATCATTGCAGCATGGGACACGCTACATCTATCAGGTCAGTCTTCAAAGTCAGCCTTCTTTGGCAGTAATCTGTAGTGATAATCTGACTAATCCAGTTAGATGCCATTCTGCTTAGAACAATGAAAATCATATTTAAACTATGGGAATTAATTTGATTTTCTGGAATTATAAAACTACATGTAAATTTAAAGGAGAAAAGTTGTTAATATCTTTGCTAATGAGACAAATAATAGTTTTAGTGACTGGAAAAATAAAAGAAATCCATGCCAGGGTCTCGAATAAATCATCTTGGTATCAGTGACAGTAGCCATCCATGAATGAATGCACCAAGAGTGAATTGAGTCAAGTAACTGGGGGCAAGAAGATTCTGAGTTTTGGGTCAACCTGGGAAAATAGCAACAACCTTTCTGAAAATAAATAAGTAAATCATTGGAATGTTTGAACTACATTTTTTTTTCTCCAAATACAATGGCATATACAATGGATAGATGCATTTGTCAGAATTTGAGCAAAACATTGTAGAATTGGTAGTTTGACTTTGTACTTCTTTTGGAATTCCCTGTCATTAGAAAAACCGGTAAGAACAGCAAAATACTGAATTTTGCAGCTCGATGGAGAAACTTTGTTGGGTTTTCTTTGTTTTGGGGAGTCTTGTTTTTGTTTGTTGGTTTTTCACAATTGGTGCTGAAGTCATTGGCTACTCACAGTCAAAAAAAAAATGAAAGTCAGTCAAAGACTTTTTTTCTACAAACAGAACTCAAAATAAATTACAAATCTACATAAAAAAATAAATCTATAACAACTATGGCTTATATAGTCATGCACACCCTTAAAGGCCAGCCTTGTTTACATAATGAGTTCCAGGATAGCCAGTGCTACATAGTGAGAACCCTTTTCCAAACAACAATAACAACAAAACATGGCTTAGGCAAATTTTTGGAAAAAGAATCTTAGCCCTGATAGTAAAAAGCATGATCTGCAGATGTAAGGAAACTCACAACTATAAATGTAAAGGAATATTGTCACTCTGCAATCAATATGTCAGCTCCTTCACAAACCAAACATATATGACATAGCAGTTATGTTCCTTAAGAATTTATTGCAAAAAGATTTAGATGCTTGCTGTTTAAGTCATATAGTCTTTGGCATTGCACATGGCAGTATGTCAAGACACTATAAGATTCTACTTACATCACCTGTGAAATGACAAAATTCTAGAAATGGAAAGTATCTTGTGGCAATCAGTGGTTAAGAAATGGTTGGAGGAACTAGAAAATATCATCCTGAGTGAGGTAACCCAGACTCAGAAGGACAAACATAGTATGTACTCACTCATAAATGGATGTTAAATGTGAGGGAAGGGATGGCCAGACTGCAACCCACAGCTCCAGAGAGGCTCGCTAACAGGGAAAGACCCTAGGAGGGACACATGGATGACCCTGTGAAGGAGAAGTAGATGAGATCTACATGAGTGGACTTGGTGTGGGGGGTGGCAGAGGGCAAGGAGTAGGGGATGAGAACATAGGGAAATGGGAGGGCCAAGCTGGAACAGGGACAGAGTAGGAGGGCAGGAGGAAGATACCATGATAGATGAGGACATCATGGGAATAGGAAGAGGCAGGGTGCCAGGGAGGCCCTTAGGAATCCACAAGGATGACCCCACCTGGGAGTGCTGGCAGCGGTCCAAAGGGTACCTGGACTGGTCTACTGTGGTGACCAGTCTAGTGAATACCCTAACCACCATCATAGAGCCTTTGTCCAGTGACTGATGGAGGCAGATGCAGAGATCCAGGGCCAGGTGCCAGGCTGAGCTCCGGGAATCCAATTGATGAGAAAGAGGAGGAATTCTGCAGGCGAGAGTCGAAATCATGATGGGAAGACATGCAGAGATGACTGGCCACACTAGTGGAAGCCCATGAACTGTATACTAGAGACTGTGGAGCCCCCATGGGACTGGACTAGGCCCCCTGGACAAGGAAGACGGTTGTTTGGCTCAAACTGTTTGGGGGCATTCAGACAGGGGGACTGGGATCCGTCCCTGGCCCATGCGCAGGCCTTTAGGAGCTCAGTGCTGGTGGTATGACACCTTGCACAGCCTTGGTGCAGTGAAGAGGGGCTTGGACCTGCCTAGCCTCAGTGTGCTGGGCTCTGCTGACTCCCCATGGGAGACCTTGATTTTGGGGATGTGGGGATGTGAGGTGGCTCGGGAGGGATGGCTGGGGGGTGGGAGGAGGGAGGAGATGGAATCTGTGGGTGGTATGTAGAGTGAGTAGAAAATTTCTTAATAAAGAAAAATAAAAAAAAAGAAATGGTTGTAACAGGAGAAAAATAGCTTTTCCTATAAAATGACAACCTGGGTTTTACCATCACAAGAACAGTCTTCTGAATCTTGACTACATGCTTGTCCTTTCTGGTTATTGTACCATATGTCTACAAGATACTACTAGTGGAAGAAGTCAATGAGAATGCATGGTGTCTCTGTATATTGCTTCTTACAAATGAACGTAAGCTTGCATTTTCTCAAAATAAAACATTTAATTAAATATGATTATAAGGGAAAAATAGGGTTGGTTGCATATTATTAGCAAAACACAAAACATACAGATAAATTGGGACAAAATTCCTAATTCATAGATTAGTTGTAGGAGGCCAAGTCCTCATTTGTACTTCCTCAGAAAGAAAGAAATATTTGTTTAGGAGAAAATTCTCTGAAATCAAAGAATATCTTTATTTTCAAGATTGCTGTGGAATAATCTTCTTGTACACTGTAAAGAATTTGTCACTCAAATTGGTTTGATAAAATTCTGATTGGCCAATAGCAAGGCAAGAAGTACAGGTGGAGTGACCAAACTAAGGATGATATGAAGGAGAAGGGAATGGTCAAAAGATGCCAGCCAGCTGCTGAACAAGCAGGACCTGTAAAAAATGAGGTAACAAGCCATTAGCCTCGTGGCAAAGCATAAATAGAAATATTGGTTAATTTAAGTGCAAGAGTTTGCTAGTAACAAGCCTTAGCTATTGACCAAGCATTTATAATTTATATAAGCCTCTGTGGGGTTATTTGAGACTGGGTTGAGACAGGAAAAATCCATCTAAACAAGATGTCTTAGACTTTGTAACAAGGAATCTTAAATCTAAAATGGTGACCTATGCTCACAAATTACCTGATGTCTTATTGTAATTGTGACATTTTTCATTTGTTATGCTATGACATATAGCAACATGTTCTTTATGACTTTATTAGCCCAAGTCATAATAAGATAGAAGTTCTGTGCTGCAGAAAATATAAATTCAAAAAAGATTTTTATGTTTTTTAAAAGGATATTATTATATACATCAGAATTGAAATTTAATATCAATAGCCCTCTAACTAGAAAATAAATAAATAGTGGGGTGGAAACTGTGTGATTCTCATTGCAGGTGTTATAATTTGTCAAAAAGTAGAAAAGAAGGGAAGTAGCTGAACTCTGACTATTGTGTTTACTATTTTACACTTTTTACCAAGTAAATTTCCATTAAATCTTGGTGTTCTGGGCTGATTTCACAGCAGGATCACCCAGAAGCAGACTTTAGAAAGGAAAGAATTGTCTTTTTAAAGTGTAAAGGAATCTGTGCATTTATTGATTTTCTTGTCTTTCCCTTCAAATCCTTTGAAATATGATCAAAAAAGTGTCTCCATTTTATACACCACAATTTCCTTTTAATAGCTTTTTCTCCACAACAGAGTCAGAGCTCTGCCTTCCTAACTAAAGAGGAAAAAGCTGTTTCAGAAGAAAAAAAATAACAACCAAGCTAAGCCAACCCCAAGCCACCATTAAATGTGTGAACATTTGAAAGGTCAGAAAACGGCTGTCTGGTGAATCACCCCCCTGCGTTGCAACGGCTCTGCCCACCTGGCTGGGCACAGGTCTAGTTCAGATGCATCACCTAACTATGCATTTCCATTTTGAGTTTCCTTTTTCCTACTTCTTATATTTGCTTTCCAAACTTGTTATGTCCACATCCTTGCATTGTTGCTTAGTTAAAACCGTCAGAAGGAATTATCCTCTTAGAATTCATGTAACTATTGAGCTTCATAAACTTGTTTTACCTAGTTCCTGGTACCTATTGTCACATCCACAAAACTCTTGCCAAAAGGTATCAAGTTACATAAAGTGGGGAGACATTCATATATAAGAATTTTGCTCTTTTTCAAAAGGTTTTTGAAGTTATTTTCAGATAGTTCTAGCAGGAACAAATGACCTTCTGGCATTACCAGTGAAAATGTGTGCCTAATGCTTCTAGTTGGAATTGTTGGGGATATTTAAAGTGAATTAACCCTTCTCTTAGTTGACAGCAGATATACTACAAGACAATAAACATGACTGCACTATATTTTCTTCTTAAGTCTACTCTTAATTCTTCATGACCTTGTTTTTTCTCAAATGGCTTCAATGTTCTTTAAATGCTGTTCTCATCCTTATTTTTACATACTGGCTGGTCAACCATTCAAATGGAGCCCTTTTAAAGGACTATGCCAGTGGTTCTCAACCATCCTATGCTGTGACTCTTTAATATAGTTTCTCATGTTGTGGTGACCTGAATCATAAAATCATTTTGTTTATACTTCATAACTGTAGTTTGCTACTGTTATGATTCCTGATAGTTTATATCTGATATTGAGGAAATATGTGATCACTTTGAGAGTCACAACCCACAGGTTGAGAACAGGGGATTATGCCCTTTGACTGGCAAGGATGCTATGACAGATAAACATGGATTCAAACACTGTCCTCACACAAACTTCTACGCAAGAAGCTTATAATCTTCTTGCCTGAAGTCTTTCTCTTGTGGAAGATAAATAATATGAACACTCCTCATATGGTTTTCAGTGGATCTCAAGTGTTCAGGCCATCAAAGAACTTAGACACTAGCCCTTCTCATTGCTATCTGATAGAAACTTAGAAGAGCTAGGTGATGGGTAGGACACCTTGCACAGCTTTGATGCAGGTGGAGGGGATTGGTTCTGCATCAACTGAATGTACCAGGCTTTGCTGACTCCCCATGGGAAGCCTTACCATTTCAAAGGAGGAAATGGGGGTGGGTTGTAAAGGGAAGGCTGGAGGAGAGTGGGAGGAGGAAAGAGAGGGGCATCTGTGGTTGGTACATAAAAATGAATAAAAAAATTTCTTAATAAAGAAAAAAATTTAAAAAAGGAGAGCTAGGTGACATGGGACTATTCCCATTCTCATTCTGCATTGATTTTTCTTCAGTATAATCTAAGATCTGGTTTTAAAATTTATCATCAAAACCCACAATTCCACCTATAAGAATTCATAAAAATGAACTAGCAGTAAGCACATACACATTTAAAATGCTGCCCTAAGCAGATGTTAATGGACTAGGGAAACAACAATGCTTCTAGATCAGTTTTAGATCCTCCTACATGAAGTCAAAGCAAAAAGGCACTTCTGTGTATAGAGAAAGATGCTCATGAAGTTAGGAAACAGTCCAGTTATGGAAGAATCTTGGATTCTGCTCCAGTGTGAATTTGATGAAGATTATGGTCTGTGGTCATTCATTCCCAGCTCAGATACTGTAACGAAGACTGAATGGTGGTAGTAATGTCTAGCACCCTACCTTGGGGGTTGTCAGTTTTAAGTGAGCAAGACACTCCTATTCACATTAATTGAACTTGGGTTCTTTAGTTCTCATTGTGAAAGGATAATAGAAACACAGCAGTAATGAGAATAAGCATGGACATAATATCAAACAGAACAGAGCTACAATCTCTAGTTGCCCTTTAGTAGACAGATTCCAACCAATTAAGCAGGGGTCGCATGGGCTTCACAGAGACTGAAGAGGCATGCACAGTGCCTGCTTAAGTCTGTGCCAGGTCCTCTGTGTATATATAAAATACAAAGCCCTTTAGCTTTGTATTTTTGTGGGACTCCTAACAGTGGGAACAGGTGTGTCTCTGACTCTATTGCCTGCTATTCTCACTCCTTTCCTTCTATTGGGTTGCCTTGTCCAGCCTTGATAAGACAGCTTTTGCCTTGTCTTATTATATCTTGCTTGGTCTTGTGTCGCTGTGGTCTCTTGGAGGCCTGCTCTTTTCTGAAGAAGAAACAGAGGGAGAGTGGAGCTGGGAGAGCTGGGGAGTGGAAGGATGGGAAACTGTGGTCTGAATGTATTATATGAGAGAAAAATCTATCCCCAATAATAAAAAAAAGACAGATTCAAAATCCTCTCAAGTTCCTCAAGTTATTGAGTTTAATAATACAAACTAACAAAAAACCCACAAAAACAAAACAAAGATCCAGAGAGGTGATTTGGATAAGGAGTTATTAGTTCCAAGCAGAAATCATAGGATGACGCTATTTTTCTAAGGAGAAGAAAATAAAGCTGTCAGAGTTAAAAGCAGAAAATTGCCTTTTCTTAGCCACATGTCTTGGCAATAGCTGTGCATAGCAGTAACTCTTCTAATCAGAATTGTAGAAATGTTTTATGTCATGTGTTTATTTGTGTCCATTTCTGAGATCTCTGAAACTAAGTATTCTTATTTGTCATCAAAGTTGTCATGTTGGAGGCCCTGGAGAAGCCTGAAGCCCATTGTGAGATCTTTTTTTCAAATGGATTTTCATATGCAGTTCTGTTTCTGTATAGTATCATCTGATCCTACATGATTCAAAGGAGCATGGCCACTGTCCTTTTTACATTTTGCCTGGGGAAAATCTAAATGAACTCACTAAATCTTCTCTGTTTCAATGGGTTGAGGATTATTTGCGGACATTGGCATCACTACTATAGCTATGTCACTAAATATCTACCTGGAGAGGAACCTTGTGCCTTTCACCGGCATTAGCTTATCATGCCCCCGAGAAGCATCTTAGATTGAATTACAAAATTAGCAGAACTCTGTCAAAGAAAGGATAGCCCCTAGCAGCTTGGGAAGATGAGAAGAAATCTGTATACATAACCTGCTACTTTTCTGCAGTGGAGTGAGCTGGAGTATTCGTGACTGTCTGAAATGCAAACAGGGAGACTTCTCATCGCTCCCATTAGGGTTCCTGACAGACGTATCCTGCGCACATATATCCCCTGGTGAGGAGGAGGGGAGATCTGCTCTGATGGTGAGATCATCAACCCCTTAAATCACTATTATTCACAGATGGGCCAGCCTGTCCTTCACCACCTTACTAGCAATTTCTCCCAGCCCCATTTCCTGAGACACAGTGTTATTAGGAATGGCATCCTGGCACAGAAGATGCCAATTCTCTACTGCATAATGACATTTCTGAAAATATTACCTAAGAAACAGTCCATGAAATTGTGTTTTTGGGGGCCAGGTCAGTGAGTTAAGAAGAAAGGTAAATTGAATAAGTGATATTTTATTATACAAAGAAATGTCATCACAACTAAAATCCTGAAACTGAAGGTGCTAATACTTTAATGACTGGTTAGGAATGAGATAAGAAAGAAGCCAAACAGTGCCGTTTCATTCTCTGTATCACAAGAGAAAAGAAATCTGGCTACGAACAAGTTGTTACTGCATACATAGTATTATGGGAAATGAAATATAACAATAACTGCACATAACTTCATAAAAAATCAAGAGAGAATTACACTGTACTATTTTTAAGAAGGCCCTAATGTTACAAATAGATGTACTTTGTATTTTAACTAAATTCAACAGTCATAACACATATTTAAAAACTGGCTTGAATAATTTTCACATATTTGGAGATGAACCTTTAAGACTGTTATGGATTAATTTAAGCAAGCAAATACAGCCTCTGCAGTCCAGAAATTGACAGTTTAAGCACTTCTGTGAAACATAAGGAACCAGAGTCAAAGCTGTTGTTTAATTAAAAATAAATTTCTTAAAGTACTGATTCTTCATCACCCTGACACTTATGATCTTTTTCAGTGATTCAGGATTTAATTTGATTAATGTTAATTTTAAAATTGAATGAAATGTTATCAATTTAAACAAATCACAATGCTTAACTATTAACGAGGATTCAAATGTTAAATAAATCATAAAACTTAAATATTAATGATGATAGGAAACATGTGAAAGGGTGAATTCCCCAATACAGTTGAATATACTTTCTCATAAAAATCACCAAAATTTCTCATGGACAGGAAATCCTACACTTCAACTGTGCTATCATTTCTTTCACTGTCAAATTACTAATTGTATTTTAAATGAAAAACTACAAAACAAATTGAATTTTCTCTTTCTCTATATTTTTCAAAGCCTAATATGTATTAAATAGAACTTTGTCATGGTTTTATGTGCCAATGATGAGAAGTATAGTCATTATATGAGAAATATACACATTATATGAAGAGAAGTGAGGAATTTACATAGTAACTTAAAATGAATACATGAAGATTATCATTTATATTATACAAGAAGTAATTAAAATACTAAATACTCTCACAAATAATATTTTTTCTCAATCCAAAAGGAAAACAGTCTTTCTGTACAAAGAATATCATGAAGTCAAAATTAAAGTTTTCTATGATTTGTGATCTTTCCTCAGAATTGATAAATCCACCGTATTTTGCTAAACCCTTGATTATACTACTACTAATAGGTTTTTAATGTCTGTGTTTTAGGGAAGTTTAGGTTCTAATAGGAGAATTAGGAAGAAAGTACACAGATTTTCTAGATATCTCTTGCCTCTTCACAAACATATCTTCCTCAATTATCAACATCCCTCACTCGAGTAAAATTCCATGAACTCAAACTGATACATCAAAATCATCCATACTATCACTTATATCAGAAATTATGCTTTCTATTGGATTTCCACAGGCATAAATGACAGTATTCATCACTGCAGTATTACACAGTATTGCTACTTTGCTGTACCTATCAATATGTCCCTGTATGCAACCTCTGTTAAATAAATAACACCTTTTCTTCACTTTCATTCATTTTCCAAGTGTAGTCCATTTAGAATCATATAGTTCACCATGGTGGTAGATGGGAATTGGTACTGATTAACATGCATTTGATTCTCCTGTGTGCCAATTCATGACTTGATAGCTTTTTTATTTTTGGAGGCTAAATAGTATTCCAGCAACAGTTCATCCATTCAACCTCAAAAAGACAACACCCACTCTGGAAATTATGCATAAAGTTGGCAATTTAACATTATAAACATCTATGTGCAAGTTTATGTGGATATAATTCTTTTGGTAAGAATCAAGCTATGATGTTATATTATTTTATAATGAGTATATTTTTATTTAATTTTGCAATGTATAGTCAACATGTCTTCTAAATTTGCTGCACCATTTTGCATTCCCACTAACAAATAATAAGAATTTCTAGTACTTCGCATCATCTCTTACATTTGACATGTCCTTGTCCCAGAGTTTGGGGTTTGGGCTTCTGGAATATAGGTGGGCTGTTATACTACTTTGTGTTAATTGTCTTTAAATATTTTAAGATATGGTGTGGAGTACCACTTTTTATGCATAGATGTTCTGCTCTCTCTCCCTTTCTCTCTAACACACATGCACACATAAATACATATTAGGTCTACTTTTCTGTCAGTTGCTTATTTTCTTATCTTACTGTTGAATTTTAAATGTTGCTTATGTGTCTTGGAAAACTGACTTTTATTAGACAAGTCACTTGCAAATACATTCTTCCAGTCTGTGGTTTCTCATCCCATTCTCTTGACAATATCTCCTTTACAGCATAAATTTTTAATTTTAATTTTGATGAAGGCTGGCTTCTCAGTAATTTCTTTGGGGACTATACCTTTGTTACTAAATTGCAAAAATTTATTGTTACACCTGAAGTCTTCTCAGTTTTGTCCTATACTGTTTACTGTGAATTTTGTAATTTGCATTGTACATTTAAACCTATGATACATTTAAGTTAATGTTGGTGAAAGATGTAAGTTCTGAATACAGAATCACTTTCTGCATGCAGAGTTGAAATTTCCTCACTATTTGCTGAAAAGATTCTCTCCACTCTTTCTCCCCCATCCCCTTCACGTCTTTTATCTTTTTTTCAAAGCTAAGTTGAGGACCACCAAGATAGCTCCGCAAGGAAAGACAGTGGCTACCAAGCTAGACAGCCTGAGTTCGATCCCCGGGACAAATACGACTGAAGGAGAGAGATAACTCTAGCGAGTTATCCTCTGACCTCCATATGCACAGTGTGGCACATGTGCGCACACACACACACACACACACACACACACACACACATACACAAAATAAATAATTGTTGAAACATTAAAAATTAGTTGAATGGACTGTCTCACTTATCCAGAGGGCCTGATCCAGTTGGGGGCTCCTCAGCCATTGGTTCATAGTTCATGTGTTACCATTCGTTTGGCTATTTGTCCCTGTGCTTTTTCCAATCATGGTCTCAACAACTCTCGCTCATACAATCCCTCCTCTTTCTCGCCAATTGGACTCCTGGAGCTCCACCTGGGGCCTGGCAGTAGATCTCTGTACCTGCTTCCATCAATCGTTGGATGAGAGTTCTACCACTACCCGGACCTGTCCTTAGTATATGAGCTGGCTGTTTGGAGCCTGGGGCCTATGCAGGGACACTTTGCACAGCCTGGGTGAAGGGAGGAGGGGACTCAACCTGCCTCAACTAAATCTACCCCAGGGGAGTCCTTGCCCTGGAGGAGATGGGAAATGGGGGGCGGGAGGAGGGAGGACAGGGGAATCCGTGGCTGATACATAAAATTAAATTAAATTATAAAATTAAAAAAAAATAGTTGAATGAATTTACAAGAGTCAATTTCTGAGGCTTTTATTCTATCCCTGTGATCCATTTGTTTATATTTTGCTAATGTCACATTTTATTTTGTATGCCATGGTCTGTACGAGGAGATGAGAGAACAACTTTGTGATTGTTCTAGAAGTTCCTAAGATCAAGCTGAGCTCATGAGGCTTGAATACAATCACCTTTGCCCAATGAGTCATCTCTATAGCTCGGGATGTAGTTCATAATTCCTATTGCTCTATAGGTCATGAAGGTAAATGTCGTCTCATCTCCCTTCTCTCAGGACTTTTCTCTACCTGTTAACTTTCTATGGTTGGTAAACAACATGCTTGCATGTGGAGCATAGTTCTTATTCCATACCTAATTCTGAGTGTTCTCTAAATCTTGTATATCTGTTATTTTGTTTCTTATATCAATATGGGAAAATTCCCAACCATTGCTAATTACTTCTAATATTTCTTTTTCGTTTTTCTTCCATAATTTTCTCATTCTTGTTTTCCTTTCAGCATTGATATAGCTTTTGTTGTCAGTCCACATTTTCATCTTTTACTTGATCTTTCAGTCTTACTTATTTTAGATTTTTCTATTTTGGAAGACTCTATGGTAATGCCTTCAAGCTGATTTAATTGTTTATAGAGAGAGCCTGAGAAACTGCATTAAAAAATTTCTAAAAGTTTAATCATCTTGTAAAATTTATATTAAGAAATAAAAGTGTAAGTGATACCATAATTTTCTCACAGACCCCCAGGTGTTACTACTATGTAACATCCCCATGCGTTACAAGAGTAAAATATAACTAAAGAATGAATTATGAGGTTCAGTGTTGGTGTTTCCAATCTTACTACAGCTTCCTCACATGCTCCCTGGAGAGTCTGGACACATTTGCTGTACTGGAAAATGTCGGAAAAAGTTTCCTCTCAATTTCACTCACTTGTAACTTTCTGATATAGATTTTCTTTAAACATGTGCCTCAGGCTATATTAGGAATTTTACTTTCAATAAAAGTAATCTGCTCTGGATTTTCCATTCATTTTACTTCCGAACTACACTCTGATTTTGTGTTTTCTTTGATTAAATCACACATTGATATAATTTACACAGGAATATTCTCCTCTCTCCCTCTCTCTCTCTCTCTTTCTCTCTCTCTCTTTCTCTCCCTCCCTCTCTCTCTCTCTCTCTCTCTCTCTCTCTCTCTCTCTCTCTCTCTCCTCTCCTCTCTCCTCTTTCTCTGTCTCTCTCACTCTCCTCTCTCTCTCTCTCTCTCTCTCTCTCTCTCTCTCTCTCTCTCTCTCTCTCTCTCTCTCTCTCTGTCTCTCTCACTCTCTCCTCTCTCTCTCTTTCTCTCTCTCTCTCTGTCTCTCTCTCTCTCTGTCTCGTGTGTGTGTGTGTGTGTGTGTGTGTGTGTGTGTGTATTTCTCCTGCCTTTAGAGCAGTCCTAACAATAGTGTAATGTAGTATATACAAAACCACATACTCCTTTGAGATTAAGAATCACCTGGTTAATGTCAAGTCTTATCTTTAGGAAATTCCATGATCACGAAGATATTCAAAGAAAAACGCACTCTAGCTAGTAGACTATACAGAAAAGAGAATGCTTGCAACCTGTCTTTTCCACTGAGCTAGCTAGGCTGCCTCTTTTTATCCTCAAGGATTCATATTGGGGTGGTTTTTTTAGGAATGTTATCTTTTTCTTGTTATCTATATGCTTCTTCATTTTTCTTATTATTTTTCAAAATGACTTGTATTTATTTTATTCATGTATATGTCTCTTTGTGTGTTCACGTGTTTCTGCCACAAATTGTGGGTGTCTGTGGATAATAGAAGAAATCATCAGATCCGCTGAGGCTGGATTTAGATGTGGTTATGAGTTACCATGTTTGGGTAGTAGGAACTGAACTTGGGTCTTCTGACAGAACAGTTTTTTTTTTTTACTACATACATACAACACATACAGTCATCTTTCCAGTCCCTCTAATCCTTTTTGTTTGTTTGTTTGTTATTGCATTTTATTCATTTCTTCATACGTGGGGATGGGAGGCACATGTCACAGAATATCTATGCAAGTCAGAGAATAATTGTCAAAAATTGGTTCTCTACATCTACTGGTAGGTTTCAAAATGGAACTCAAATCGTGCTTTATGGCAAGTGTCATTATTTAGTGAGCTATCTTGCCAACTGTATTCCTGCTTTAAAATATATTTTCTTATTTTTCTAACTAGTCCCTTGACAGATATACCATTGAAGAAAGTGATATACCTCCTACCACAACCACAAACTGTCAAGAGTTCCTTAAGAAAGTGTTGGTGCTTGTGACACCTTTTCTATCCATGTGGAACACTGAATAGCCCAATGTTACAAAGGCATCTGTAACTATTGTGTGCTCATGATTACAACAGCCATGTCGTATCTGGATGGCACTCTTTTCCATCTTCCTGCTCTGACATCATTTCATCTCTGTCTTTGCCAATATCCCCCAGCCTTATGGGAGTGTTACGGATGCCATTTTTAAGGCTGGGGACTCATCACTCACTTATTCACATATGAAAGTCTCTACATTAACTGTTAACCTGTAAACAAAAAGGAGCTTTTATATTCAAGACAGAATTATTGATGGGTATAAACATAAATATTTAGAATGAAGTTTGATAATACACGCATTTAAGAAAACGATGGTAGTATATTACTCAATGTTACTCCTTTAAGCACCAAACTTCCCCGGCCTTAGTTTTTTGGTAAGCTTTATAGTTACAAATATGTATTCCCTCCTAGGAGCATGCCTCAAATCCAGTCACAAGGTGATTGATTACCTTCAATATAGTTGTGTCAATACTGAACTAGTAAGTATATCTTGCTGCTATGTATTGGAGCAAGCATTGTCTACAGCTGTGTGAGATTGTTCATGAGTTTTTCTCCTTTAGCAGTATGAAGGGCACCTTCTGAATCTATGAAATTTAGCCACCAAGGACAGCATTTCCAGCTCAATTCCAACTTTGTTTCTCTGTGTTGTAAAACCAAATTGTATAATGGTAGACATATTTTCATGCAGGCACAGTCATATAGTCATAGCAATAATAAATATCAAGCCATTGGGTGCCTTGTTTCTTGCAATTATTGTATCTTGATGATATTTCAGTGAATACATATGGAATTTTTTTATTCTTCAAGTATTCGTTATAAGAATTTACATTCTCTCTAGCTTTCTGCCACTAGAGTCAATGCTGTAATTAAATTCATGTGTTTATTGCTTTTTCACATAGCTTACCTATAATGTAAATGTCTAGTGTTAATTAATGGTTGTGTATACTTTAAGTAATGTTATTTGCTTGCATATTGCTGTCTGCTGTTTGTTGATTTTTAATCCTGCCACTCAAAATTCACATATAGCCAGCCTAATCTCTGGTACTTTGGGGTATATATTTTTCTAAAAATTAAGTAGTTGCAGATGTAATTAATTAGGATGAGGTTATATGGGTAGTACATGCTCCTAGTCCAATATACCTGGTTTTCTTATGCAAAACTGTGAAAAGTTTGTAGACAGATACGGGAAGGCACAGAATCCTGCATAAAGGATAAGTTATGCACTTGCACAAGAGCCTAGTGGCTCAAAGAACTACCAGAGGTTCTGAGGAAGTCCTGCAATAGAGTTACCCAGGAGTCCTACAAATGAGCACAGCCGTTTAATGCTAGATTTTTAGATATATGACTTCCAGAATTGTGGGAACATAGATTTCTATGGTTGAAAAAAAATGAATATTTCTTCAATATAATGTAAGTATGGTGACAGATTATATTCTAGGTCACTAGATTATAACATATTTATTTAACATTTACTTTTTAACTTTTTTGCACAATAGATTTTGGTCATAATCTTTCTCCTCCAATGTCTCCAACAGATCTACCCTCCCTACCCAACTCACTTCTTCTTTCTCTCTTTTCTTTTTAGATCTTTTTAAAAACTTCTGGCTACATCTTGGCGCCCAGATGTTGTAGCAAGAATTTCCACCCAAAACCTGAGAAAGCCTTTAAAAAAGATTCAAAATGAAGCTAAAAACAACTTCCTAGTTGTGTATCTTAGGCAAGCTTCAGTATGCGGGCTTGACCTAGAGTATGGCAGGTTTATAGCATGTGGATTTGACCTAGAGCATGGCGGGCGGATTCCTGCCACAGTACACAGAGGTGTCTCCAAGCCATGCAGCACACTGCATGATGGATTTAGCTTTTGCTAGTAAAGACAAAAAAATAAAATAAAATAAATAAGGTTTCTGGGATACAAGCTGCTGGATGAAGGCATAGATCCACTGCTTCCCAGACTTGAAGGTGAGCATGGATCCCAGAGCTAGCAGTAAATGTACCTCTGCCATGTTGGGAAGCTGAGAGGAGCAGAGTCAATGGCCAAAGTCACTATGCAGTTTAACAGTTTAAAATCTCTCCTTGTCAGAGAGGAATTATAGATTCACAATAAGACAGATTCAGATGAAATGAAACTCTAAATGGTTTACATGGTGTGTAAAAAGGTAGGTAGGCTTGAGAAAGAGAAGAGAAAGGATACAGATAGTCATAAAAATAAAATAAATTCTTAAAAATAGAATAATATATAAAAATATAATAAACCACATAATGATGGAAATTACACAGAGAGTGTGGATTGTGTTGTCTTTGGAATTTTTAACTGGAGAGAGACATTTGATTGTAAAGGCTGCTGAGTTAAAATGATATGTATATTAAAGGTATTTTGACTTCAAAATTTATGTCTAAGGACACATTGCTTTAGAAAAAAAGATTATGCTTTTGTTTCCACAGAAGATGAGAACCTGTCGATTGCTTATAGGCTAATATGGTTTCATCAATCAAGACCCCCTGAAAGGTTGATACAGCCTCACAGACTACTATAGCCAAGATGTATCTATAATTCTTAATTTTCCCAGGATCCCCATAAGATTACCAGTGCCCCCAATCAGCAGGAAGTAGTATGAGAAGCTACATCCAAATTCCCAAAATATTGTTTATAAATGTTGATTTTTACTTAAAGGGTATTGATTATAAATGTAGTCTCTTTCTAAAGAAGAAAAGGGGATATAGACATGATAGAATAAAAGAGTAGATTACTGAATCTACTTTTAAAGAGCAACAATTCGTTTAAAATGTTTTACATTGCTATGGATTTTACTTTATTGATATAAATTTAAAGTTAATTTTGTTATACTGTATATATATATATGTATATATATGTATGTATTTCTACTCTTGTTTAAGGTATGTTTATGCAACTCATTTAAACTTGTAATGTAGAATTAAGAAATACAGATTAACAATTCATCATCTATGATAATCAAACTTGTAGTCATGTTATTTAAGTTTTCTAAGTATACATACATAAGCACATTTCAATTAGATAGGTAATCTTCAAACACTTCAAAGGCAAAAAGAGTATGGAATTTCAAATGTTTAAAAAATTTACATTTTTCTGGACAATGAGACACATCTGCTCCTGGCAGCACCAATTTACTTCAAAGAGGAAGATGGACATCGAAAACACTCCATGTGGACTTTATTTTCTTTTTGGCAAAACTGGCCATTTGGGCAGGAAAATGTTCTTGCCTGGACTGCTTGATAATACGTTGTATAGACTGGACATGCAGGACCCATAGGAAAGTGACCAATAAACTTTGCCTAAACAGGGCGAGATGGTCCTTCAGGTTCCTGCTTCAAAAAGGAGACGGTAGCAGGAATCTTAAAAGTTCATATTAATAAAATCAAACCTGAGCCAGGTATTGGGGTGAACGCTGGAAGATCAGAGAAACAGAACAGGCCACAGCCACCTCACCTTGACAGTTCCTCAGCTGATCCTGTTTCCTCAAACTGGAAGCCTCTGAGTCCTCATCCATAATGAATCTCAGCTGACTTGCTGCTCCAAAGCCTGAAACCTTAACCAGCTAAAAGCTTCTAGTTTCTGGTCTTCATGCCTTATATATCTTTCTGTTTTTGCCGTCACTCCCTGGGATTAAAGGCTCACTTCTTGGGATTAAAGGCGTGTGTCACCATGCCTGGTTGTTTCCAATGTGGCCTTGAACTCACAGAGATCAAGGGATTTCTGTCTCTGGAATGCTAGGATTAAAGCCATTTTCTAGCTTCTGTATCTAGTGGCTGTCTGTTCTCTGACCCCAGATAAATTTATTAAGGTGCACAATATTTTGGGGAGCACAATACCACCACAGGAGACTGCCAGACATTCTGCAGGACAAAGGGAGAAGTGACTGACTAATGAACTTTTCCAGTAGGCAAGATTTTCCTTCAAATTACCTGCTTCACTAAAACGTCTGCCAGAGACTCTAGGCCTGGAGGCTGAAGATGGATGCCCCAACATTGCAGAGGAACTTTGGGTGACTGTCCAGGCATCTAGATGTCTCTGTCATTTCTAGAACTTTGGAAGTTGCTTACAATGCACTTCCTGTTTACTTAGGTAATATTATATCCTTCTGGGGTCTTTGATGTAGTTGAAGACTAGATAGTTATACTTTTCTTTGGTTATGATAAAAGATAAATTAGATATGAAACTTTAGACTTACAAATATAAATGATAGAGTATTTTCTTTAATTTTGCTAAATACAAATAGAGTAGATATTGTAACTGTAATTCTTGCTTGATAACTGTTCTATTATATGTAATTTTACTATGTTAAAATAAAACCTTCAATTTTGATTAGATAGAAAAGGGTAAGTGCTGTGCAATGTCTTTCTGTATGCTGTGAACATGTGTTGCTATGATTGGTTAATAAGGAAACTACTCTGGCCTATGGTGAGTCGGGTTATAGCCAGGTAGGAAATCCAAGAGAGAGACAGGAAGAAGAAAGGCAGAGGCAGAGGAGACACCAGACTGCCACCCAAAGAGCAACTTGGCAGCAGATCAGTAATACCACAGCTGCGTGGCAACATATAGATAAATAGAAATGGGTTCATTTAAGATGAACAAGGTAGCTAGCAAGAATTCTTAGCCATAGGTCATACAGTTTGTAATTAATATTAAGCCTCTGAGTGATTATTTCATAAGTGGCTGCAGGATTGCGGGTGAGAGAGGTTTGTCCTGACCACAGGCCAGGCAAGACACAGGAAATCATTCCACTGCATTTTTTCATACAATGTAATTTGATCACATTCTTTCCCCTCATACAACTCTTTTCAGATCTTATTACCATCCTGCTCTCTCTCTCTTTCTCTCTCTCTCTCTCTCTCTCTCTCTCTCTCTCTCTCTCTCTCATTCTCTTGCTCTCTTTATATCTGTCTCTCAAAAACAACAAACTCCACCCACCAAAAAAAAAAAAAAAAAAACATTGGTTCATTTTGTGTTGGCCAACTGCTCCTGGTAATGGGCCTGCCTTGGAGTGTGGTTGATATAACTAATGACTTGACTTTGGAGAAAACTAATTTTCCATTAAGAACAGGTATCAATTTCAAATGGTTCCGTGGTTAAGGCTGGATTTCATGTCCACTTCCCCTTCTGCATGCTGAGACTTTTTATCCGATTTTAACTTGTGCAGATCTTGTGTTTGCTATAATAATCTCAGAGTCCATATGTGTATCAGTCCTGATGTGTCTAAAAGATGCTGTTTTCCTAACCATTAGCTCTTAAAATCTTGCTACCTTCAATTCTAAATAGATCACTTATCCTTGAGGGGAAGAATTTGATTAAGATATCCCATTTAGGACTCAGAGTCCCAAAGTCTATCAAACTCTGCTTGTGTCCTATTGTGGGTCTCTGTGTTAATTGCCATTATGTTACAGGAAGAAGCTTCTCTGATGATTGTTGAAAGACACATTTCTCTGGGTTATGGCAATATGTAGCCATTAAGAGACAAAGAACAAGAGGAGATATTCCAAGAAAGTAGAAATAGTAAATAAAGTAATGAGGTAAAATGTAACTAATAATAGGAGGATTTAATGGTGTGGGGGATGGGAATGTGTGCTAAAAGAAGGAATATGGGAAGGCACAATTAACACTAAAGGCTTTTACACAGTCACATAAAAACATACTACTATAAAAAGATTCTTTCTCTCTCAAAAAAATAACAACACAAAAAAGGCCAATAAAAATACAACACACACACTATATATATATATATATATATATATATATATATATATATATATATATATATATAAAATGAAGAAGGAGGAGGAGAAGGAGAAGAAAAGAAGAAGAAGAAGAAGAAGAAGAAGAAGAAGAAGAAGAAGAAAAGTATGTTTTGTATTAGCTAACTATTCCTGAGCATATGGTCTGCCCTGGAATGTGATTGATATACCCAATGTAGTTCCATTGAGGAAAACCTACCTTTCATCTTCTAGCAGCTATTAGTTGCAAATAGCTTCTTGTGGTAGGATGCTGTACCCACTTCCCTTTCTCCATGTTTTTTTTGTCTGGAGTGAATGTGTCCAGGTCTTGCTACATACTGTCACAGTTTCTGTGAGTTCACATGTACATCAAAACTACTGTTTCTTCAGAGTCATCAGCCCCCTCTGTCTTTCATAATATTTCTGCATTCTCCTCAGTCTACTTCTTTGATACTTCAAGGGATGAGTGTGATATAGACACCCCATTTAGGGCCAAATGCTCCAAAGTTTTTCACTATCTGCTTATTTCCTACTTGTGGGTCTCTGTGCTAGTTACCTTCTCCTTCACAAGGAAGTATCTCTGATGAGGGTTCAGAGATACAACACTTGAGGGATATAGCAATATGTGGTTGGGGGTCATTTTATTGCTATGTTCATTTAGCAGAATAAAAACCTTAAGTAGGTTTTTCCCTAGGTTCTAGTTCTAAGTCCTTGGCCTCATTAACAGTGTCAGTTATGGGTTCTATCTCATGGAGTGGGCCTTAAATCCCATCAAAAGGTGGTTGGTTATTCCCATAACATTTGTGCCACTATTTCTTTAGTGGGAATATCTTGCAGGCACATAGCTATGTTAGCTGGAAGAGAATGTAGCTGGGTGACATTGATGATTACTTTTCTCCTCCAGTAGCATATATAATACCTTCTAGCTTTGTGAATACTAGTCAGTAGGAATAAAGTTTCTAGGTGAGCACAAGCTAGATTTCTCCATGTTTTGATACCAAATTCAGAAGCTAGACAGATAATAATTGAATCTTAGGCTTTTGAGAATGTGAATGCAGCATGCAAAAGAATAATCAAGCCATTAAAACAATTGGTGCCCACATGGCAAGAATTCTTTAAAAAATTGTTGGTGGCCTTACAGACCAGGGGCTATAGGCCCTGGCTCAGTCGGAGCTACAAGTGGTCTGGACTACATGCAGCCAGAGCTGCACTCAACCATAGATACAGGCAGTCTGGCTGCATGGAACTGGAGCTACTTTGGGCCAGATTTCCATCTCACATGGCCAGAGCTTAAAGGGGCTGGAGCTACAAGCAGCTAGACTGCTTGTGGGTTTACAGACCCCTGGCTCAGGCCCAAAACAGTTCAGGTCAGGCCAGAGCATGTGGCTGGACTTTAGCTTTTAGCTTTTTTTTTTTCTTCTCCTGGTAGGTAGGTGCTTTCTCTCTCTCTCTCTCTCTCTCTCTCTCTCTCTCTCTCTCTCTCTCTCTCCCTCTGTATTCCCATCTCAGACAGCAACCACACTAGAACAGTAGAAGTCTGAGGGAATTTCAAAGCAGCTACCTAGCATGGTTGCAGTCTGAGATGGGAATCGAGAGAGAGAGAGAGAGAGAGAGAGAGAGAGAGAGAGAGAGAGAGAGAACCTAAATAGTCTTATTAAATAGGAAACACAGAGCCAAATATAGGGGTGAAAACCATAGAGACCTGGAGGTCTGTATAGACAGGCTGTGACAAGGAAGTGAGGTGGCTGGGCTAAGAGCCAATGAGAAAGCAGAACAGCAATGCAATAAAGGTGCAGGTTTGACAGGAAGAAGCTGGTTCGGTTCTCTCTGGGGAAGCTACATTGGTGTGGTGAGTAAGGTTAGCTGGTGGTTATCACTATTTCTCTGATCTCTACAGCTTTCACCCCTATATTTGGCTCTGTGGTTCTTATTTCATAAGACTGTTTAGAAATTTGTCTACAATGTTTTATGACATAAATGTGTGGTTTCTTGTAGGAGAGCAGCTCCGACCTATTGAAGGGTTCTTGGGGGCAAAAGTGAGGAATGAGGAAGCATTATATAGAAATATACACAGAGATAACAAGAAAGACAGAGACACAGGATAGTTTCAGGAGGGCCCTGGGTCAATACCCAGCTGCCCTGAGTTTAATCATGATGGACTTTTTATACATTAGCAAGGGGAGGCGCAAAAGACCTCCCCCTTTCAAGGTCAGAGTATAAAGTACCAACAAGTGTAGACACTCCAAATTACCTGGTAACCATGCCCTTGGACAAATCATTCCATTATGCAGCCCTGAGTAAGGCCTTACTAGGGAGCCTCTGTGGGCCCCCACAGTTTCTTCAGCAATATGGTCTTACTGTTAGTTTGTGGAGGGTATCCAATAGCATTGTCAATATCCTTTAATATTGCGAGGGGTCTATGAGACTCCTTTGGCCAATGACTTAAAAATATGTAACCAAAATCTAACTTTTAAAAGAATATTATCCTACTATCTAGGGAAGAAATTCTGAAGTTTATTTTAGCAGAAATTACATAGTGATTCCAAACTTAATATAGTAAAATTGTTATTACCTGAAATAATACTGACCTTTGAGAAAATCACAGTGAAATCATGCCTACAACTTGTTTTGTCCCTCCAAATCTTTATTTCTCCTTTCTCTCCTGCCATCTTCTTTAAAAGGTCCTAACAATCAACATGTTACCTAGTGCTACTTTTATGTTTCATATTCCCAGTTCAATAGTATTAGGCATAAATTATCCGTGAGATAAAGAGGTGTGATGAAGACAGAGGTGCATAAGTAAATTCAAATCATACTATTCCCTACGCAATGAAAATCCAATCTATTGATCTCACGCAATGTGAAGTATATGTAATGTCTTTTTTATTAAAAGTTATATAATTAATCACTCCAAAATGTAGTGACTTAAAATAATTGCATTGTATCTTACAAATTGACAGTATAGACAGGGTTTTGTGCAGGAATTCTTCCTTTCTCTCTCAATATCAAAACAGATTCACGGCTGGAGTGGACTCGGAGGAGCCAGCCTTGGCTTGCTTTCACATAACTGGCAGCTTATGTGAGCTGGGGGGCTTTGACACCTCTCCACAGCTTTTGTCTGTGATCTCTAAAGTACAGCAGCTTCATGAAGCCCACTTCTTGACCTTGCAGTTTTCTAGCTTGAGACACACACACACACACACACACACACACACACACACACACACACAGAGACAGAGACAGAGACAGAGACAGACAGCGAGAGAAAGATAGAGTTAGGCTTTAACTCACTTTATGTTATAGCCATATAGTGTGACTTCAACAACATTCTATTTATCAAGGGAATCACGAAGGCCAATTTAAGTATAAGGAGATCAAGATCAGCACCACCTTTTATCATACTTAGACATTTTTCTGAAGAAAATAAGTAACATAGAAAATACTACCATAGTCAGTTTTGAAAACTGTACTCTGCCCCCTATCTCAGATTTGTTACTGGTTTTATTCTGTGCCATTCTGTGCCTTCTGTAATAGGAGCTTCTCTGTATTGCTCCTCATCGAGGAAGTGAACACATGGTACAATGACAACTTAGCCTGTATGTCCAAAAACGTACACGCTCTGAACCAAACCTAGATAGACTGGAGTTAATGTGCCCACTGTGTCACATTTGATTTTTATTACTTATTAAGTTGTTGCTGGTTTCTAGAAATTAATCTATCTTCTTACATGATAATCAAGTTTAAATGTGTGAGTGACTGGGTCAAACTACTTCATTTTATAGAAGAGAGCTGAGAACGTTCCCCAAATCTAGTTAAATAAGAGCTAGGCAGAATGGCAGTCTTACTTTGGTCCCTGGCTTTGTTTATGTCCAATTCAGCTAAAACCCTGTTCCCTATATCCTCCCATTTCTGAAGCGTGAATATTAAGTAATGGAAAGGATTGATTAAGAAGTTCAAATGGGAAATAAGAAACTTCTTACATGACTGCTTTGGGCGGGCTTTGAAGTTCATGGCTAGGGGCAGTTAGGTGACTAAAGATTTAAGCTATTTGTAATGAAAGGGATGGTTTTCGTTTCACCAGCTAAACTAAATTCTTGCCTTTAGAAATACTTTGCTCCAGGACTAGCGTCATGGTATAAAAAGTTTACTTTTTCTTACTTTTATTTTCAGTTTCTTCCAGAGTTGAACCTGGGAAAATTTTTACACATTATAGAAATGCAAAATACATTATATAATTTAGTGTCCTTGTCAGGAAGTCAACTTCTGTCAATAGAGTTATGAATATATACTAAATGCAGTGAACGGCATCCAAACATTGCAAAATAAGTTATACAATCCATGTGCATAAGTGATGCCAAACAGTTAATACAACCAACTTTAGTAATATGGGGAAGAGAAGTATTTGTAAATTAGAGATGAAAATTGTATTCCAGGGGCCACTCAAAGTCTGTGACCTTCAGCCAATTATTCAATTAACCTCCCCATCTGTAAAATTAAAAAGTTAATTGCCTTTTTTCTTTCACTATGAAGACACACTGGAATGTTTCATTGAAGCTACTCTAAAAAATGCCAACATGGTGTACAATTCAGTGGCTTCATGGTTAATACAGGTTGGACTGAATGTCTTCCTTTTCCCTCTCTGCCTTTATTCACACCTTGGGAAATACTATCACCTCACCATCAAGCGAAGGATGGGACATAGTTTTATTGGCAACAGAAAACTGATTTTAAGGCTACTTGGGGATTTAACTCTCTTGGTACAGTACTTGCTTAGCCTTCAGGAAGACCTAGCTTAGATCCTCAGCACCACCAAAAGTCCACAACTGGACATGTAGGATGAGATGTCAAGGTCATCCTCAGGTACACAGTGAGTTCAAGGCCAACCTATGCTACAAGAGACCCTGTATTGAGAGGGGGGGGTGGGGAGGGAGAGGGAGAGAGACAGACAGAGACAGAGAGACAGAGACAGAGATGGAGAGATATAGAGACTTAGAGAGACGCAGAAGAGAGAACAGAGTATCAACATTACCATTTACTCATTTCCACCTTCCTGAACCCCAGGACCATACTAGACCCTCTACTCCCAAGTGCTTCTCTCCCAAGGGCCTTTCTTCACACTTTCACATTGAACTGCTTTATATACCCTGGGGCTAAGGTCAGTACTGCACAGATTGGTCATGAATCTTCTTTTTTGGGAGAAACTTTTTAAAATTCAGTCATCATATTTAAGTGAAAATTTTAGTGAATTTTAAATCACTTTTCTGGAATTTATTTTTGTAATATGTTCACTTATTTAAAACAATAGCAACTTGATCTCTGTATTGATTGACAAAACTGTTGTGTGGAATATGAAAGGCAAAAATAATTATCATCTTAGTTTTAGCAACATAAAAGTATGGAAAAATATTAAAATTAAAATAATGTAACTGCAATCTACATTGTCTCACAATATAATAAATGTATTACTTTGGAGTAGTACATAATTGTAAAGAAGACATTACTTTTAGAATATGAACTAAAAAACTATTGATTAGTAATCAAAATAAAAATGACCCATCTCATAAAATACTAAATCACATAGAAATATAAACATTTGCATTGGAATCTATGTGCTTAACTCGTGCTCAGGAAATAATATTATTTTTAAGTGCAATTAGTATAATAAAGAAAGCATAACAGTACCACAAAATAAAACAACAGGTACAAGATAAAGCTAAATCTGATATAGTGCAATCATTTATACAATAAAAACTCTGGGAAGAAATAAAAAATTTGGATTTCTCCTAAAATTGCCAAGCTTGTTTGAAGACAAATTAATCTAATTAAACCTGAAGTTTTCTTAGGTCTCAATATCATTGCCTGTGATAATTGATTTGGGGTGTCAACGTGACCAGCTAAGAGTTTCTGGACTGGTAAAGCATTGTATATGCCTAGTGCCACAGCAACACTAAGCCTTCTTTCTTCTGCTGGAAGGGAAATCAGGGGGTGGGGTTCTTTTGCTTATAATAAATAGACTGATAAATGTCTGTGGGGATGTTATCAAGGGCAGTTGGGTGCCTGGGTCAAGAAGAAGAGAGATGTCATAATTGGCTAGTGGACAAAGTGGATCAAAAAGGCAAGGGGAAACATGATTTGTTTTTTGGTTTTTGTTTTATCTGAGCCTAAAGTCTTTTATGCTTCTCATAGACATTGGAACAGGGGCTTCTTTTTTCTACAGACTTGGAAATTCACAACAGGGGATGTCTACCTAGTCCCTAACCCTCACACCCCAGACTCTCCACCCTTTGGCATGGACTAAACTTTATTGCAAGAGACTCTGCCTAAAAATAAAAGCAAAGGAGTAGAAAAATAGAATTATGAAGTTGTTGTATTTTTCTTTTAAGAAATAAATAATGATATAAAAAATAGAGTCTGCAGTTTTAAAGATGTTATTTCTTTCAAATATTTTCAATAAAGAAGTGATTGGTTCACCGGCCCCTCAGCTCCCATCTTGCCCCGGACTTCCCTTCTGAAGCACAGGTGAGTGCCCTAGCTTGCCCCCGACCCCATCCCTGGGCACCAGCCACTCCGGGGAAGACCTGCCCAACTTGGCCCCAGGTTCTGGTCCCCGGGCAGGTGCCCTTCTAGCCCCACCGGGAAGGGTCCCCTTCTCCAAGACCCCTGGCAGACCCTGCAGTCTCCACGCCCTGCCCCCACGCCCATCCGCCTGAGCCCCAAGCCTCTTCCTGAGACTTAGAGGCCGGGCCCCCCAGCTCCCATCTTGCCCAGGACTTCCCTTCTGAAGCACAGGTGAGTGCCCTAGCTTGCCCCGGACCCCATCCCTGGGCACCAGCCACTCCGGGGAAGACCTGCCCAACTTGGCCCCAGGTTCTGGTCCCCGGGCAGGTTCCCTTCTAGCCCCACTGGGAAGGATCTCCTTCTCCAAGACCCCTGGCAGACCCTGCAGTCTCCACCCCCTGCCCCCACGCCCATCTGCCTGAGCCCCAAGCCTCTTCTTGAGACTTAGAGGCTGGCCCCCAGCTCCCATCTTGCCCTGGATTTCCCATCTGGAGGAGAGAGAGAGAGAGAGAGAGAGAGAGAGAGAGAGAGAGAGAGGAGAGCACCCATCCTCCCCCGGACTTCCCTTCTGAACAAGAGCTCCCATCCTGCCCCGGACTTCCAATTTGGACAAGAGAGCTCCCATCTGGACAAGAGAGAGAGACTTCCTGAATCTGTCAGCTCTGTCTGAACCAAGTGTGCGGATAAGGCCAGGAACGAACCACAAGGAGATGGGCAGACGTCAAGGCAGAAACACATACAACAAAATGAATAGTAATACACCATCACCAGGCCCTAGCCCTCCTCCAACACCTAGACCTGAACATCAGAAATTGGAAGAAGCAGAAGAAAATAGCCTTATGAATGTCATCATGAAGAAGCTAGAGGCTCGTGTAGAGGAAAAGACAAAAAAATGTGAAGAACGCTGTAAACAACTAGAGGAAAGGGCAAACAAATTAGAAGAAATCAAAAAAGTCCTGGAAGAGAACAATAAAATACTGAAAGAAAATCAAGAAAAATCAATGAAACAAATGAAGGAAACAGTCCAAGACCTGAAAAGGGAAATAGAAAAAATGAAGAAGACACAAACAGAGGGAATGCTGGAAATAGAAAATCTGAGAAAACGATTGGGAACTTCAGATGCAAGTATAATCAACAGAATGCAAGAGATGGAAGAGAGGATCTCTAGCGTTGAAGATACAATAGAAGAAATAGATTCATCAGTCAAAGAAAACACTAAAGTCAACAAAGTCATGAACCAAAATGTCCAAGAAATTTGGGACACCATGAAAAGACCAAACCTACGAATAATAGGGGTAGAAGAAGGAGAAGAATACCAACTCAAGGGCACAGAAAATATATTCAACAAGATCATAGAAGAAAACTTTCCCAACTTAAAGAAGGAAATGCCTATGAAGATACAGGAAGCCTATAGAACACCAAACAGACTAGACCCCCAAAAAAAGTCCCCTCGCCACATAATAATTAAACAATTAAACGTACAGAATAAAGAAAGAATATTAAGAGCAGCAAAGGAAAAAGGCCAAGTGACATATAAAGGCAAACCTATCAGAATAACACCCGATTTCTCAATGGAGACTTTGAAAGCCAGAAGGTCCTGGACAGATGTAATGCAGACATTAAGAGACCATGGATGTCAGCCTAGACTAATATACCCAGCAAAACTTTCAATCCTCATAGATGGAGTGAACAAGACATTCCATGACAAAGCCAGATTTAAACAATATTTATCCACAAACCCAGGCCTACAGAAAGCACTAGAAGGAAAATTCCAACCTAAGGAAGTCAGATACAACCTCGAAAACACAGGCAATAGATAAAGCCACAGCAGTAGACCCCAACGAAGAAAAGTACACACACATCACCACCAAAAAATAACAGGAATGAACAATCACTGGACATTAATATCTCTCAATATCAATGGACTTAATTCACCTATAAAAAGACATAGGCTTACAGAATGGATACGAAAGCAGGACCCATCTTTCTGCTGCATACAAGAAACACATCTCAAATTCAAAGATAGACACTACCTAAAAATAAAAGGCTGGGAAAAGACTTTCCAATCAAACGGTCTTAAGAAACAAGCGGGTGTAGCCATCCTGATATCCAGCAAAATAGACTTCAAACTAAAATCAATCAAAAGAGATCAAGAAGGGCATTACATACTCATCACAGGAAAGATCCACCAAGATGAAGTCTCAATTCTGAACATTTATGCCCCAAACACAAGGGCACCCACATATGTAAAAGAAACATTATTAAAGCTTAAATCACATATAAAACCCCACACATTAATAGTGGGAGACCTCAACACCCCACTTTTACCACTGGACAGATCCCCCAAATCGAAACTTAACAGAGAAATAAAGGACTTAACTGATGTCATGACTCAAATGGACTTAATCGACATCTACAGAACATTCCATCCTAAGAAAAAAGAATATACCTTCTTCTCAGCACCCCATGGAACCTTCTCTAAAATCGACCACATACTTGGTCACAAAGCAAATCTAAACAGATACAAAACAATTAGAATAACCTCCTGTGTTCTATCAGACCACCATGGTCTAAAGTTGGATTTCAACAACAACAAAAACTACAGAAAACCTACAATCTCATGGAAACTGAACAATACCCACCTGAATCACCAATGGGTTAAGGAAGAAATAAAGAAAGAAATTAAAGACTTCCTAGAGATCAACGAAAATGAAGACACCACATATCCAAACCTATGGGACACTATGAAAGCAGTACTAAGAGGGAAATTCATAGCACTAAACGCCCACATAAATAAACTGGAGAAATCTCACACTAGTGACTTAACAGCACACCTGAAAGTTCTAGAACAGGAAGAAGCAAAGTCTCCCAGGAAAAATAGATGCCAGGAAATTATCAAAGTGAGAGCTGAAATCAATAAAATAGAAACAAAGAGAACAATACAAAAAATTAATGAAACAAAGAGTTGGTTCTTTGAGAAAATCAACAAGATAGACAAGCCCTTATCCAAACTAACCAAAAGACAGAGAGAGAGCATCCAAATCAACAAAATCAGAAATGAAAAGGGGGACATAACAACAGACATTGAGGAAATCCAGAGAATCATCAGGTCATACTTCAAAAACCTCTATTCCACAAAACTGGAAAACCTAAAAGAAATGGATAATTTTCTGGATAGGTACCACATACCTAAATTAAATCAAGACCAGATAAACTATTTAAATAGTCCAATAACCCCTAACGAAATAGAAACAGTCATTAAAAGTCTCCCAACCAAAAAAAGCCCAGGACCAGATGGTTTCAGTGCAGAATTCTACCAGATCTTCAAAGAAGAGTTAATACCAATACTCTCTAAATTGTTCCATACAATAGAAACAGAAGGAACATTACCAAACTCCTTCTATGAGGCTACAATTACCCTGATTCCCAAACCAAACAAGGATACAACAAAGAAAGAGAACTACAGACCGATCTCCCTCATGAACATTGATGCAAAAATACTCAATAAAATACTGGCAAACAGACTCCAAGACCACATCAAAACAATTATCCACCATGATCAAGTAGGATTCATTCCAGGGATGCAAGGATGGTTCAACATACGAAAGTCTGTCAATGTGATACACCATATAAACAAACTCAAAGAAAAAAACCACATGATCATCTCACTAGATGCTGAAAAGGCATTTGACAAAATCCAACACCCCTTCATGATAAAGGTCTTGCAGCGATCAGGAATACAGGGAACATACCTAAACATAATAAAGGCAATTTACAGCAAGCCAACAGCCAACATCAAATTAAATGGAGAGAAACTCAAAGCAATTCCACTAAAATCAGGAACGAGGCAAGGCTGTCCTCTCTCCCCATACTTATTCAATATAGTACTTGAAGTTCTAGCCAGAGCAATAAGACAACATAAGGAGATTAAGGGGATACAAATTGGAAAGGAAGAAGTCAAGCTTTCCCTATTTGCAGATGACATGATAGTATACTTGAGCAACCCCAAAGATTCCACCAAGGAACTGATACAGCTTATAAACACCTTCAGCAACATAGCAGGATACAAGATCAACTCCAAAAAATCAATAGCCCTCCTATATACAATGGACAAAAAAGCGGAGAAGGAAATCAGAGATACATCACCCTTTACTATAGCCACAAATGACATAAAATACCTTGGGGTAATACTAACCAAGCAAGTGAAGGACCTATATGACAAGAACTTTAAGTCCCTGAAAAAAGAAATTGAAGAAGATGTCAGAAAATGGAAAGATCTCCCATGCTCATGGATAGGCAGAACTAACATAGTAAAAATGGCAATCTTACCAAAAGCAATCTACAGATTCAATGCAATCCCCATCAAAATACCAACACAATTCTTCACAGACCTGGAAAGAATAATACTCAACTTCATATGGAAAAAACAAAAAACCCAGGATAGCCAAAAGAATCCTGTTCAATAACACAACCTCTGGAGGCATCACGATCCCTGACTTCAAGCTGTACTATAGAGCTACAGTAATAAAAACAGCTTGGTACTGGCATAAAAACCGACATGTGGACCAATGGAATCGAATTGAAGACCCTGACATTAATCCGCACACCTATGAACAAATAATTTTTGACAAAGAAGCCAAAAGTGCACAATGGAAAAAAGAAAACATCTTCAACAAATGGTGCTGGCAAAACTGGATATCAACATGTAGAAGGCTGCAAATAGATCCATAACTATCACCATGCACAAAACTTAAGTCGAAGTGGATCAAGGACCTCAACATAAATCCAGCTACTCTGAACCTGCTAGAAGAGAAAGTAGGAAGTAGTCTTGAACACATTGGCATAGGAGACCACTTTCTAAATAGAACACCAGTAGCACAGACACTGAGAGAAACAATCAATCAATGGGACCTCTTGAAACTGAGAAGCTTTTGTAGGGCAAAGGATACGGTCAACAAAGCAAAGCGACAGCCTACAGAATGGGAAAAGATCTTCACCAATCCCACATCTGACAGAGGACTGATATCCAGAATATATAAGGAACTCAAGAAATTAGACATCAAAATGCCCAACAGTCCAATTAAGAAATGGGCTATAGAACTAAACAGAGAATTCTCAACAGAGGAAACTCAAATGGCTGAAAGACATTTAAGGAATTGCTCAACATCCCTAATCATCAGGGAAATGCAAATCAAAACAACTCTGAGATACCACCTTACGCCTGTCAGAATGGCTAAGATCAAAAACACTGAAGACACCTTATGCTGGAGAGGATGTGGAGCTAGGGGAACTCTCCTCCACTGCTGGTGGGAATGCAAGCTTGTACAACCACTTTGGAAATCAATATGGCGATTTCTTAGAAAATTGGGAATCCATCTCCCCCAAGATCCAGCTATACCACTCTTGGGCATATACCCAAGGAATGCTCAACCACACCACAAGAGCACTTGTACAGCTATGTTCATATCAGCGTTGTTTGTAATAGCCAGAACATGGAAACAACCTAGATGCCCTTCAACTGAAGAATGGATAAACAAAATGTGGTACATATACACAATGGAATACTACTCAGCAGAGAAAAACAATGACATCATGAGGTTTGCAGACAAATGGATGGATCTAGAAAAAAATCATCCTGAGTGAGGTATCCCAGACTCAGAAAGACAAACATGGTATGTACTCACTCATAACAGGATACTAGATGTGGAACAAGGATGACTTGCCTGCTACTCACATCACCAGGCAGACTACCTGGAAAACAGGACCCCAAGAAAGACACAGGGATCGCCCAACGACAGAGAAATGGAATGAGATCTACATGAACAGCCTGGACATGAGTGGGGGTAGTGAAGGGCGAGGGTAGAGGGAAAGAGAGCTTGGGGGAGTGGAAGATCCCAGCTGGATCAACAACAGAGAGGGAGAACAAGGAATAGGAGACCATGGTAAATGAAGACCACATGAGAATAGGAAGAAACAAAGTGCTAGAGAGGCCCACAGAAATCCACAAAGATACCCCCACAACAGACTGCTGGCAATGGTCGAGAGACAGTCCGAACTGACCTACTCTGGTGATGGGATGGCCAAACACCCTAATTGTCGTGCTAGAAACCTCATCCAACTACTGAGGGATCTGGATGCAGAGATCCATGACTAGGCCCCAGGTGGATCTCTGGGAGTCCAATTAGCGAGAATGAGGAGGGTTTATATGAGCGAGAATTGTTGAGACCAAGGTCGGATAAAGCACAGAGACAAATAGCCAAACAAACGGAAACACATGAAATATGAACCAATGGCTGAGGGGTCACCAACTGGATCAGGCCCTCTGAGTGGGTGAGACAGTTGATTGGCCTGATCTGTTTGGGAGGCATCCAGGCAGTGGGACCGGGTCCTGTGCTCATTGCATGAGTTGGCTGTTTGAAACCTGGGGCCTATGCAGGGTCCCTTGGCTCAGCATGGGAGGAGGGGACTGGACCTACCTGGACTGAGTCCACCAGGTTGATCTCAGTCTGTGGGGAAGGCTTTGCCCTGGAGGAGATTGGAATGGGGGGCGGGCTGGGGGGAAGGTGAGGGGGGCGGGAGGGGGGAGAACAAGGGAATCTGTGGCTGATATGTAGAACTGAATTGTATTGCAAAATAAAAATTTAAAAAAAATAAAAAAAATTAAAAAAAAATCAAGAAAGAAAAAAAAAAGAAGTGATTGGTTCAAAATATTGGGAATCTATTAAAGCAGTAAGAGTCAAAGAAATCAATACATAAACTTGAGCCTTTATAAATCTCTCCATTTAATATTTTTACAACAGAAAGTGTTACAAAAGACCAGGTTATAGATACTTTGAAAGGGTGTCTATAGAAGTGAGTCAAACAAGAGCTTCTGACTTGTCTTCTGGGAGACAGCACTTTCTTCAAATTTCTCGTGTTACTGTTACTCAGAAGCTTGAAGATTTAGTCTTTGAAAATAAAGATGTCGTTCTCAGACAATTTTGATAGCTAGTTGCAAAGCATAAGGTTGGAGTTTGCATCATGGGTCAAGAAAAATTATGTCAGTTTGGGCAAATATAGACTTCACATATACTAATTAAATATTTGAAAAAATGTAAACTACTTCTAAGACTTAGTTATTATGTTGCACTTTCTGACTTTCCTATAGTTTGTGTTTCATACCAATTAGATGTAATAAAGCAAATACGGCAGTCATGATACAGAATATGTAAATGAACTATTCATGGAAACATGAGCTCGATTAAAATTGAAACCAATGAACAAAGCTCAAAGGACCATGGGAATGAAGTCACAGAAAGAAATCATCACTGTAAATAAATGTACAAATTAATGAATGAGCTATCTCTTAAGTTTCAACTTTTCTTTTTATTGTGCCCAATTGACTAATTATGAACATCACAGACCAGAGAGGAACAAATGAGTTAACAGTGGCAGGTGTGTCTGGACTATTGAACATAATTTGAAGGGGTTCAGCAAACACATGTCTCATGACTTTATGCTGGTTGTTAAGATAAATAAATGGTGGAATATACCTACCCTACTATTATAAACAGTGATTTATACATCATTCTATGAGAATACTCAAGAATTTCCTGGAAACAGTTCAGCTGCTATAGGAATTTGGTGCAAAATCCTTAGTCATGACCTTGTAAGTCATCAAAAATTAAATTCTAAATATGAATAGGTTCTTATATGCTTACCACTATTTATATAAGGCATAATCAAAAGCAGACTACTATGTCTTAGCAATAACTCAGCAGAAAACAGTAAAGCATATACAAACTCAGTTATATATTATGGATAAATTTAAAGCATGTGTCAAGGTGAAATTGAAAGAGAACAAGGTAGCTGTAATGTACAGCATTGATTTTTTTCATCCATTGAAATGGATAATTCACTTACATACACCTTTGGAGCTCACAAATGCTTGGAAAAGTCAAGCTAAATATAAGCTCTGAAATGCAGGCTATAAGATATCTCTCAGAATTCTAATACGGAGTCTTTTATCCTTCAAATAAATTCATTGTGTTTCACAAGTGTTCCCTTCACCTAATGCCATAATCTCTTCCTTTGAAAATCAAAATGTAGATAGTAAAAGGATAGTTCAGTTTGATTACGTCAATCATGAACATAGCCTCAGTGCCATCTCTTATTACATCTTCAGGGGATTAATAAACTGAAAAAAAATTGTCATGCTATCTCTGTTAACCTTAGAGAGCTCGAAGACTCCTCCTTGTTTGTGAAGCTATCTAACTGCTAATCTATAATCCTTTTAGTATGTTATGTTTTCTGATTGATCTATGGCCAGCTGACCTCACGCTGTCCATAACTATATTAATCCTATTACTCATATCATATTACAAAGTATCACTGAAACTATTTAATGATCTTTGAAAGGCTGACCTGCCAGATTCCAATATTAATGATAATTACACTAGTATTCATTCTCTTATTCTTAATTATAATGTACATGGTTCTATTAATTGTACTCAGTAAGGTTCAAAATTTCTCTTTTCCTCAGTTATCTGGGAGCTGATACTACATGTTTGCATGGAACACAGTTTCCATATGTCATTACCATATATATTGTTTTGATCCATCTGGATAGTAAATTAATTCACAAGGTAAAATGCTGTAATATATTTAGAGATTAAGTCCTGTGGCAAGGTAAAGTATGGGATATGTAGAACAAAGTAAGGTTTATCTAGACTAGATAAAATATTCTAGCAAAAGATCTACATTTTGAGTTCCTGCTATATTCGCAGACCAGTTAATCCCCTAACAGGATGGATAAGTCTGTCTTGGATGATAAGCTTACTTGTTAAGGGAAGTACATTTTCTTTTGAATTAATCACTCTATATGAAAATGGAAATATCATCAGCCTGGAAAACTATGATACCTTATCATCAACTTTAGTTTATAGAGTGGCTAAAGAGATGTAATAGGTTTCTAAACTCCAATGAAATACATTGACAATGATACTTTTCTCATTTAAAAAACTCTTAAAATATAAATTTACATTTAAAAGAACAAAATTCTAGTTGTTGGTTTTGTTGCACTTAGTAAAAGGGGAAATAACTGGGCTTCCCTGGTGGTAAAGGGTCCTGGGAACTGAACGTGCTGCTTGGGTTAGTGTTTAGAACCCACTGAAGGAAAGCAAGTTCTGGTAGAATCAAGTATCAGTGCATCTTTGAAGACAGTGACTAATATATAGCCACTTGGGGGTACTTCCCAATGTCACTGCACCCTGCCTTGTCAGGATTTCTCAAGCATTACCACTTCTCCAATCTAAAGTCCACATTGTCCTCTGACGCACACACTTACTTGCTCCTTAGACTAATCATTAAGATGGTATGAGCTGTATTTAATGAACAGGGTTTCGGGTCAATTTCTATTTTCTACTCTCGTCTAGCTCTATGTAAACAGGAATACCACCAATTAGTTTCCTCCCAGATGAGTGTGAAGAGGCCAGGAAATGAAGATGCTCAGTTAAATGACAATTTTGTGTATGTGTGTGTGTGTGTGTGTGTGTATATATATATACAACAGTCTTATACAAGGAAACCCAGTTCATATGAAATTTAGTTTAATATAGTATCTTGTATCATTTTTTAGTACGTTTGACAATACTAGGGCATAAAAGTTTAAGAAAACAGTATAGAAGGAACTATCTGTGTGAATACTGGATGTATTCAGCTATGGTTTTGTTTCATTTAGCTCCACCATGAATAAAATTCTCTAAAGACTAGGCTATGCGAATAATAGCTTGAACATTATCCAACTTAATATGTCACAATTTTGGTGGATATTTGCTTTATTTCTCTCCAATATTATTTTTTTTAATTTTCATTTTGGAATACTATTACTTAACTCAGCCTTTTGAACATGGTTTTAAAGAAAGACTACATATAAAAGTAAAGTCTTATTGAATTAAATGAGACCTTTCTCTGCACAGGTGCAATCTCCAAAACAGCACGAGCGAGAGGGATTTTGCAGAGCAAAGTAAAAGCATTTAGAATTGAAACTCAAACCAACTAAAATAAATTCACGAATTGTGACCTTTATACCCCCAAATGTGTTTTAAACAGTAGGTCGCTTTTCATTTTATAGTGCATAGCTGCATGTAATCACAGAGGAGAACAGAAAATGTACACATGGAGCCAGTTTTGAGGGAGTATGCTGGGGCCACAGACCCACACCCAGCTCCAATTCCTCTCCCATACTGACCTTACAACTGGAACTAGAATTTTATCAGTACCAGACTGTTAACCTAAATGTTTGTATATACACACTTTGGGATATGCATAAGTTACTCAACCTACATGGCTCTGTTTCAAAGAACAGTAACATATAGTGAATTATATGGTTATTTTAAATATTAATAATCCAACATTTTCACACAGAATAGTTTCATAGCATTACTATCTATTTATTTGTTCACTTCTTTATTCATGTTTTATTAGTCTTGTTTGAAATGAAGTCACTTTAAGTCCTGAAAATGTCTAAGTACAAATTATCCTTTCTCTTTCTACTGCACTGATCCTTCTGAAGAGTTTTCATGATTATTTTTGAACTTAGGTCATTTAAGTCATCTCCAAAGTCTCTATGGTGAACTGATTATTATTTTTCATAGCTCAGTGTTGTTAGAATCCTGTTATGGCAAGTGTTATTTGCAAATGCATTACAGATATCATCAGATTCTATGTTTGTAGCACCCTGCAACTTCCTCACAAATGTTACCAATTTAAATAACGTTTTCTAAAACAATTATAGAGATTTACAAAGATCAAATACCCACTTAGTAACAAAAACAACATACACTGAAGGTTTTTTTTTCTGAAAGCTTAACTGCTGGGGTATTTTGAAATATAAATTAAAAGAATAATTCAGTGGAAAGACCAATGCCAGAATAGAATACAGCAGTCCTGTGCTTTCAAGTTTTCCTGTTAGAAACTCACAAAAATTCTTAGCTGTGGTTCTCTGCATCTGCTTCCATCAGTTACTGAATGATGGCTCTATGATGATAGATAGGGTATTCACCAATCTGATCAGTGGAGTAAGCCAGCTCAGACACCCTCTCTACTATTGCTGGTAGTCTAAGCTGGGGTCATCCTTTTGGATTCCTGAAAACTTCCTAGCACCAGGTTTCTGCCTATCCGCCTGATATCTCCTCTATCAAGGTGTCTTTTTCATTGCTCTCCCACCCATCCCTCTTCCAGCTCTACCATCCTATTCCCTTATGTTCTCATCTCCTATCCCCTACCCTCTATTGCTCGTTCTCACTCCCAATTTACTCAGGAGATCTCATTTATTTCCCCTTCCCAGGGCAATCCATGCATCTGCTTAAGGTCCTCCTTGTTAGCTAGCTTATTTGGAGCTGTGGGTTGTAGTCTGGTTATTCTTTGCTTTACATCTACTATCTAGGAGTCCAGTCAAAGAGAGGGAAGAGGAATTCTATGAACAAGGTCTATCAAGATCACGATGGGGAAACCTATAGAGACAATCAAACCAAGCTAGTGGGAACTCATGAACTTGAGACCAACAGCTGTGGAACCTCCATGGGACTGGACTAGGCCATCTGCATAAGTGAGACAGTTGGGTAGCTTGGTCTGCTTAAGGTACCCCCTGGCAGTAGGATTGGTATCTATCCCTGAAGCATGAGCTGGCTTTTTGGAGCCCAGTGCCTATGGTGGGACACCTTGAACAGCCTTGATGGAGAGGGAGGGGTTTGGTCCTACCTCAACTGAGTGTACCAGGTTTTGCTGACTCCCCATGGGAGGCCTTACCGTTTTGGAGGAGGGAACAGGGGTGGAGCTGAGTTGGAGGGGAGGTTGGGGAAGCTGAGAGCTGAAGGAGGGAAGAGAGGGGGATCTGTGGTTGGTATGTAAAATGTAAATGTAAAACAACACTATATCTGAACAAAAAAAAAAAACAATCTGACAATTAAAAGTCATAGCCTCAACAATGTGAATGTGGCTCCATTGCACAGCTCTCACCATATGGGCGCAAAACTCAGTCTTCAACACCCAGCACCACGAAAATGAACAAAAACAAAACAAAGCAGAATGTATTCTTCACAGGAAATGTGTGCTTAGACTTTTAAGAATAAAGTGTCTTCTTGTTGCTTTTGTGTTAATGTGTTTTTCTAGGTTTGATTTTTGACAGTTTACATCACCCTAAATGCACTTATTCAATTGAGTTTGATGTATGTAGACTATGTCATCATAACTGCCCTAATCAGGACACATATTTTCCTAACCATAGAAGGTTGACTGCAGTCCCTCCAGTCAGCTCTGAACATCAAGCAGACCATCTTTGTTTGCTTCTGCTAATGTAAACTGCACTTTTTGCTTTTGAGCTTCATGGAAATGGGTTCATCTCTTTTGTGCTTCTCTGTCTCCTTTCAGTCAACACAATGCTTTGAAACTCTGGTATGTCATTGTAGGCAGCATACTTTCCATTACCGAGGAGCATTTCATTATATGAAAACACTCTATTTGGCCTTTTACTTTCATGAATGTAGATGTTTGATAAATAATCAGGGTCATATTCAGTTGTTTTTATAAAAACCTGATAAACTATATTTTATACGGTGCATATGTTGGCAAACATCTTCTTAAAAGCCACATAGTAAATACTTTGGGCTTTGAGAGCCATATGCCACAGAAAGTCATTTCTATCAAGGTATAAAAGCAGCCACAGACAATATATGAGTCATGTTTGCTGTGATGATTTGCATATAGATTTTGTGTCCTCCCAGGTTCCTTGGTGGGAGAAAGTTCGGAGCATAAGTTAGTGATTTGGGGATTTAGAGGGTTTTTTTTTAATTCTTAAAGAATTTAAAACATATTTTTGTGATTGTGCTATAATTATATTTTTTCCTTCCCTTTTCTACTCCAAAATAATGCTATGATGGCCCCTTGTTCTATTTGAAATTCATGACCTCTTTTTCTTTAAGTGTTATTAACTCTCTCTCTCTCTCTCTCTCTCTCTCTCTCTCTCTCTCTCTCTCTCTGTGTGTGTGTGTGTGTGTGTGTGTGTGTGTGTGTGTGTGTGTGTGTAAAGGCATGAGTCTTAATGGAGGATCCTTTGACACTTTTCATGGGTTCATTTGATGGGCTTTAAGGATCCTAACTTTGAGACTATATAATTATATGTGTTTAATGTGTTCACAGCTGTTAAAACAAATATGAATAATTCAAAAGTGTTTAAATAAACAAACATGAGTAATGAGTGATCACATAATAATATCAGCATTTATTATGGCCTCTGTCTACTTACCATTGATCACTATATTTATTACTCATGAATTAACTCCAGGAAACAGGATATGTTTAAGTAGCATAAGAATTAAGGAAACTACATCAATACACTTTTGCTTTGTTAAGTTTCCTATGATTTCACAGTAAGAGAATGGTTCATTTTTTTCTGACTATACTACTGTGTATTTTCACAAAAAGTCGTAATCATAAAGTGTGGGGCTTTACCACTGTCCTCATCAGAGCCCAGTAACAGATAATACATTTCCCTCTCTAGAGAGTATTATTTTGTGTAGTACGGACAAAGAGTCAGGGGCCATGATTGATCCAAGCCACAATCACTACTGGGCCCCTACTGAGTTCTGTGTTGCTCAGCTTGGATCTTTTCAAAATCATCATTGTGTGAGGAAATTGCATGTAGGACTTAGAATCAGCATGAATATTGTTCTACCAACTCACATGGATCTTCGAAAAGAGTGTCATTTTCTTTGCTGTCTAACATATACTGCCAATTAAACCATGGGACACTGACAAAATAGTAACAGTCACCTACCTCAAGCCAACAGTACTCTGCAACCAAAGAGCAGATGAGACATTTGCCCTGATTTTCTTCCTTGATAACATAAAGTCTTAGAACTATCTCACAAACCTCTATGAAATATGTTACTGCTTTATTTATGGGAATCATGACTCATTTGATAGATATATTGCAATAAGAACTACATATACAGACAAAATTTCTAAGCAAGAGTATCTGGTTACATGTGTTTTGTTAATTTGTTTTGTTTGTACGCTAATAGTTTTTCTCTTAACTGTGATTTATATTATCTAGTATCAAAGATTCCTTTTGGATTTATGACACCTTCCTCAACAATAAGACAAATGAGATTACACTTCCTAAATCTGACTGCTTAATACAAAAATGTATCCTTCTAAACTATATTTCCCTTTAGTTCCGAGGCATTCACTGTGAAACACACAAAGACTATAAGTGTTCTTTGCTCTTGATTGTGCTGACATTTATATTTGGTCCCAGAATTGTGTATTTCATATATTATTATAGTCTAAGATAATGATCTGTTTTGAGGATGTTTGTTGTATAGAATCTTTTTACTTTTATGATTTTAAAAATCATAAATTCAATAATGCACTAATTCATCCATGTAATTCTTTCACCATGCTCTATGCCACAGTATCATTTTTCACATGTAAATGTTTATAGAATAAATCTTTTCAGATACATAGATGGCTGATTACTCTGAATTACACTAAAGAGTCTCTGAAATATATTATTATGTAACTTTTAGATTAAAAGATGTTTGTAAATGTTTATGACTGAACTGATATGGGAATTGATCGATCTAACAAGCTTAAACTGCATTACATTCCACAAAAACGGTTAGAACCTTGAGGCAAGTCGTCAAATAGAAATAGCAACATTAATCAAAACATGACTCTCCACAATAATTGAAGTTTTCATATGTATAAGAGTACTGAAGCAAAACAGTTGGTTAATACTGTATTCTCTGCTGAATAAGCAAACTTACATTTAACATTTGCTTTAGTAGGGAAGATCTTCTTAGAAAGAGTGAACGGAACTTTTTGAAGCCAAGTTCCACTATTACATCATCCTTGCTTTTTGATGAATATTTTAGGCCAACAAATATTTATTCACTGGAGGTCATGTTAACCTCTAATATTTATGTTTTCTTAAGATCATAAAATTATCAACCAATAAATTTCTTACTTTATTATTGTAATGTTAACTAGACATATTGATCTTCATTCCTTATTAAAATCATAATTGCTGAGTAGTCACTCTGAAAACAACATATTTCAATTTAAAAATTATGAGGATAAAATTATTAAATGCATGAGTCAAATAAAAACAGAACTTATCTTGGCCATTGTTTTAAGCCAGCAAATGCAATATTAATATGCACATTTAGCTATCTAGAGCCTGAAAGAGATTAGCCACTGTTCTGCCATTCATTATTTACTTTTGTTCATGTATGAGGACTTTGTCAGCATATTTCAAAGCTTTCAAACATTTCATGGTGAAGTGTGAATCTCTGACTCTTAACTTTGCAGTGTTCTCTGGCTACTCTATCTGCTTAGATTCACAACCTCTTCATACTCTCAATACCAGTGACTTTCCTCTTACTGACCACTATATGCGGTTGTCATACAGTCTTCCCAGTCACCAGACTTGCTCCCAATTCCTATGCTTTTTATTGAAAACTATATTTGCTTTCTTTTATCTGGGTTAGATAGTCTTCCATTAGCACAAGCCAGACACCAAGTTATGCTGTTAACATTGCAATCATTTTTCCTTTCTTACCATGAGTTTACACCTACATTGATATTATATATTAACATATCTGCTTATCACTGGTTAAAGAGCAAGTATAGCTTAGTATAAGAATACATTAAAGGTCCAAAAGCAAATTTAGTTGTTGTTTCTTTATTAATTGCTATACTATTTAATCACTAACAATCTAAGTCCAACACTGAGATGTCAGTGAAGTGTCACCCCAGGAAATACTGACCAGGAGAAGTCCATCTGCCAAACTAAGCCTGTATTAGTCACATACTTATGTAAATTTCTAGCTGATTATCTCTTACTGAGAGAAGTTAATGAGAGTAATAAAATAGGGAGGTCTAAATTAGAACACAAATATTTTTCATGACAATAGAAATGCAAATATGATTCTAATAATGTTTGCTATTTATAGATATTCAACTCTAGCTGCACTAATACATATTACACAATTTTGCATTCTCTCTTTCAATAAATTATTGTACAAAGGAAAAAGTCATCTAGATAAGAAAAATTTCAACCTATAATCTATGACTCTTTCATAAAAAGAGAACTTGATGTTCAACAAAGATGGCATTACATTTATATAAGTGCTCATATCAATTAAATCTGATCTGTTAAAATTTCTTATAATGTATTCTATCAGTTAAGAATAAAATCTGGGAAAGAAATCACTGACATTATTATATTATGTAAGAATCCACAATAGTTAATTAATTTAGATTAGCCACCTCTATATTTTCAAAACATTGAAAACTTCTAAGTAGTCATGGTAACACATGTCTGTAATTGCAGAATTGGAGAGGTGGAGTAAGGAGGTTCAGGAGTTCAAAGCTAGTCTCAGCTACATATCAAGTTACAAAATATCCTGGTCTACGTGAGACTCTGTCTCAAAAAAACAGAAAAGCCAAAGAAAGAAAGCTGAAGATGATCCACACAGTCTCTTTGTCTTACTCTCTCTACTTCTGTGTACATTTGCAAGTCACTTTATTATTGCATTATAAAGCTTTAAAGTGAAAATAGCAAATATTATTTCTCTATACCTATCAAATAATAGGTATATGTTTGTCAAAACAAATTCCTTGGCACAATTTGGAGTTTTGAAGTGCAATGGAAAGAAGCTATATTTATGGTCTGGAGTTGCTATCTGATTTTGTTTGTGTTAAATTTTTCCACATTTAGAAGACTATACCAGCATTTAGCATCTCCCTTGAAGATATATAAAGAGTTTTACTGTTCCTAGTAGAGTATAACTAGAATGCAGGGTTTCCCAGTAGTTCCTAACTGAAACTCTGTATGAATTGTAAGATTCATTGTGAAAATCACCCCCTGGTAATGGGCTTCCCTGCCATATTACCAGGTATGAAGAAACAGTAAAAGGGAGGAATGTTGCAAACAGCATTAAAAAGCAATAACTCTGAGGATCTCACTTTGTTTTGTTACTTACCAATGGTAAAAGGACTGGAAAAATGAGAAACAAAATATACAATCTGAGCATGACAACTTAACTAGGCAAAGAAGTCCTCTTCTGGTTGGAAAAATTCTAATTTTCTCATCTGAATAGTTACTATCTGTTCCAATGGAGAATTCAATTACAAGCACAAGAAGAATAAAGCATCGATCTAAATAATAGATTTCAGTCTGGGATAGAAGACAAAAATAGGTGCATGTATTAAGATATGTTAATGTTGGTGCTCACATAGTATCATAATATGTTTTTAATGTACTTTGACAAAGTGGAAATAGCTAACATTAACAAAAAAATAAAAGATAGGGTTAGTTCGTGCATCCAGATGCTAATTTATAATTAGCATATAATTTATCATGCATTTGTAACAAAACTCAGTGAAATAAATTAATCTGAAAAAAAAAAGCACATGGAGTCAGTGCTATTATGGAATGGTATCAGCATTCTAGAATGTAAAATAAAAACATAAAATAAAGAGAGAACCAAGACACTGATTTTACGTACTGGCATGAAAAAGTTCGAGTGAATATGTAGAAATGTTGGCGGAGCTCTAGGAAAATCACTGTGTTGCCATTGTCAATAGCAGAGTCCATCAGCTCAATGGAACCAACACTAAGGTTCAAAGTGGATGGCATGACATTGATCACAGCACACACAAGAGACGAGTCAATGTAAAATATGATTTTCTTAATAGAAAGGGGCATTGTACTGATAATTAAATAAACTTTTAGTATTTAAGCTGTCACAAATATAGAAGCAACATGGATCATTCATACCTGACTTGAATTAAAAGGTAAACAATAATAAAGTTTCCTTAGCCCATTTTGGAGGTGTTCTATCAATTCAAATTGACTTGTAACTGTAATAACTATTCTGTCTTTCAACACTATAGAAACCAAATAAATAAAGTCATAGACACATGATGAATTAGCATAGATGAAACTAATTTTTAAAGGTACATTTATCATGAATGTAGCATCTGTTCCTGAGACACCAGTGGTACTTCTTGGGAATCATAGCTATCATAGAATTTAAACTAGATTTAAATTCTATTTTTTCATTGGTGAACCAACCAATATTAACCACTTAGTTTAGAAAATGCTAGATTAAAATTAGGTTCTATATATATGAAAAAAAAGCTCAAATATTTCTCTTAAGTACTTCACTCACTTTAAGTGGGTATTTACCAAAATTTGGGGGTAAAGCAGGTATTTAATCATTTTTCTCAAAAGCTATGAGAAAGTTTTTTTTTTAAGCAAATATCTGAATGTTACTCTAACAACATGATTTTTCTGTGGTTAATTATGCTTGTAATTGTTTAGATGCTTAAACATTTTTCCAATTGAATTTGTGGTAAGGAATGTAATAGATAGCAGGGAACTTTTAAATATGGGTGTTCTGCTGCATGGAGGCATTTAAATCATTTGTAAAAAAAAAAAATCATCTTTTAAGTCAATAGCTCCCAACATGTGAGTCCTGACTCCTTTGGGAGGTGGTCGCCTTTCTGATGAGAAAATATATTTGCATTACAACTCATAACAGTAGCAAAATTACAGTTCTGATGTAATTTTGAAAATATTTTATGGTTGGGGGTAACCACAACAAGAGGAACTGGATTAAAGTGCCACAGCGTGAGCAAGGTTGAGAATCACTGTTTTAATGGAGACGGGAGAAAATCTCAGGTTCTCAAAGTATGAAGTATTAAACAATTTTCTTCAGCTTGGGAGAGGAAGTCATCCAGGATGATTTGCATTTACTATCCTTCAACTAAAGGGACCAAGGACTAACGCTACCCCACTGCTTACTGACAGCATAATTTGAGTCAGCCCGTTAATGTCTTAGTTCCCTAAACTAGCGGCCTCTTCAATGTAGCTGACTCATGGTACTTACTCCAATCTAGTTGTACCCAACCAAGTTTAAAAGGTGTTGAAGATCTCCATGTTCCCTAGACATGAGTAAGGAAAATCAAGAATGTCTGTTTCCGACTAGACATGACCCATGAGAACTATGCACACAGTTATGAAGGGTGCTTATATTACAAGCCTAAGATGAAGACTTAGGAAGAAGCCACCAAGCAGATCTCTCATGGCTTTAACACTTAGAAGCTTTCCATCCCTCCCTGGATGCCCACATTTCAGAAAATGAAAACGTCTCAACTCCCTGACATGCCCTTCTTTACATCCTTATTCATATTTTTCTCTAATGCGGCTAAAAAGTGGTTCTCCTGAGACTAAACGTTCCTTGCATTTCCAGTCTCTTTTTGTCTCTCTTTCTCCAGTGGATGTGACTCAGAAGCTGTTAAAAGATTGCAGTCTCTACTGTAACATCTCTCCTCCCCCACTGTTCCATTGGACAGTATTTCTTCAGATTCACATCCCAGCTGAAAAAGCACCTTGACTATACAGCCTGACGCCGTTTTCTCATCTCCCTTTCAAGCTGTCTTCAAACTACATCACTCTGACTTTCCTCTCCCACCACTGTGTCAGGGCTATTTAGGAAATAGCACAATTCTATTTTACTAACTGTAATGAATACAAAAACTAGATGGGCCTTTTGCGTTGTGTTTTCTGCATCTCAGTATTAACAAAACTCGGTTTACTCCTTAGTCTTTGCTATATTCTCCTCCCTGCTATAGAGCATTCAAATCCCTTAGTCTTTTCAGTATCTGAGTTTCATTCAGACCCTTTCCCTTTCCCATTTGTTTAAATGCTGGATTTGGTATACAGCTTTTTCCCCGTCTTCTCTTCTCTCAAAATAATACCAAAATGCCATAGCCTTAAAGACCACCATCTACTATTAGTGCTCTACTGTATCCTCATTCTAAATATTCATTCCTACCTTTGGAAAGTTGTATATCACAGCACACTCTGTTGTAAATTGTCACTGCCACTCTTCTCATCTTGTTGGCATGCCCTTGCCTCTTCCTTAGGTCGTGGATATCAACTCTCCTCTCCCACACTCTTCCATGCCACCTTAGGCAGCTCTCTAAGCAGCACTGCATGGCAAGTATAAACATCCTGGGCTACCTCTGTCTGCATTCCAGTGAGGGCAAAGGTGACCACTTCCTATCCAGTCTCACTTCTGGGCTGATCATTAAACAAATTATTGGGATGTGAATTTCTCAAATGTGGCTTTTCTGGACCTACATAAATGTGACACGATTTGTAGCACCCAGCCTCCAAGGTGGTCATTAACCACAGAGTTGTTAAACTCTAATTTAGTTCATTCTTTTCTCATTGGTGGGAGTAGAAAAATATACATGTTTGAAGAACATTCAGTTCTTTTGTCTATAGTTCCAAAGGTCATAAATCACCCAGGGAAAAACATCTGAGTTGATGTATCTGCTTTGTGTTCATTGTATTTTTTTTTGTGTACTTGCTTTATACTGTTCTCTTTTCTCACTAGTTCTACCCAAACTAACAATATATGACTTCTAATGAGGAGACATGAGGATATCAAGCTTTCCCAGAAAGCACCCTAAGCTTCTGAAATGAAGTCATGTTTTTAAAGTGGAAGTTAATTCGAAGTTAGCTTATGCTTTTTATCCCTAGAGTGGGATAAGTAAGTGTGCAATTGATTTTAATTTAATATTCATGGTGTATTACAGCTGCTGGAGAGTATAAGGAAAGAAAGCATAGCCTGGACCTAACCTCACCCTTAGAATTATTGCTAGAGTTGCAAGGACACTTTTGAATTCTAAACAACTTGTATATGGAAAATGGCTATATAAATACATTTTAAGAGACAGTACCCACATAAGAAGACATTCAAAAGCAGCTATTGCCTATGTAGACTCCAAATAGAGTTTTATCTCCATGTCACAATGTCCATGTAAAATTGATGCTGTGGGCACTCATCATACACATTTCTACCTGAGTTATTTCTACCCAGATCATATCCTGGCCAACTCTTCCTCATCATTAACTTCCTGGTTCAAATGTCATTTCTTCAAAATAATAAATAAAATTTAATAATTTATTCTGTTTTGAAAAGCCCAGGCCAGTCTAGTACTTTTTAGATAGCCCAGTATGGCCTCCAACTAGTGGTAGTTTATTCCTGCTTCAACCGCAGGTATTGAGATTACAGGCATGAGACAGCACTCCTGGCTCAAAGAATATCGCTACGATCACCCATCTGGCATTTAACTTCTCCCTTCCATCGCCTGTGTTATTATATAGTATTGAGTCCATTTGTTCCCTTATTTTTCAGCTTCCCACAAAAGCAAAACACTCCAGTAAGCTACATGACAATAGGAACAATGTTGCATTTATCACTTTTCCGTGTCCACTCTTCCCTACATATGTGTTTATTTGACACATGTATGTGCTGTTGTGACACAGAGAGGAACGTATCTATTTCTAAGAGTCAGTTTCCTTATTTATAAAATGAGACTACTGAAAACATTCATACAAGTAACAGTAGGAAAACTGAGCAGTGGATGTTTATATATTGAGGGACATATATGTACAAAATAACAATTAATGGGAAAAAACACCATAAATTTGAAAGAAAGCAGGGAGCATGGGTACATGAGAGGGCTTGAAGGGTGGAAAGGGAAGGGGGAAATGATGTAATTATACTATTTATGCATGCACATTCCAGAGGACAACCTCAGACGTTCCCCAAGCCTGCCTTTTTGTTTTTGCAGGGTCTTTCCCTGGACTGGAGCTCAGAGAACAGGCTGTTTGCTGGCTAGAGAGCCCCAGCTACCCACCCATCTCCACACCCTCAGTGCTGGGATTCTACGTGTATGTCACCATATCTGGCATCTTTTTGTCAGTGTTGGGGATCAAACTCAGGTCTTCATGTTGTCACAACAAGCACTTTACCCACTAAGCTGTCTTCCCATCTCTTAGAAAAGACACTAAAAATAAAACTGCTTCAGCGATCAGGTCTTTTACAACTATTTGTAAAAGGTCTTTAATGCCAATTCTATTTAATTTTTAACCCAAAACTAAAAAAAATAGAGAGAAGACAAGAAAATATGTGATCTAACTTTCCTTTTGATCTTCAAATTGGTGGAGTTTTACCTTTTCTCAATAATAAAATGACTTGGCTATGGTCATTTAAAAGCAAAAAAAATAATGTAAGAAATAAAAAGAATATGTTTGTTAACTGAGCATAGGGGTAAATACTTTTAATCCCAACACTTGGGAGGCACAGATAGGTGGATCTCTGTGAGTTTGAGGCCAGCCTGGTCCACAAGTGAGTTCCAGGACAGCCAGATCTACATTGTGAGACCCTTTCTTGAGAAAAAGAAAGAGAGAGAGAATGGTTGTGGTGGTACATTTTGTTTTTATAAGTGAGTGTAGCAGGAATCCTAATTGGTCTTAATAAAAACGCAGAGCCAGATATTGGGGTAAATGCTGGAAGATCAGAGTGACAAAGGAACAAGCCACAGCCCCCTCTCACCTCACCAACTCCTCAGCCAAAAGGACTGAACTCCTGTCTCCTCCCACCTCACATTCTTCCCTCTGTCCAGCCACATCACTTCCTGTCTCAACCTCTCTAGTGCTGGGATTAAAGGCATGTGTGCCTTCTAAGTACTAGGAGCAAAGGCATGAGATCCCAAGTGCTGGGATTAAAGATGTGTGCCACCAGTGCCTGGACTCTAAGGCTAACTAGTGGCTGGCTTTGCCCTCTGATCTTCAGGCCAGCTTTATTTTTTAGAGCATACAAAAAATATCACCACAAATGAGTTTTAGCTCAAAAACCCAAAGTATGTTCTTAGCAAGCTCTACCATCCCACAGGGTGCTGAAGAATGACAAGACAAAGGCATGCATAAAATGTGACAGTGTTTTAAGCCATATTTATAATGTTTACCTGAACACACAAACCATAGCCAAGACTCTTCAGGAAATGCAAGGGGAGGGGAAAGGTCTTTTGTCGTCTGTCTGATCCAGACACATCTGTCAGAGAAGGTACTTATCTGCCCTACATGTCTTGCCAGACCTCCCGGAACAGGAAGAAGCACTTTGATCTCTGATTCTTACAAATACAAAAATGTCTCTCACTTTCCTAAGAAAATGTATTAATAGTTTCATTTTTTTTTCACTCAGCTGTTAAAAACTAAAAGGCAGAAGGTTTATATTTGGCATTTAGTAGTTGTTGAATAACCTGTGTTTGCTACATACAACCACTATATTTTTGCTTGATGTATATGACTCACTGGAGCCTACGCAGATAGATGTATTTTATTTACCTCACTACATCGAGCATCTATCACTGCTCCATTTTATAAAGGCTTTTGTTTCTTTATGAGGTATCTTTCCTCTTGTCCCTATTTTTCACACAGAATACATCTGTTTTATCATTTGTAGGGATATACATCTAGTGCAATCAGGACATGTAAACCACAAGGCACTTCCTGGCTGAAAATAAAACTACATGGGTGCTTGGAAAGTTTTGGCCTAGCTATGAGTCTTAACAAAAACTTGCTCACATACATCTGGGATTCCCAGTGGTTTCCTTCTTGGCCATTATTGACATGTCTCAGATTGAATTCATTCACTTCAGTATTCCTATTAAAGCAGATATCAGGATTATTTCTGCCTAACTCCCAACCCAGTATTGTCATCATCACTGATCAATGGAAGAAAGCTACAATTCATCTTATTGTTAGTTATTTTACTTAGAGTATTCCTTAAGAAGACATTTATTTCTCTACAAAATACTTCATATTGAAACTTCTAGACATCTGTTCATGAATGATATACATATATGGACACTAGGAATAAAATCTCCTGAATTGTCAAAAGAATTAAACAACCACATTCATACGCACCAAAGAATTAAATGCTGAATAATTTAACTGTAGAAAACACTTGAAAATACTGTTTTTTTTTTAAGTACTTGAGAACATCAGTAAAAGAGCTACAACTGAGACAAGAGATTGCTGAAAATTCTATTAGAAGGACATTCATTGTAAACTTACAGTCTTAAGTAATCCTGGAAACTACTTCTTTGTGTGCTGGTCTATTTTTATTTGGGGGGTTTTGGAGTTGAACACAGGATCTTGCCCAATCAGTACTTGTAGGCAGACTTTTCTGCCCCATCAGCCTGCTCACAAATAACCACACAGAGACTTATTATTAATTATAAATGCTTGACTGATAGCTTAGGCTTGTTACCAACCAGCTCTTACAACTTATATTAACCCATTTCTATTAATTTACATGCTGCTATGTGGCTCATGGCTTGTTACCTCATGTTCTATATATCCTGCTGCTTCTGTATCTGGCTGGCAAGTTTACCCTTCTACTTTGCTGCTATCCTCAGTATGGCTATCCCACCTAACTAGGCTATTCCTGCCCAGCTATTAGACAGTTAGCTCTTCATTAAACCAATGAGAACAACACATCTTCACAGTGTACAAAAGGATTATTCCACAGCAAGAAGGCAAGTGTCTACCACAAAGACCTATCCCCAACTTGGAATCTGTTTATGAATGACTTCCTCTAGGCACTGGGAAACAAGAGTTAAAAAGACAGCTCAGCTTAAAAACCTTCTCTCTAGCTTCACCAATGCCTTGTGTTTTTACCACTGTGACTTTCCCCATCTCTGTTGACTCACTATCTTTTCTAAAAATATCGTCATGGTACTTTGACCCTGTGCCTAGTCTTCTCTGTCTTTAACACAAAACCCATCTTATTGGGCAATCTAGCTGTCTCTCAGTTCAGCATAAATGCTACTTCTTCTGTCACTTTTCCTTGTGTTTATTTGTTTCAGATCTCTTTCTCCACTAACATGTGAAATCCTGACATGCCTATCTCATCAAATTAAACAAGTCTGGATCACAGGGCCTGACACAGCCACCACGCCGGCTTCTTTTTCTTTTCTTATCAGGATAATGAAACAAAGTGATCAAAATCTTTAGATTTTACTTTCTTTGATCACAAACTTTGCTGTACACAAACAAAGGAGACAGGAAGGAAGGAAGGAAGGAAGGAAGGAAGGAAGGAAGGAAGGAAGACAGAGAGAGAGAGAAAGAAAGAAGAGAGAGACAAAAAGAAAGAAAGAAAGAAAGAAAGAAAGAAAGAAAGAAAGAAAGAAAGAAAGAAAGAAAGAGTATAAAGGATACATGTAAGGTACTGATGGCTGAGAAGGCTATCTGTACTGCCTTATCACTAGAGCTCATTGAGAAGAGAAGTCAGTCGGGACAAAACACAGGGCTAAATAGAAAGACCCTGTGGGGAGTTGTGAGTTCTCATTCACCTCTTATTTCCTTAGAATAGGTCACCAGATATGTTCTCTCCAATGGGGCAGGCACTCAGATGTGGTGGCCAGGAATTTGCACAGTAAATCAGGTCAAAATGCATGACCTTCAACTTTGGAGAGCAGTGAAAGCAATAAAAGTATATTTTCAGAAGCAAAGAGAAATGGATAAGAGTTTACTGTAGCAAGAATTCTAAATGGTCTTAATAATAAAAACCCAGAGTCAGATATGAGGGTGAAAGCAGATAGATCAAAGAAGCAGAGCAGCCAGCCACTAGAAAGACTCCTTACCTCTAGGAACCCTCAGACAGAAAGGGGGTCAAGCTCTTCTCTTCACCCTGCCTTATCACTTCCTCTCTCTGCCAAGCCGTATCACTTCCTGTTTCCTCCTTCCAAGTACTGGCATCAAAGGCATGAGATTCAAAGTGCTGGGACTAAAGGTGTGTGTGACCACTGCCTGGCCTCTAGTGGCTAGTTCAGCACTCTGATCTCTAGGCAAGCTTTATTTGTTAGAGCACAAACAAAATATCGCCACAGTTCACTGAACATATTTTCTGTTTCAAAATTATTTAGTTAATACTGTGTCTTACACTTCTTCAGAAAAGACAGGGGAAATCTCATTTGTGAAGTGAGCAAACTGAGTCTTAGAAATAAAATTAAGTATCACAAAAAATAGGTTATAAACTTATTTATAATTATTTTCAATACACGTGCCTTTATTGGGACAGTCTCACTTTGTAGCATAGGCTTGCTAGGAACTCACTATGTAGTCTAGGACAGCCTCAATTTCATAGCAATTCTCATACTTCGGCCTTTTGAGAGCTGGTATCACAAGTATGAGCCACCATGTCTGGAATCTATTTTTTTCCAATTCATTAGTATTTTGTACAAATACTAAAATGCAGAGTACAATGAACAGCATGACAGAGGGTATATGCTCGAAAAATCAAATATTGTGAGAAACCATCCTATAAATAAAAAAAGTTTTTCATAGTTTGATATTTGTTTTTCCATTTGATCTTGTTCATAAAGTTTCTGTAGTCAACTGACATCACTGTCTTAATTGTCAAAACTAATAATATACAGGTTATAAAGCTATATTACTACATGAATTAGAACAAAAATACATTCTTCTATGGTTAGGTTGAAGAAATATTATAACTCTATATTCAGGAAATTGGTCTTTAATCTTCTCATGTTTTGAACAAGATTATAGCTGCCTGGAATACATTTTAATCATCATGCAACAAAAGTAATAATAAGTAACTTTCAAAACACAGTTAGAAAATATTTATAGCAATTTGACTTCATGGTCTTAGTGAAAATGTAAAAAATATATAGATGAAATTTAGGAGAAACCAGTGTTATCCTTTGGTTCCAAAAATAAGGAAACAAACAAAATTCTTAATCAGTGCTCACAAATGTTTATATATTATTTCATTTTTTGAAACAGAGTAAAAGATCCAAAAGGTTTATTAAATATGGATAAACCATAATTTAAAAGGTTGTAGTGATAGCTTTTGTCATCCATTAGATGACATGACAAAAGTAGGATCTCTTGAGAAATAATTTTAATAATAAAAACATAAGACCTGAAGAGATAAGCTTAATTGTACTACAGAGCTATGATAATAAAAAACAGCATAGCATTGAAACAAAACAGGTATGTTGATCAATGGAATAGAATTGAAGACTAATACATAAGTCCACACACCAATGGACACCTGATTTTTTATACAGAAGCCAGAAATATACACTGAAAAAAAAGACATCATCTACAATGAATTGTCAAACTGGACAGTTGCATGTAGAATAATGCAAATAGACCCATATTTATAATCTTGCACAAAAATCAACTCCAAATGGATCAAATATCTCAACATAAAACAAGATAAACTGAATCTGGCAGAAGAGAAAGTGGGGGACACATCATTACAGGAAAATATTTCCTGAACAGAATGCCAATAGCACAAGCATTAAGAATAATAATTAATAAATAGAGCCTCATGAAACTGAGAAGCTTTTGCATGGCAAAGGATAGCATCATATTAACAAAATAGCAGGATACAGAATGGAAAAAGATTTGTACCAATTACACTTTCAATAGAAGACTAATATCCAAAGTATAAAAAAAAACTAAAAAAAAATGGACCTCAAGGAAACAAATAACTCAATTAAAAATGGGGTACAGATCCAAACAGAGACTCTCAAAAGATAAAACTCAAATGGCATAGAAACACTTAAAGAAATGTTCAACATCCATAGTCACCAGGGAATTGTAAATCAAAACTACTTTGAGATTTCATCTTACATCTGTCGGAATGACTAAGACCAGCAAAACAAGTGCCAGATCATGCTGGTGAAGATGTGGAGTAAGGGTAACACTCATCCATTGCTGGGGGGAGTGCAAACTTGCACAACCACTGTAGAAATCAGTGTGGCAGTTAGTCAAGAATCTGGAGATAGATCTACCTCAATATTCAGCTATATCACTGGTGGATGTATACTTCATCCTTCTACAGAGACACTTGCTCAAGCTATCTAACCACAGAGGTTAGGCATAGAGTAAGGCATTAAGGGTTAAGGAGGGATCTCCCTAGGAAGATATTGTAGGTGGAGTTTCTCTGTGTCCCAGTAGCCACTTCATAACCACACTGAGCCTTAATATTAATTATAAATGCTTGGTCAATAACTCAAGCTTGCTACTAACTAGCTCTTACAACTTAACTCATTTCTATTAATCTATGTGCTACCCCAAGGCTTGTGGATTTTTATCTATATCCCATTCTGTATGTCCAAATTCTTCTCAGTTTAGCTGGGGACTCTTCTGACTCTGCCCCTCTTCAACCCAGCAATCTTTCTGTCTCAGGCTGTTTCATCCAATCTCTTCCTGCCCAGCTACTGGCCAATCAACTTTTTATTAACAATGAGACCAATGCATATTTACAATGCACAGAAGGATTATTCCACAGACAGACAGACGGACGGACAGATAGATAGATAGATAGATAGATAGATAGATAGATAGATAGAGTTGTGGAAGGATGCAGGGCATGGAAGCATATGGAATGGAAGAAACAAATGAGGAAGAGAAACAGAGGGAGCAAGAGAGGGAATATGGGGAGGGTCAGCTAAAACCAAGAACAAATTCAAGGGTCATATGGAAATATAATACAGTAGAAGCTTCACAAAATACATACATATATAAAGTCAGTGTAAGAGAAATCAACATATAACAAAGAAGGCATGATTCAAATTAGACACCTCTTGTTACCAAATGAGGCTTCTAGTATTGGGAATGGTTTGTCTAATCAAGTTTTTGGCCTAACAGATCCCATGGGAATCCCAAAACAACCCATACTATTGCCAAAACTGTTGGATACTCTCCACAAACTGATGTGAGGCCCTATTACTGAAGACAACACCTACACAAGTAATTGAACATGGAGAAGTCAAGCTGGTGCCTGCCTAGAACCTTATCACTGCAAACTAGTGTTCACAGCAGTGGAAGGTACTCTGCAGGCTAACAAAGGAGAAAGGAAAACATAAATGCAGCTATAAATCTTTCAATCTATGGTGGTGACCTGACTGCATGATAGTGTGGTCCAATAGTGGCATAAAGCTTTCAGGAATAATCAACCAATATTCGATTTGATTCCATGACTTGGAACCCATACCCACCACTGCTCAGTTGGTGAAGAACCTGAAATTAGCTAGCCCAAGAACCCAAGGGAAAGCTAAATATTACTGTTCTACTAAAGGAATATAGCTATAACATGGCATTCTATGCTATACTCATATACAAGTGTCTTGCTCAGCTTTCATCAGAGATATTACCTTCTCTAGCATGTGGGAACAAATGCAAAGACTCACATCCAGGCAATATTCAGAGAGTGAGAGACCTTGGAACATTCAATTATAAATAAGATATCTCCACAAAGACCCTACCTTCAAGGTTCAGGGAACCCTACAGGAGAGGAGGCAGAAAGAATATAAGAGTCAGAAGATGGAGGACACAAAGGCAAAAAGGCCTTCTAAACACAGAAGGACCAATGCCCATATAAACTCATGGAGAACGTGGTAGCACACACCTATCCTTCATGGTTCTGCACCAGATAGAGTCCCAGCACTGAGAGGAGAAATATACAAGCATCATCACTAAATCAGAAGCTATCTCTAGTTGATAACCATTTGAAAGTGAAAGGTTAGTTTTCTCCAATTTTTGTGTGGTATTTTGATTGTATTCTGACAATAAAGCTTGCTTGGAGTCAGAGGGCAGAGCTAGCCACTAGGTGACTAAATTTAACCATAGAAGTTTTGGAGGACTGAGGACAGATAAGAGACAGAAAGTAGTAAATTGGGGCTGAGAGAGAACCTCAGCCCTTTTGGATGGAGGAATGGAAGAGATAGGAGGTCACAATTGGCTGCTCTGCTCCTTCTCTGATCTTTCATATTCTTATCCCTATGTCTGACTCCTGATTTTTATTGATAAAAAATAATTAGATAAATGCATCAACCAGTATTGTATCTCTGAGAAAACAAACTACTCATAAGGCAGGCCCCACGCCCAGCAGTAGATGGCAACACAAAATGAACTCAGTGGCATCTTTGGAGGTTCTTGTCTCATAATGTTTTATCGGGAAATTTTTTTTAACCTTATAGGTCCTTTATGTATATATTATGACTTTCTGGTTTTGTGTTTTTATTTGGATTCCCATGTGTAAGAACGTGTGTGTTTCTGCATCTATACATTTCTTGTGCTTTATCTTTGGCTCTTTTTCTTCTCTTTGTTTTGTCCTATTCCATTTTTTGTTTGTTTTTCTGATTTTATTTTATTGGTATTCTTTTGATGACCATTTGTTTTCTAACAAAAGACAGAAAAGGTGGGAATTTGGTGGGAAAAGAAGTAGGGAAGAGCTCAGAATAATTAGAGGAAGGGAAACTGTAATCAGAATATGTTGTGTTGTTGAATAATAACTTAAGGTGTGTTACAGTCATTTGCTGTGGAATATTTGTTTAATGATGCAAAGATGTATGGCATTCTTTTATGTTGCATTTGTTTAACGCTGTAACACTGTGTTATTGTGCCTGTCTAAAACATCTGATTGGTCTAATATAGAGCTTGAATGGCCAGTAGCTAGGCAGGAGAGAGAAATAGGTGGGGCTAGCAGACAGAGAAAAAATAGGAAGAGAAAGCTAGAGAAGAGTGAGGAGTAAGAAAAGGAGAAGGAGAGGACGATGCCAGGGGCCAGCCACCCAGCCACCCAGCCACCCAGCTACCCAGCCACCCAGCCACCCAACCACGCAGCCAGCCATGGGGTGAGAAGGAAAGAAAGGTATTTGGAATAAAAAAAAAAAAGGTAAAAAGCCCAGAGGCAAAATGTAGTTAAAGAGAAATGAGATAATTTAAATTAGAAAAGCTGGCTAGAAACAAGCCAAGCTAAGGCAAGGCATTCATAAGTAATAATAAGTCTCTATTTATTTTAGAGGTGGGTGGCAGGTGCTCAATGAGTTTTAAAAAAATACAGTATTGGAATTAAAAATGTATTTTCAATAAAAGAAAAATAGATCAAAAAAGAGAAAGAACTGTATAATCTATTTACTGTGGACTCAGGTGCTCCCCTCTCCATCCATTTGCTATGAATTCAAATGTTCCCACCTCCATCCATTTGCTATGGATTCAGGTGTCCCTCTCTCTACAGATTTGCTATGGATTCAGGTGTCCCTCTCTCTACAGATTTGCTATGGATTCAGGTGTCCCCCTCTCTAGCTCATTGCTATAATTTCAAGTACTCCCTTCTCTATTTTCCTGCTTTTCTTCTCTGTCTTCCATTTATACAGATTGGCATTTTCTAAACTATAGTTACGAGAGCACTAAAACACTGTGATTTGATTCAGCCCCTAGCAAGTTAACAGTTGTTCACGCACTGACCCTGCACTTTCAGTGGTCAAGATTGACTAAGAAGCCAAATTTTCATTTCAGATTAAAAATCAGGGGGAAAGCTGATTATCTCCATCCCCATCTCCCACTCTGAGACATTTAGCCACTTAGTCATTTCTAGAAGAAAATCCATTTATAATTGTTAAAATTGCCACTCAGTTTTATTCACTACTACCCTTTTAAGTGGCAGCATCATTTGATCCTGACTCCAAATCTCCAATTAATTCCAATAGCAATTTTGAATATGTGTTTAATACCAGGATCAAGGGTTAAAGATTCAGCTCTCATTTCACAGACTCTCATGGTATCTCAGAAATCATTGCTCTCTGGGACAGACACCTAGATAGACTGAAACAATTCCTATGAAGGGCTGCTTTGCATCGACTTCAGTTTTAACTACTAATCAGGAAAACCTAATTAGATGTCCTATTTTCTTATTCTTCAATTTCTGAAAGGAGAAGCTTAAAAAGAATTCTTCCTCACTGTTTCTAATTATCAAGTCTGGTTATAGAGCAGACACAAAATTTGGGTGTTGATTTCCCTGACATCTCTAGCTAAATTTTTCAGGTGAAAAAAAAAAAAAAAGATTTAAAAATTTAGTTATTTGTAATAAAATTATGTTAGCTCTACTTGACTAGATTGCTTTAGAACTAAAGCTTTGAAACCTGTCACAGGTCTTAAAAATAAAATTGCTTGAGTAGCTGAGGAGAACTGTACTAAAATGCAAATTTCCAGCTGTTAATATTTCTTGAAAAACCAATAATCCCTCAAGGCCACCAATATGTCATAATACTTAATGGAAAAATATCCCTTAGGCAGAATGGCCTTTCTAAGTTGACTTTTGATTAAACTTAAAATATTGTATGGCAAAAAAAATTTAAATGAAATATAAATATAAGACCCAACTGAAATACCATCCAATATGCAATGAGGTGTAAAAGAAGAGCAGATTTCATTCTACATCACTAATTTGTGACTAGTGCACCATGCTTAAAATTTAGCCAATAACTGTATATAAATTATATAACTTCTATCACAGTTCAGTAATTGTATACTTGTATTTATACATGTTCCTGTAAAAAGCAACAGTTCAACTTTGGAACTCTTCAGGAGAATCATGTTGCCAAAATATACTCATTAGGTCAGTTGGCAGGAAATATACAAATGAGAAAAATACACCATAATTAAATAGCTGTAGTTTTAAAAAGTCCCTAGACAGTTATTGCAATGTAAACAATGATGGTTTGTGAAGATTTTGTATATTCAAGTCTTAGACGGGATTTTCAACAACTGAAGCCCAACATTTTTCTAAATTTTAATCAAATCTAAAATTCAAATATTCCCGCATCACTATTAAAATAATAAGTGAAACAATATCCTACAAAAAGATGACATTTCAAAGCATTCTTTGAGTCTTTTATGAAGTAGATCTGAGATCTCTTTGGTTTTAAATATCTTTGCTTGAAACGTAAGAAGTCCAAGGCTGGAGACATAGCTTCTTGTGTAAAGGTGTTTGCTGCCAAGCTTGAAGATGTGAATTCAACCCCTGAGCCCTACACGGTAGAAGGAAAGAACTGACTCCTGCAAGTTATATTCTCACCTCCACACACAAGCCACACACACACACACACACACACACACACACACACACACACACTTGTGTGTATATATAAACACACACATACACATTTAAAAACTTAATCTTTAAAAAATTTTAGGAAAATTGATTAGTCCAATTTTTCTGATCTGTACTACAAAGCATATAGATACCAATATAATTTAATTATATAATTTAATAATATAATTCTACCATCCAAGTGTCTTTAGTGCTGTGGAATGTCATTCTGTATGCTGTGAATGTGTGTTGCTCTGATTGATTGATAAATAAAACACTGATTGGCCAGTAGCCAGACAGGAAGTATAGGTGGGACAAGAAGATGAGCAGAATTCTGGGAAGAGGAAGGCTGAGTCAGGAGTTGCCAGCCAGACACAGAGGAAGCAAGATGACAAAGCAGAACTGAGAAAGGTACCAAGCCATGTGACTAAACATAGATAAGAATTATGGATTAATTTAAGTTAAAGAGCTAGTCAGTAATAAGCCTGAGCTAATGGCCAAGCAGTTATAATTCATATAAGCCTCTGTGTGTTTACTTGGGGGCTGCGAGTGGGAGAGATTTGTCCTGACCGCCAGGCAGCTGGGACACAGGAAAACTTCCAACTACACTTTAGTCATATAATTGTATATCAGTTTCCTCCAGTATTGAAACATCTCAATCCTTCATGGATGCCAATTAAGACAGAAAGAAACAACTCAAAATAGCTTCAGGAAGTCTCGGAAATTGACCAGATTCACTAAACTCCTCCCTCCCCAAAGTAAACAGTAAAAGACTGTTGAGAGTCACTTTCAGATACGTGAATCTGCAAAAACAAAGTGACTCTCAGATAAGGCCAGTGCCCTGGAAAAATCAAAAACCAACCAAGAATACTGAAAGAGGAAGAGAGCAGCAAAACTGCCTAGAAGAGGTTCAGACCAACTGAGCTACCAGGAAAGAAACGTCTCCTAACTGTTGAGCTGTCTGCCAGTTGTGCAGTGTGTTCTACGTGTCTAGGCTTTGTGAGCTATCACCTGTGCCGGGGTGGGCTTTGGTGATGCAGCTGTCTGAATCGTTTCTGTTCTTGTAAGTAACTCCTCACTCATATTCCTGTAAATAATCCCACAAAAACTAATTGGTTCACCTGGGTAGATTTTGGTGGTTTGTATACTTTGGTCTGTAGTGGGATCCCTATCTGATATGAATAAATGATTGTTGTGTCTCCCCAGAAAAAATTAGTCACAAAACATATATCAACTGCCACTATTTTTGTTCCTCAGTGTTATTCATTTCTTAGCTAAAGGCAAGGGTGAGCAGTTTGCCTCAGGAGACAATGTGTATGTCTCTGTGTTTGATCAGTGAGAATTTGCAATCTATACTATGACAATCTCAAAGGTGTAGCTAAATATAAGTGGTCTGAAATTTGAAATAAATAAATTGCCCCCCCTAGGAATTTCAGAGACTATTTCCATAATGTCTCACCAGCATGGTTGCTAAACATGAGCTGAACAAGAATGGCATCAACAGACAGGCTAACATGGAAGTGGAAAAGCTCATGAGGCCTCAACCCTAGACAAAGAACCACAGGCAAATAAGAAATGCCGAGAGATAGAGAAATATTCTTGCTGGAGAAAAATATACCAATTGTTTATCTTATATCAAATGTTCAGCTCTGAAAAGATACATACAAGTAACATTATACAGACTAAGAATGGTATATTTATGTATTTAGACACACACAAGCACATGCATACATGCATGCACACACACACACACACACACACACAGAAACACACACAGAAACACACACACAGGTGAGAACAATTAATGAAAAGAGAAAAGGGGTATATGGGATATGGGAGGGTCTGTGGGCAAGAAAGAGAAGAGGGAAATCATTTAATTATTATCTCAAAGAAATAAAAGGTATAATTTAAAAATAAGTTAATATGTCACTAGATCTGAAATACTCTGCTAAGTAAGGCATAGATGCTCTTCATGGTTTTAAAAAAAGTCTGCATAAAATCCAAAGCTTGTCATGTAATTTAATCAGCCCTAAGTTTGGTCAAATGAACATGTTTTATCACTTAATGATATATAGAATGAACTTGAAGACCTGCCTTGTCCTACTCCTACTCCTCTCATTTGCTTTATAAAACTCTTTTTATGTCTTCTAACTTGAGAAAATTGCAAACAACTGAATGGAAATAATAAATCAGAAAATATAAGACCTCTGACATTTATATATGTAATACATTTATCTATTAAATTAAATTATAACTAATATACAATGGGTTCTTAACTTTCCAAGTTTGTTTGGAGAAGACAAACAGCAAATAAAATAATTTAGTCTGGAATCATTCTAAATTATCAAGTTAAAATGCTTATGAATATTAAGGGGTGAAAATGTAATTCACTGATGGAACACTTGCTCAGAATATGCAAGCATTGGGTTCAAGTCTCAAGACCTCAAAAGAAAAAAAGGAAAACAAAACTTTGTGAATATTGCAGTTATGATTTCTCACTGCATATTCAAATTAAAAATAATGATCTCTAACTGAAAAAATGTTAAGGAAGTACATGTGTAGGTAATCAGAGCATACAAAATATTCTATTTCTTGAGCTAAGATATACTTAATCCATAAAGCACCACCTTTCCATACAAGTGTGGATATATCCATGAATGTAGAATTATCACATATCTCTGAGCATGAATACTCGCCCCTTAAAGTAGTTAAGATTTCCCCTTTTTCTGATGGATATTCATGCACTTTGGAAATGATTTATAGTTTTAAGCAGTTCACAAATTTGCTCTAATTTTTCCTTTATGGTATGCAAAGTGGCCAATGAAGTCAGAGACTGAATATAATAGAGCAATTTGACTGTGTGTTTAGCAGCAAAAGGAGTTAGGAAAATTGGGTTTCCATACAGAGAAGTAAGCTCAAACAGTTTCTCCTTCCATATGCAAACATTGACTTAAGATGCATCTCAGAAATAAATATACAAGTTAATTAGGCAGTTTTGCGGCATGGTAGCTCTTCTTTGATCTGTGAAGGTTTGCAGTTGCTCCCATTCATAGGTAAGTCTGGAGAACACTTTGTAACTTCTGAGAAAAGTTAAGTTTCTACTTTGATCACTGCAACTGAACACCCTGGATGACTGAGGAACTGGGGAAGAAGGCCAACTATTTTGAGGACACTATGGTACACCAAAACAAAAATACCTACAGCATAGTCACATTACAGTACCAGGTAAGCCTAGACTTTAAAATATCTCATCCTGGTGTCAAACCTCCATGTTTATAATCCCTAGTAGTTCAACCTATTCATTCTATTCTTCCAGTCTGAGATCCCAAATACTGTGAGACAAGTTATGACCACTATGACCAACCTATAAGTTCATGTCCCTTAGAATCCGTTCTGAGAATAACAGTATTCTTTTCAGATAGCAGTAGATTTGAAATGGTTCATTACACAGCAATAGAGAGCTAGAATAAACACACAAATTTTATACATACACACACATACACATGCACCCACATATACACCCACACATATACATATATCCTTGTTCATGAAGTAAATAGAAATGTTTTCTTTTCCAAATGGAAGTAAATTGTCAATGCTTCAAAATTTCATAACCTGAGTAGAGCAAGTTCTAAATATTATAGAATTGTAAGGTTATTTAGCTGTATTATCCCCTTAGATAAATGTACTTTAAAATAATTTTTATAGAGCATGAGAAAATATATCACAACACTTTAAATATTTGTCATTTCTCTCATACCTAGGAAGTTTAGAGAGTCTCCCCCTTTGAAAGTTGGAAACAGAACTCGGTAACAATTGTTCTGCTCTCTGCTTCTATGGGCAGAGTGTTGAGGAAGACATTGAACAATGGCTACTAAGGTAAGTGTAAGCGGTTCCAGTGTGCACACAGGAGTAATAACAGGTAACAACAATGCACTGTGTAGATCAAAACCAGGAAAGTGGATGTGGTGATGCATAGCTTTAATCACATGCACTAAGGAGGCAGCGACAGGTGGATCTCTGTAAATTCAAGACCAACTTGATGTACACAAAGAGTTTCAGGCCAGTCAGAGTTTCATAGTGAGACCCTGTCATACAAGAAAAAAATAAAAAAGCTAGGAGAAAGGGTTTTGATTCCCAGCACCCACCACCCACATGGCAGCTCACAACTGTCTATAGCTCTGATTCAAGGGGATCCGGCACCCTCACCCAAGCATGCATGATGGTAAAACACTGATGCACATAAATTAAAAATAAATTATTTAAAGAAGAAATCTTAAATATTGAATGTTTCAGGAGATAGAAAAGCATAGCATTGCTTAAACATTAAACAATGATATATGTACTGAAACACCAAATGATACCCAAGAATTATATAATTTTTAGTGTTATATATCAGTTCAAAAAAATTTTTTTGCTTTGACCTGACAGAATATACCTAATTGTTTAAAATACTCTAATTTGCCAGGCGGTGATGGCTCCTGCCTTTAATGCCAGCACCCAGGAGGCAGAGCCAGGTGGATCTCCGTGAGTTCAAAGCCAGCCTGGTCTACAGAGCAAGCTCCAGGACAGTCACCAAAACTACACAGAGAAACCCTGTCTCGAAAAACAACAATAACAAAAAATACTCTAATTTGGGTTTCTTGAAGTTTATCTCTATTTTAAGAAAAAAATTATAAATTCTAGCTGATACTTTATTGATTAGTATTGACTTAATCCCCAATAAGTAGTCATTTTCTCTATTTTAATATACAATAAGCACTGTGTCTATATTTGTAGAATTTTCAATAGAATCCAAAGTATTTTTGCTAAGATTCCAGATTTTTATTTTTACCCACTTCTTGTCCCCTGCAAAAAAGTAAGTTTTATGGCCAATGCCAAGGGATGGAAAGTTTTAGTAAAAATATAGTGAACAATTTGCTATGCAACCAAGATATTCAAATTTATTTGCCGTTGTACACTGAATTTATGATTCCTAAATTCTCCTACTTTTGTCTTTCAATTGCTTCTTCCTATCATTTATTACATGTCAATCGTACCATAAACATACAATTTAAAATTCCATAAAAAGACTCAATAAAAGAAAGATAACAGTTAAAGCTCAGATCTATATCTAGGAACATCTTCAAATAGAAGTGGAAATATGTTCTGCCAAAGAATGATGGAGTTTTGATGTTGTGGCCATTTTAGGGGAAAATTTTAGAAATAAGAGAATATAAAAGAGGGGGGAAAAGATTGAAGAGAAAATGCATTTCTTTTTTTATGTATATGACATAAAGCTGGCCAGGAAAAGATGAGGATGGGAAAGGCTTAGGGTAGGGTCGGGTCTGCACTTCAGTTCCTCCCCTGCCTTGAAGCTGTTCAGTTATTCATAGATCATAACTGGTATGTTGAGTTTTGTTTTATTTGTGTAGGAACTATGTCTTAAATATCATGATGTTGCATTTCCAAGTAAAGATTTAGAAGATAAAGTCCATCTAATTAGTTGTTACGGATCTCTAAATGCCCAGGAATAGTCCCCTCACTGTATGGTGAAAACTTGGTTCATCATGATCCTGTTGTTGCCTCTGTAGTACACTTCCAAGTAATGGATTGGCTTCTCCAGGAGTAGGTTACCACATTGAGAAAATACATTCTATAATCTTTACACCGCCTTCTAATAGAGAAAAATAGCAAGCCTCCCCCAAAGCCCTGCACAGTGCAGCCTACTCTGAACACTTCCCAGTGCTGACATTACTTTGCAGTATTGTGTTTGCTACCAGCTGAGTTGCTGATTTTTCAGCTCTCTTACAAAATATTTCTTTTTCCTTTTTCTGATCTTCTACCTTGCTGGGCAGTCGCATGCCTAGCAGGATTCTTTAGTCCCAAGCTAATTGGCAGAAATCCTCCTGGGAAGATGGATTTCCAGCATTCTAACATCTTAGACTACGTCTGTGATCTTGCCTATGGAAAGGCTGTTGGACATAAGCAACTCAGTGCTCAGTTTGTCAAATGACATAATTAATGGGAAACTAGAATTTTATTGTTATATTTTTTCCTAGAGCACCCCTGGTGTTTGCATATTAGCAACTGAATGAATTTCATTATTTTTCTGAATTTATTATTATTATGTTCAGAGCACTTAATCTTTTTTATACATTCAAACTAGAATACCATTCTTCTATTTTCCAAATTGTTCTCACAGAGATTATGTACTCTCAAAGTCATATTAACTACTAGACCAAGGGATAAAGTTTGTTTTTTCCTAATTAATTCAATTTGCTTATGCATATTTGCTCTGCCTACATATTTTTTTCTTCCCCTAAGCCTGGTAATACCTCTGAAAAAAGAAACTAGAACTAAGAAAGGAAAAAGAAAGAATGTGTGTCCAAATATTTGTGCTCCAGAGTTAAGAATTGAAAACCTTCCATCATCCCTTAAGCTCATTGCCTGTTAAGAAAAAAAATTCAAACAGTTCAGTTTTGTGATGTCAAGAGAGGCTCTTAGATATACATTAGGTAGGATTATAGAGTTGTAGTACACTTTTGTCATACCTCAGGTTGCACAAGAACCAGTACAGAATGAGGAGCTTGATTACATGATCCTTTTATAATGTTCTCTTAATTTGCCTCTATAGTCTACTCTGGCATTTGATTTTTCTTCTGTTTTTTAAAACAAACTTTGGAGCAAAGAAGTGGTTCAGTGGGTAAAGAAGAGTGCAGCCAAGCGTGATAGCTTGAGTTTGATTCCCAGAACTTACTTGGTTGAAGTAGAGAATGAACTCAAGCTCATCTCTGACCTCCACGTGAGTGCTCTGTAACATGAGCATCTACACACACACACACACACACACACACACACACACACACACACACACAAACCTATGCTGAAAAAAACAAACTTTATGTTTTCATAAAGTATTCCTAAGAAAAAATTCTATAGAATTACAAACGTGACTCATATAAATACCACCTATACCTCAGATATTTATATCAAACATTCAACAGGTCAAGGCATCATGTTTAGTAAGGTATCTAAATAAGGTTTTCTCAGAGTCAAAACAAGTGCTTATTGCACAAACTTTATCTAGAGATTACTAAACATCCAGAAATGGAATACTGCTACTCACATCACCAGGGAGGCTACCTGGAAAACAGGACCCCAAGAAAGACACGGGGATCGCCCAATGACAGAGAAATGGAATGAGATCTACATGAACAGCCTGGACATGAGTGGGGGTAGTGAAGGGCGAGGGTCAAGGGAAAGAGAGCTTGGGGGAGCGGGAGATCCCAGCTGAATCAACAACAGAGAGGGAGAACAAGGAATAGGAGACCATGGTAAATGAAGACCACATGAGAATAGGAAGAAGCAAAGTGCTAGAGAGGCCCACAGAAATCCACAAAGATACCCCCACAACAGACTGCTGGCAATGGTCGAGAGACAGCCCAAACTGACCTACTCTGGTGATGGGATGGCCAAACACCCTAATTGTCGTGCTAGAAACCTCATCCAACTACTGAGGGATCTGGATGCAGAGATCCATGACTAGGCCCCAGGTGGATCTCTGGGAGTCCAGTTAGCAAGAATGAGGAGGGTTTATATGAGCGAGAATTGTTGAGACCAAGGTCGGATAAAGCACAGGGACAAATAGCCAAACGAACGGAAACACATGAAATATGAACCAATGGCTGAGGGGTCACCAACTGGATCAGGCCCTCTGAGTGGGTGAGACATTTGATTGGCCTGATTTGTTTGGGAGGCATCCAGGCATTGGGACCGGGTCCTGTGCTCATTGCATGAGTCGGCTGTTTGAAACCTGGGGCCTATGCAGGGTCCCTTGGCTCAGCCTGGGAGGAGGGGACTGGACCTACCTGGACTGAGTCTACCAGGTTGATCTAGTCTGTGGGGAAGGCTTTGCCCTGGAGGAGATGGGAATGGGGGGCGGGCTGGGGGGAAGGTGAGGGGGGCGGGAGGGGGGGAGAACAAGGGAATCTGTGGCTGATATGTAGAACTGAATTGTATTGCAAAATAAAAATTAAAAAAAAGAAACAATTGACCTTTTCTTTTATAATCAATAAACTTTAATTTATTAAGTTTTTCAAAACCCCATTTTTAAAGAAAATCACAAGACCTCTTTTCTCAATTTACTCATTGAATTCTTCTATAAAAAATGATTCAAGATTAACAGAACACCATAACTATTGAAAAGTAAGTAGGTCTTAATTTATATTAGCACAGCACAGTTCTTATTCCTACATCAAAGATCCATTTCACATCTGCTTCTTTAAAAGACTGAGTTTAAGCAACAATAATCCATATCATTATATGGAATCACTATTTTTAGAATAACTTATTCCTGGTCATGGAGTTAGGTTTAGGAGGAAGAAAGAAATAAAATAATTTGCAGCCAGAAGATCCTACTGTTTGCTCTAACTTACATATATATCTGAAAGAGGCTGGTAAATATTGGATATTTCCTAAGTATGATTTTATTCAAAGTAATCCATCATAAAAAACAAAGAGAAAAAAAAAAGAGATCGCTTTACGATATGACTTTACTAGTGTGACAGTGAAGCAAACATTATAAATCATTTACCCTGGGTGTAGGTCATTAAAAGAACAAAATCATTGAACTATTGTTGCTTGAGATAACACTGCTTGAGATTAAAGGCTACCTCACTCTTTCACTCTTGTCTTTTTCAAAAAGCAATGCCATTTGAACAACAAAAACCCCACAGATATTCTGAAATGTTTTTCATGGAGGAAAGAACTAACATAACCTTTAAATTGCCATTCCCCAGGCTTCTAGGTATGAAAGCTGGCACCTAATGCCAAAGGCTGGCTCCCAGAGAAAGGTAAAATCAGCCTTTTCTGCTGGGACACTGTAGCTGATTTATTTTTTTGTGAGGTTCAATCAAAGTTTCTCTCTAGTAGCTTCATTTCTTAAACCAAATTTATTCTCAGTAATGGTTTGTTTTATAACACAAGTCATCAGTTAATGGTAACGTACACTCCTTGATGAAGAAAGGGATGCTAGTTAGAAAGCAAGTCCTTTGATAAAGTTATTTGGCAGATACTGCTGGCCAAAGCCATCTACTGCTGAAGCTCCTGTCACTCATTTGCCAGTCCACTAAGTATGCAGCACAAAAGCAGTGAAGAGAACAGTAAGTATTTGTCTTGGTAGAGCCCATTCAATGTTCCTCATTTCTATGTGCTCTCCTGGAGAGCAGGACAAACAGCAGGAAGTAGCTGAAACAGTACCAGAATGGGGGCTGTGAATCTTGTTATTTGAAATTAGATATGTGATTACAACATAATCAAGATTATATTGATAATAAGTATGTTTTAAGTGGAGTAAACTAAAATTCAGTCAAGGTCTCTAGGTTGAAATTCATAAAACCAATTGTTTCCTGAAGACTTAAATCTCTAACTCTGGGAACTCACCTTAATACTTAATTTGGTCAAGTCCTTGATGATTTAACTTCACATTTGCTGAATATCTGATTAAATTAAATTTTTGATGTATGACCTGGATGTAGTCATGAAAGTTAAGAATTAATGAGTGCTATTTAGACAGGATCCCTAGAACAGTACAGTGAGGTAAGTTAATTCCCTGATTCTTGAACAAGGCTGATCATCATCAGTATATGTATTGTATAACTTGTATTACTACACAAATTTTGGTCATTTTCAGTGCTTCTGGTGAGGTGTGTGCACTTTAACTGATATCTGGACTTGGAACTTAACATCTCCCTAAGGTCACAGCAATATTCTCTGAGACCAAGAAACTGTGAGTGGGTTTTATAGTCCCCTGACAGTGAAGATGGCAGCTTCTCAGTAGGCACCTACTTGTTCTTATTTCCCTTTCACTCCAGTAGGTCCATACTTTTAAGTTAGCAGTATCCAGGATGCTCATTACTTTCCAACTGATCCTCTTCACAGTCATCCAGAGCAACAAAGTCATTCTAACCTGCCTAAAACATAAAAAGAAACACCACCACCATCAACACAAAGAACTGGCAATTGTAATGTTAGCAAACCTTATAGAACACAGCTCTTTAAGAAACATGAAAATTAAGGCAGCAAAAGCGTCACCACCATCATAAAACTAAGTGATTGCTGAGACTGGTGTACAGAATAAGAAAACTGTTACCAAAGTAAGGATGACATTTTAAACAATGTAACGGTGTCAGTAGCACATGCAATAGGTTTCATTTCTCAGAATATAGACTATATGTCAGTATCATCGTTAATCTTACATGTCAACTAACTGAGCCACAAGATGTCCAGCTATCTGATTAAATAATATTCCTGAGTGTGTCTGTGAGAATATTTCCAGGAGAGATTAGCATTTAAATGGATGGACTCAAGAAAGCAGATGGCCTTCTCTAGTGTGGGTGAGCATCTTGCAGCTCTCTGAGGACCTGAAGAAAACAGATAGTGGAAGGCTGAACTGGCTTTTCCCCACCTGGCTGTGTTGGATAACATCCCTCTCCCCCTGCACTTGGCATTCCTATAATCGGGCTTTGAAACAATGGAATCTATACCATCTGCTCTCCACCTCGCAGACTGTTTGAACTACACTATCATGTTTTCTGAGTCTCCAGCTTTCTGGCTGTTTTTTTTCCCTCCATAATCATGCAGGCCAATATCTTATGTAGAAGGGGAGGCAGAGTTTATTTGCTACAGCTTGTAATAGGCTATCCATTTAGTGTCTAGACTCTAAGCAAAAAGCCAGCTTGTGTTCAGCCTATGTCAATGGGCTCATTCTCTCCTCACCATCACACTCAGCTTTCCAGTTACTGAAAAAATGGACTCAATGATGAGCAGAGAACATCCAATGTGTTCATTTGATGTCATATTCCTTCTTGTAAACTCTATTGGGTTTTTGAAATCAAGACCATTTTAAAAATGTCTCTCGTGAAACTATTTGAACATTTTTGCTTTATTAATGATATTTTTTACCTTTTACTAATTCTTAACAAGTCTGGATGCATACTTTCATAAATAATTGTCAATCCCAGAAGGAGGGAGAACATCACTTAAGGACCCAAATTAAGTTCATACTGGGCACACATGTGCAGTGAAATTTGCAGAGTGTGCACTGGCATTTTAGGCAAAGGAAGAAAATACACTTTTTAAAGCGCGATGATGGGGATTATTAAATGATATGAATGTATCTGCCTTTTCACACTCGAACTGTCTTCCCAGTTATTTTAAGTGAATTGTTTTGCTAACTCTTGTCAGGGTTACTCGAGCTGAGCTAATGTTGCGCTGATATTTCGACTCAGCACAGCAGATATTTGATCTCTCCTCATATGTGCAAACATCTATTTGAATCATGTGGGATTTGTTTTTTTTTCTTCAACAAAGTATTTCTAAATTTAGATAGTAAGAAGCACATATTAGTTCATTCTCATTAATGGAGAGAAGAAAGGATAGTATTAACTTATTTAAATTATGATTAATTGAATTATGGTTAATACCAATGCTATGTAGTTCTAATCTTATGAAGTACTTTAATAATTATAGTCAAATGGGGGAAAACAGTGTGTTTTGTGCATTTTCTTCAAATACTGAGTTCTGCATAATTCTGTTCTGCAGGGCACACTCCTTAGCATGCTCTGTATTTGTTCTTTGAAGACAGAGCACCTTTCCCACTGAGGGTCTGGGGGCGTATTTTTCCAGTTATTTTTATTTCTTCTTGTTGTGTCCATTAATCCCCTCCCCAGTTTCTCAGATCAAACTAAACAGTAATTCTTCCATGCTCTTTGTGGAGCTGTGTTAGTGTTCTCCAGAGACTCAGGCAAAGCACATGTCTCCATAGAACATGCTTATCTAAAGAATTAGGTTGTAAGACTATGGGAGTTGATAAGTCTGAAATTTGCAAGGCAAGTTGACACTAAACAGAACCAGAAAAGAATGAATATTGTGGTCTTGAGTCCAAAGGCAGTCTGGACATAGGGCATGTCCTTACTTAGGAGTTTAGGCTTGGCTGCTGTTTTTGTTTTGTCCATTGAGAACTTTACCTGGATTCACCCACACATGGATGATAATCTACTTAACGTCTGTTTATTGAAATGTAAACTTCATCTAAAGAAATACTTCCACTGCAACATGTAGACTAGCACTTGACTAGAATCCACTAGACCAGTGGGATTCTGGAGCATAGCCATTTGTTACTTGTGATTAAGTATCACTGGTTGACAGTTCTCCAATCAAAAGGATGTCCGAGGCTATGTGCTGAACGTTTTTTTTTTTTTTTTATTCCCAGTGTCACTTTTCTTTATAGCTCCTCTAATAATTTTAATTCAACAATGTATTTTATAATTTCTCATTTAATGTCTTCTACCATTTCCTATAAATTAAATTTAAAAAACACTTGCTTATGGTTCAATCCTTAGAAATATTTAGTCATTTGTTAAAGGAATTTTCTATTATGCTCTTATAGTAAATATTTAATTTTAAAAAAGGTATAGTGACTCCATTCTAAAAATCAGTAACAGAAACCAATAGATAAACAAGCAGTTTTAATACAGTCTGCAAAGTGGTTTGTGGTTCTATGACAGCGAGAAGAGAAATAGAATCTCATTTGCAGGTTTTAGGAGACATTCTTGGAAATAGTAGTTGTTTGAAACACCAAAGTTAACAAGCAAAGTTGCACGAAAGAGAATAAAATATAGCTCACAGGTAATACCAGTCATGTTCATGAAATTTTAGATGACTACATGGAAAGAGCATATTAGAAGCTAACAGAATGGCTACAGAGACAGCAAGTGAAAACAAAACAAAAACCAGATTAAAGTCAGTTACTAGAATCTATTAAATATCTAAGTGCTATGTTTATTTTACAAACATTACTACTTATTCTTAAGGGGATATTACCAACCTATTTTTAGGTTAAAACAAAAAAAATGGTTGAAGTTTCACAGGCTGTTTCATTTTTGAAACCACAGATATGAGAGATCATATCTTTCCTACTGAAATACACTACCTCATTATTTCCCTGCTGGGGAAATAGTGGAATCTAGTGTCCAAACACTAATATTTTCTCACAGCCCCACCTAACATTTAATCAGGCCAGACCAGATTAAGATTTCAAATGAGACAGAAACTCCTCTTTTTTTAAGACATAATAATTTAACACTTTGTACTGATGAAGTTTTTAAGCTGTTAATGCATCATGATGTCATTAACCACCATTACCCACAATTACTAAATTTATGGTAGATTCCTCAAAGCACAGTGCCCAAATGGACTTGATTCCTCATTTGTGACCTTGTTTCCAGGACTGAGGAACAAAGCCAGGGACACACACACCAGGCAAGTGCTCCTCTACTGAGCTACATCCCATACCTAGAAACAAGTTTATGTATTCTCAACAATATCCTCATATGCCATCCCCTCATGACTCAGGGGCTGTTCTCTTGCAAGGTTAGTATAGTGCCCTTCTGGTTCATTAAAATACCTGCTACAAAATAGGCTAATATTTTTGCAGTTTGCCTACATTATTCTTTTCACAGTCTAGAAATTTCATATTGGCATTCTCAATGATCATACTAGTAAATAGTCATATAATCAGTGAAACAAAACTTTAATCATACCCAAAATTTATCTTAGTGTATGCATTATATGGGATGACATAAATCAAATGCTTATCTAAATGTATAATTTTAGATCTTAACAATATTCTTATCTAAAAAATTTAAAAAATATTTATATATTTCATTTAAAATATCTTTCTAGTTCTTTAGGGAACTATTTAATTGACAAAGTAATTCATTTCAAAGTCCATATCAGACCAGGGGCTAGGTAATTAAGATACAAAAACTAAAGAAACATAATTGAATTCAAGGGAATCTGGAACACTAAACACATTAATTTATTTCTATCTATTTGTATTGCATAGCCCCTAGTAAAAATCAGTTAATTCATGTTAGAATTAATGTAGCTTAATGTACTGACAAGGCTTAAAATTGAAAATGAAATGTTCATTTGAGAATCAATATAAGAATCTATAGAAACTCCTGGTCTCCTTCTCACTTACAAAAACCCAAACACAATGCCAAGATGTAAAATTCAGACAAGAATGTGATAAGAGAATATTTAAGTCTTATGAATATTGATATGTGAAAATCCTCAACAACAATTCTAGTAATCCAAATACAACGACCTGTTAAAACAATTACATATTATGATGAAGTGGGATTTATTCCTGGAATATGTACAAGGTTCAACATACAAATTCCTCAGTGTAATACATCATAATCACAGAATGAAGAAAAATCAGCATAATTAATATGGAACTAAATTTTGCCATGTTCATCTTAACCAAAAATAGAAAAGTTTGGGGGAAAGCACACAGAATAATAAATTTAATAAAAGATTTTAAAATCTTGACAGAATAAAACAACAAAACACTAATCATAAAGGCTGAAGTAATTCTCAATGAATGGAGGTATGTATTTATGGAGTAGAAAATTATATGTTCTAACTCCCCTGAAATGCTTAGATTCCAAACAAAACTCTAGGTTTAGGAGGAGTGGTCAAATTTATCAATATTTGTCAGTACCCTCTTAAGAAGAAAGTTGCAGAAATAAAACAGTAAGATATTAAGAAGTAAAATTAGAGTCTTGAAGTCATGCTGCAATGATAACACACAAGTCAAAGAAACACAAGAAAGCCCAGGACTCTCTTACTTAGAGACTTGCAGCTAAATATAAAGCAGGAACTACTGCACAGAGGGAGAAAGTGGCTCTCAATAAACATGTTATGTTATGAGAGAAAAACATTGACGCCTGACTGACTTCAACCACACAGGCTGCATCCTTACAAAAAAATCAGATATATATCATTCTTAATAGAAAATATTAAAAAAATAAATTAAATAGATGTCAGGAAAAAATATCCACATGAACTTGGGATAGTATATATTTCTTAGAAAAACCTGAGTAGATTAAGTAGAAATGGTTGATAAACTAGACCATGTTAAAATAAACTAGACCATGTTAAAATAAAAATAAAATAAAAAAAAATAAAAAATAAAATAAAAAACTGTTTAGGCAAATATTCAATGTCAGGACAGAGCAATCAGTGTAAGAAATGATAAGTGTTATGAATTTAATGGATAACAGAACCATTGAGAATATGTAAAACTCTGATATGTCAAAAAGAAAAAGACAAATGATCCAGCAGCACATGAGAAAAGAATTAAAAGAAGCCAATGGTTGAGTTCAAAAGAATATGATCAAATGGCCATCTAATGTATGAACAGATTGTCAACCTCATCAATCCCGAGAAATTCAAATTAACACCCTATAAAATAGCACTACACATCTACAAGTAATGTTAAAATGTAAAGACCTGTCAATGGGACACCTACAACTATTCCTAGCATCTGGAACTCTTAGACACCATGGTTAGGAGTGAAGTCCAGACAGACATTTTGGAAGAATTCTTTGGCAATTTCCATAAAATATGAATATATAAGTTTGAAACCAGAAATTCCATCCTCAGATATGCTCCTTCTATATACATTTCTGTACACATAAATGCACTCCCATGAAATGTACATCAGGAACAAAAACCATATATGTCTATAACTTAATTTGATTATATTTAGCTCTGTTACTTCTCTAACTTCCCCATCCCTATTAGACCCTTACAGCAAAAGCAGTCCCTCTTTACTTTCCTCTCCTTTTTCGAAATTGCATGTAAAGGAGACTATGATATTTGCCTTTCTGTGTCTGGTTCACACTGTCTAAAGTGGTGGTTACCAATCTTACCTTTTCCTGAAAATGTCATAATTTCATTCCTCATTTGGGTTATAATAAATTTGGGTCATTGTGAGTGTATGTCACATTTTCTTTTGTGTTGTTTTGTTTTGCTTTTTGTAGGATCTTCTACATGTAAGCAAGGTCTCCTTGGGTAGCTCAGGCTCATCTTCAACTCATGACGATCCCCTGCCTCAACTTTTACAGTGATTGGTTTACTGGTATGTGCTATTATGATGTGCCTAGCTCAAGATATGTTAAAACACATAATATCCTGTCTCCTTTCACTAGAAATTCAAAGAAAACTTGGAACCAATACCTGGTGGTGAGTGCATCCTAATACAAAGAACAACCTGCATCGGTTGTATCTCCCGAAAAAGGAGTCGGAGTTGTCCTTCTGCTCAGCCCCCACTAAAGAACCTTAGCTACACTTAGTTCCCCCCTACCACTTCCTGTCAGCTAGTTGCTGACTCAGCCTCCTGACTTCAGGTTAATTTTATTTAATCAAACAAATGTAACATGTCTTTGCATCATTACCAAAGACGGCAGAAACAAATCTAACACACGTTTACACAGTTAAAATATTTCCCAACAATATTAACTTTGATTTTTTTCTCTCATCCCCCATTACTCTTCTCTCCCTTCCAGTTAACCCCTTCTTCCTCCCAGGAAGCTCCTCTTCTCCTTTTTCATTTTCTCTTGTGCTTGCATGAGCATGGATGGAAGTTATTTGCTTGACCAAGTAAACATTGTATGTTTGTTTAAATAATTATCTATCTATAGGAATTCAAGGCCTAATTGAGATAGTTATGACAAGAATCTGGAACACCACCTGACTTGGCTCTGTTGCTTGTTCTAAGTAAGTCATACCTACAGAAAGCAAACTGAGAACGTAAGTCATAGCTGTGAAAAAAACATAGCAAAAGGACATATTTCCCATTCTACAAATATGTGGGATAGCCATAAGGGACACAGATCACAAAGATTGACTCCTATGCAAAGTGGAGCCTTTAGGGGTATGGTACTATACAGACTACTCAGTGACAATTTTATCTCATTTTTGTCCCCTCAAGCTTTATGCTGCTGCTTTGTGCTAAAAGGTATGGATGGGTGAGAGATACTGTTCACTAGGGACAAAATTACTAGATCTTAGCTGAATGATTATGTATTTGCTTTCTTAGTTCAATCACAATAATGACATAAATGTAACACTTATTTAAGCCTCCATCTAATGCTTGAAAGACACAGAATCAAAATCAGCACAGATATTAAAGAGGAAGTGGACCATCATTTTTAGCCAACAGGATAAATCAAATGCTCAAATGCCCTGCTCAAGAGCATGTATCTGAGTCATTATTATTCCTAATTAAATCCAAATTTTCTCAACTATCATTCCAGAGTTTTTTTAATTGTAAAATATGTTTCTGTTAATTTCTAGAAATTATGTCCTCCCCATTACCTCCTGAGCATCAACCAGAGGGTGATAGGGAACAGAAAAGAATTAGATAGCTGTATCTTGACAGGACACTAAAACACTAGGAGATAGGAGAAACTTTGATCGACTCTATAAATCATTTCATTTATGTAACTTCATCTGGGCCAAAGGCCAGCCCTGACTTTGCAGCTCTTGTTATCAGTTTGCTCCAAGTAACAGAACTGGCATAATTAAAGAAAGAAACATGCTTGAATTTATACCATTACTTTCTAAAGGAAGCATTGGCAAACTTTTTCTGTAAAGATTTAGAGTACATATTTTAGGCTTTGCAGGCCAAAGGGTTTCTGTTGTAGGATCAAAACAAGGTCGTCTTATCCTGAAGACAACCAGAAACTTAAAGTGCACACAAGGGTGTGCATGTGCCCATGAGCACCAGTATTTGAATTTTACATAATATTCACTTGTCATAAAAGATTATTCTTTAGGTGATCGTCAACTACTTAAAAATAGAAAAATAGCTTATAGCTCTTTAGCTATGTGAGAACAGGAGTGGATCTTAGTAGATCAGCCTGTGCCATAAATAAGCATATCTAAAACATATCTAAAGCCTATCTAAAACATATCTAAAAACAAGTCAGTGAAACTGAGGCATAAATGAGCTTAGGTGAATAAGCCAACTATTTGACTTGACCTTGAGTATTACAATGCCTGCCTAGGCATGTCCTTAATAAAACTGATCTTCCACTTGACACATGTCTTAAATTCATTGTGAGAAAAAATTTCTAGCCCTTATATATGTTTCTAGAAACTTCATAGGGCACCTGACCTGTAAGCTTTCAATTACATTGAGAGCTAGAAGTTTCTCCATCACTGCCTTTGTTATTGAGTACATCAGGTGCAGTTTCTACAGTCAGTAGTCCTGCCTAAATTGCACCTTATTAACCAATGAAAAGTGTAACAGAAAGTTTTAGTTCTTTCCAAATCTAAAAGAATGATCTGTGGCAAATGCAGAGTGCCTTTACAAAGCCAAGCGAAGTAATTTGAAAAAAACATGTAATGAGTTTCAGGTTCATGAAATGTGATATTGACAACAGCAGAAATAAATTGCTCCTATTTAACTGCCATCCAGCTCAGAAGAGATGAGCATCAGCCATCCTCCAACAATGCAGTGGATGCCGGACCCTGAGAGACACACTCTATTAAGACCAAAGTGCTATTAAGGAGAAAGACTTATACCGTAAAGTTGGAACCAGTGGAGAAGAGAAAGAATACCTCAATCTATACATCTCAGGGACTTGACAGCACTCGCCTTCTTATAAATCTGTCTAAGTAAAGTTATTAAGTGCCTGAGAAATGCACCATTGGCAGCTAACCTGGGACAACAATGGAAAATGGATAGCCAATAGACAAGACAGACAAGTAAAAGGGCCAGGAAAGATGCTTGCTCACAGATTCTGAGCGGTAATAAAACTGGAAATGGGGTTTAGGCTGCATCTTTCCACACTAAGAAATAGAAGATTCTGAACAGTAACAAAATAACTGCATTATCACCAGCTACTACTTTCCAAATGTGAGAAAATGGTCTGGAGTTCGCTAGGTACAATAAATGTGCTAACAAACTCAAAATAAAGACATAAAACAAGATTCAAGTAAAATTCACTTTTCATGAATTTCAAGAAACAATTAAAACTAACACAAAGAAGTACATGCAGTAACTCCCAAATCCCAAGACTTTGTCCAATCCTGGGAAAAAAAATCACCTACATGACAAATACTTAGAAAAGTAGCGGCTTTTTAATAATGGAATAAAGCATTTACTCGAAAATCTCTCTTCTGTTGTCACTTGATTTAAGTTATACTGAAATGTCATAGCAAAGCATAATGGTAGGAGATCGCCTTTAATTTATTGGGATCTAGAGTGCCCTGACTCTACTATTGAACAGAGACATGCCTTCTTTTTATTCTCTTTTTTATTCATCTACTAAATATGTAGATGAAAATTTCTCAAAACAATCTAACACTGGCCTGCTATGATTCTGGACAGTCTTGTAGTTAGTACAAGCAGAATCATTTTTCATGCTAGAGATATGTTTTTCATTGCCCTGAACTACACATTTTCAATACATTTATTAATTCCCAATTCTTAAATTCATGGAGACGTTTCCAAAAGTTATCAGATCAGAGGCTCTGGGTGTTTCTTCCTACACAGCAGCAGTCGGGGTACAAAACGCGCCTCTCTTGTGACAGGAAATAAAGCTTTCCATTCATCAGCATCTCTGCTGCTCTCTGCTGTCTCCAGATACCGAAGTACCTTGTCAGCTGCCATTCATCACCACACTTGCACTGTCAGTTTTCTTAAAGGAGAGTAAAGAGGAAAATGAAAGATTTGTTGAGCCCATGCTCCTATCAAATTTTTAAAGGAAAATAAAACCCTACCAAGTGACCCACAGGTTTTTAGATAAACTAGAATACAAAGGCTTCCTAAGAGGTTGGCTAACATTATGGATAAAACATAAAAAGAAAATGAAGCAGAGAGGATTTGACAAAAATTGAAACTGTCATTCTAGACAAATCTCCACCTATGTCATTCACATGGCCAGTCTTTATTTGTAATTAATTTTACACAACTGAATAGAGAGTTGATGTAGATAGCTATAATTAGTTAATGTAGGTATCTATAACATAGTCATCTTTCTTTTTGTGAAGAAAACTCAGTGGAGAAAATATCATTGAACTTTTGTTTCTTTAATGCACAAACCACAGTTGTATCTTATTTTTCAGTGTTTTATACAAATTGTTGATTTTTAAATAATAAATAAACCGAACAGAAACACATCAGAAGGCCATCTCCTCAACATTCTATAAATGTTACAGGAAAATATATTTTAGCTCTCCCAGAAGGGATTTCTGAGGCCTTGGTGAGAATGACTTCTAGTCCCTTTTTTGAGAGTTAAGAATATGAAAATTCTTGAATAAGAGGAAACCTAGACTAAAGTGACTCGCAGACCATGGTCTTAGAAAAGTAAGGAAGAGGGACTGTTTTGCATCAATGTAACAAAGATACATTTCTAAAATGAATCAAGCTCATGTATACTTGTAATAATAGTCTGATCATTGGAAGTGCTCCTATATTTATATAGATAATCTGCATGACAAGTCTATTGGGAAACCTGGCATATGATTTTTTTTTAATTTGTATATTAAAAGCTCTACAAGTAAGTTTGTACATCATCTAGTTTTAGTAACCACTAATCTAATTTATATTATAGGAATTTTCATGAGTTGGTTTATAGAAATACTCAGATTTATTTACTAGTCTTCTGAGCAGACATATAGACTTACTACAATTTTAAAAGAATTTTAGTAAGCATACATTTCAACAGCACTAAGAAAAAGAATATTCTACCTATAGTTAAACAATTATTTTCTAATTAATTTTATTAATTAATTTTAATTTTAATTCATCTTTAAGCTTTATTTACAGAAAAGTTGAATTCTGTAGAATGCTACTTTTATTTCTGGTAAATGCCTGAGTCCTTACCAAAGTAAATTATTACAATAATGATCCAAAGAGTACTAACAGCAAAGATGGCTGAACAAAGATGGAAATATGTATATGTGCCAAAACTGTGCATGCTCTACATGCCTGGTCATTGTGTACACTTTTATCTTATATTAATCTTCAAAAAGACTGACATTATTTCCCATTTTTAGAGACAAATAAAGTGAGACTAAAAAAAATGAAAGAACTTGATTATTGGTAGGAAAGGAGGAATTGGAGAGTGTGAGATGATAAATGAATATTTTTATACATGTGTGAGATTGACAAATGATAAAAGAAAAAAGTAAACAAAAAATTTTAAATCAACAGCAGTCACCAAGAAGAACTTACAAACTCCAGTGATAGAAAACAGGTGAGATTCCATTGCTGGGACTTTCAACCCTGTGTTCTCACCTGTTCCCCAGAGCATTTCTACAAAACAGAGGCACAGCCACAAAGCTTCACTTAGAAAAAGGGACTAAGAGGAACACAGTCCTGGGACATCAGTGCTTGTTTATTTGCAGCATCTCTCTCCCCTCATCGACATTACTGGCCCTTTATCCACAGTTTCTGAGTGAGCAATTGCTCTGAGCTCCAGAGCTAGACAGGATCAAGCAGATTGTCGTAGAACCCCCACGCTTGTTTGAAGAAACAATAACAAAATTGAATAAGTAGCCCTGAAAGCCCAGGTGAACAAAGAACTAAATGCCTTTGCTGTTTCTGTGGCTTTGCCTCAGTCAGTCACCATCTCATGATTCGTCATGCACTGCAGGTTCGTCTACAGCTGCACTCTCGCTTTCATAGCAGATCAACTGAAGATGTCTGGACAAAGCTCGCTTCTATCCTCAAAGCCAATTTTAAGTATTACTTCCTGATGAGTCTCTGATCTTATCAATTGTCTTTTACTTTGGGAAAGTTTCCAGTTATTTTCAACCAAGGAAATGATGTTTAGAATCCATGAGGAATTTTATCAGTTTTCTGCAACACAAGCTAACTAATGGGACTTTGATTCTATCATACAAACTCAAAAAATAATCAGATATAAAGAAGATAACAAAGAAAAGTGAGTCATGGATCTGGAATTCTAATCTCTTAAGAATGAGGCTGGAGAGATGGCTCAGTGGCTAAGAGCACTGGCTGTTCTTCCAGAGGACCCAGGTTCAGTTCCCAGCACCAACATGGCAGCTCACAAATGTCTGTAACTCCAGTTCCAGGGAATCCAACAGCCTCACACAGATATCCTTGCACGCAAAACACCAATGCACATAAAATAAAAATAAATAAATTTTAAAAAAAGGATGTTTCAAACATGAATTTAGTATTAATGAGAAGTATTAACAAATAGATAAATATCAAAAGGGTGTAGATTTTGGTGGGGTGGAGAGAGGACCTGGGGGACAGAAAACTGTAATCAGAATATATTATATAAAAAAAATCTATTTTCATTGTTAAAAAGCTATCACTTTTCAAACCTATCTCAAAACTAAAAATACTAGCCACTCGCACTAAGAAAACTTGGGCTCTGTCTGGTGCATGCATCCTGGTTACTATAGACTTTTTGCTCTTTGGTAAATTGAGAGATCAGTACAAGGGAGTAAAGAATGACTGAGTGTTGTTTAAAGACACACTTTGAAATGTTGCTGATACATCCTTAAGCCCAAACTACATCATGATGCTTATGTAAATAAATATATACTTTGAAAAGGCTGTTTTGTAATTTTTTATTGTAAAATTCTTAAGCTATACACACCTTTTGATACAGAATTTTCGATTTAAAAGTTTCTGCTATGAAAACGTTTAGACTGCCTTAAACATAAAATCCAAGAAAACTATCTTCAATTTGTCTACAATACATGGATTATTCAGAAATAGGAATATGATTAAAACATAATATATCCCTAACATGAAAGGAGAGCTTAGACAAAAATTATATTGTATAGTGTATTGATTACTTCCTGATACTATGATAAAACACTGTGACCAAGGCAACTTACAGAAGAAAGAGTTTATTTGGACTCACAGTTCTGCTGTGTTCCAGAAGGATAAGAATCCGTCATTGGGAAGACACACAGAAGCAAGCAGCAGGCATTGAAGCTGGAGTGGGGTGCTGGGAGTTCACATCCTTTACTGTGGGCACAAATCAGAAAGAGTGAACTATAAGGACAAGGCCACTCTAAGCTCTCAAAGGCCATGCCCCGTGGTACTTTTTCCAGCAAGGCTACATCTCCTAAACCTTCCCAAGGGCACTAGCAGTTAAAGACCAAATATTCAGATTCAAATACAGGACCCTATGAGGAATATTTTCTTTCAAACTTTACATGTATATATTAAAATCCTGAGATTATTATTATATAATATGGGTGATTTACTTTATATCATTAGTAAACAAGAAACTTCACATGTAATCCACTTCCTAACATTATGTATCCTTCAAACACTTCCATGTTTAAAAGCTGTTCTTTCTGCCATCATGTGGCCTTCATCCTGCAGTATGGGAACCCAAGGAAGTGCTGTGGTCTCAGGACCACCAGAGCAATCCCAAATAAGGGTTTACTATACCCACAAAGGTTTGCTTTACAGTAGCTACCAGACCTCAAGACATGCCACTTGATACTTCTACGCATCCTGTTCAAACCCCTCTTCAAGTAAGCTAGTTCTGAGACTCTCAAATCAACCACACTCACTTCCTTTCACTCATCTTGGAAAAGCTCCCTGAAGTAGACACCAGCTATACCCACACTATGTAGATTTCATTTTTTTACTGTTGGCCAGTGAACTATTCTGTTTCTGGGGGCTTTAGTTTAGTACTTGGGTGTAGCTGTATTTTGTTTCATTTTTTTTTTCCAGAACCAGGTAACAGCTTTCTCCCACATAGCTTACCCAGAATCTCCACATTAAGGCTGCCTTATCAGCGGAACTCACAGGACTCACAGGTATGGGTAGGTAACACACCAAGTCGCCCCTCAGTAGGGAGGAGAGGGTACAGATGTGCTTGGGTCAGGTGCTTTAAGATCGGTAGCACTCAGGCTGCCTTTGAAACAGGCTGAATAATGTACCTTCTCTTGTTCTCTCTCTTCCAGAAACTCCTTTTTCACTTATTGGTATTTGCTGCATTTCCCAAATGAATCTTGAGCACTCAAAACTTTGTCTCTGTGTCTGCTTCTGGGATTAACCTAAACTAACACAATTTTCTTCTTTGGTGTAGATGGGGCACTTGATGCTCTTCGACTCTCAGAGACAGCCTCTGAATCGAGGAAGACAAAGCAAATTCGCTTTGTGACCACAAAACATCAAAATCCCTAAAACTCTGAGGCTGCAGCAGAGCCCAGACTCAGGAAACCGAAGGCTCACACATTTCCTTGTGATGCTAAGGGAAATAACAGTCCTCTGCTTAACTTTCCTGGGTTTCTATACTCATACAGAGGACAGTAAAAAAAAAAAAATCTTGTCCAGTGTGGAAATAAACTTCTAGCCTATAAGAAAACATTCTATATTACCATAGATCCTATTTTATTTTTCACTATATTAAAATTTACACTGAAATATATAGTAAAGATATTTCTGGGGGAAGATATACAAGCCACTCTTTTTATACGAAAATACTCAAAAATTCGATGATTTGAACCAAATTAATTAATTCTTCTGGCCTGAGTTGATTTCTCCGTTAGCTGTAGCTCCAGATATTAGACAAGTCGGGGTAGATACATGGGTTGGACCCATTCAGGTATCTTCGTGGCTCCATGGTGCTTTTGAAACAGTGGCTCTAGAAGTGATGCTAGAAGTAAAATGGTGGAATTGCATGTTATACCTTGGATTAAGACTGCCATACTGATTCCCAGTAATATTAGAGCAATTTATACTGCAACATTGGGTGAAAGCTAGTATATTCTCACAGCTTACCAACATAGGATATGTCAAGTTTTTTGACTGGATTTAAAAGGTTATCTCAGCGGTCTTACTTACAGTTTGCTGCTGTTTGTTGAGAGCAGATATATTTTCATATTCTTTAGGTGTGTAGCTACTGTTCATCTTGATTTTGCTCTTATGTTTTGGTATGTATACACTGTGGAAAGATAGAACAGAATTAATTACTGTCTTAATCACCATTTAAGTTTCAGTTTGGTGATGAGAATTTTTCTTTAATTAAAAATCGACTCCTCTTATACAATACGACTTGATCACGGGTTCTTCTCCCTCCAGTCCTCCAAGCCTCACCCCCTACTGCTCCAGATCCACTCCTCCTCTGTTTCCCTTCAGAAAAGAGCAGGCAACCAAGAGACAACTGTGGGAGACCAGCTCCCACAGTTATTTATCCCAGGGACTCTTGAGGAGTGAGGGATAAGAGATTTAGATAGAAATATAGAGGAGAGAGACAGACAGAAACACAGGATAGCCTCAGCGGGGCCTGGATCAAAACCCACCACCCCCTTCTGTTTCTTCTAAAGGGCTATTTATCGAAATGCCAAGGGGTGGAGCAAAAGCCTCCCCCAGCACAGCCAAGTGCAGAACATTCCAAACAACTGGTAACCACACACGTGGTCAAGCCATCCCTCATGCATCTCTGCTATGTAAAGCAAGCTCAGATCTCACTAGGTAGTCTTTGTGGGCCTCCACAGACAACCAAACACGATACAATAACACAAGGCAGAAGCCTTCATATGGAGTCTGGACAAGGAGACCCAATAGGAGGAAAGAGTACCAAGAGCAGGCAAAAGGGTCACAGAGACACACCTGCTCTCACTGTTAGAAGTCCCACAAAACACCAAGCTAACAGCCATAACATATACGCAAAGGACCTGCTGCAGACCCATGTAGACCCCGTGCTTATCACTTCAGTCTGTGTGAGCTCTGCTTAGTTGATTCAATGGGACGTGTTCTCCTGGTGTCCATCATCTCCTCTGAGGCCTACAATCTTTCCTCCCACTCTTCCATGGAGTTCCTCTAGCTCTACGGGGAGAGACTGGAGAAAATTTGAAAGTCTACTGTTAGAGAAAACTTTAAGGCCACAAATTATTAATATTAGAATTAGCGTCCCCTACAATGGGTCTGCAGCACTTACTCTTGGCAACAACTGCAGCTCCAACCCTTTTGGACACACAGGATTACTTCTCTTTGGATTTCATCCTCATGCTTTTCATTTGTTTTCTTTAGTTCTGTCCATCCAAACAAAAGCATGCTTATTTATGCTGGTCAGGACTTGTTGGGGTTTCATGCATTGCAGATTTCTTTTCTAGCCTCTGGCTCCTCTCTTAAATTTGTTTGTGCCCTTTATTTTTGGCTTGAATATAAATTGTTCCATTTGCAGCAAAACAAATTATCAATGTTTTTCTCTGTTTTATTTTATTACTGAGTTTAGATAACTGGTATATCTGGGATTTGAGTCATACCTTTATCAAAAAGGTACTAAAATTATTTCAACAGTGTGGCAAAGAATAATGTAATTATTTTCTTCAGGTTCTTTTAAAAACTGAGAATGTACATGTATCACCTTTAGTTTTTACTCCTTTATGGTGTATAATCATGAAAACAGCTTTCTCTGTAAAGGGAAAGACTATGAGCACTAGTAATGAACTAACTTTAACAGAGGGATTGCTTCTCATTCATGTGGGGTAGTGTTTCTAATAGGTCAGCTTAGTGGGTGACTGAATTCTAGAAGTCAGAATGAACTAGAAAAGCAAGTTTCTAAGAAAGGATGTCTAATTCCTTACTCTAGCATTTTTAATTATAGAATGATAATACCTGGAACTCCTTGTCAAGACCTGCATTATTAAAGACCTATAGCAACAGGTGATTGAGCTCAGCCTGGGGAAGGAACATAACATATGATTGCTTCAAAAAAAAGGCAAAGGGGAATTTTTTAGACTAGACAAAATATAGGGCACTGCTGAGTGATTAAGAGTTATTACTGATCTTCCAGGACCCACATTGGTTCCACCTGCCTGGAACCCCAGTACCTCTGGTCTCTGTGGGTAGCTACATGCACGTGTACACACCCTGACACAGACACTCAGATATACATAATTTGAAGTAATAAAAGTTTTTAAAAGAATGAACAAAATGTAAATCAACAAAATATATTTTAGCTCTCATAATTAAAATCAGATGAAATATCTTCAATGGGCCAAAATCCAAGTAAAATTAATAAAAATATCATAGTCTTTAAATCTATTAAATCTTTTAAGTCTAAAAGGTGTTCAAAGGGGACAATACAGATAATGATGTCACAAAGACTCTAGCACATGGTTCCTAACTATCAAGTGACCTTGTGCATAGAATGATTACATGTGCATCCTTCACCTTGATGCTAGGCTATGATAACTCAAGTAGAACTCCAGTAAGTTCTTTTGCCTCTATGTTACAAGCACTCGGGTTTGTATGATGGTTTTTCTGGTACAAATAAATAAATAAATCTACAAATTCACAGAAAATTTTTGAAACACAGCATGCCTTAAGCAAAACCGTAAGCTAAATAATGTGTGTGTGTGTGTGTGTGTGTGTGTGTGTGTGTGTGTGTTATAACAATGGAATGTTGATTCTCATGATAAGGGGAGACAGTATTTAGAATTAGAAATGATACAATATAGATGACACCTTTTCAGGTTACACTGATTTATATTTTGACTATTTGGTAAGTTCCTACTACATGCTAGACCTTGTTTGTATCCACATATGCTTTAAAGTCTATAATACAGTTTGACTGTAAACTAAAAGTACCCTATGTAGTCCATAATGTAGGAAGTTTGTTATGTGAGGAGAGAAAATAATTTTAAAAGGTGATGATTGCTGTGGATATCGCTCTGTATAAATAAAACACTGATTGGCCAGTAGCCAGACAGGAAGTATAGGGGGGACTAACAGAGAGGAGAATTGAGGAACAGGAAGGGAAGGGAGAGACTGCCTATAGCTGCCGCCAGGACAAGTAAGATGTAAGGTACCAGTAAGCCACAAGCCATGTGGCAAAGTATAGATTAATAGAAATGGGCTGAATATAAGAGTAAGAGCTAGACAATGATAGACCTGAGCTAATGGCCAAGCAGTTTAAATAATATAAGCATCTGTATGTTTATTTTATAAGTGGGCTAAGGGACTGCCAGGGCTTGGCGGAACCCAGAGAGAAAACTCCAGCTACAAATGATTTAACAAACTAAAGCGGAAATTGGGAAATTCTATCATATAACATCTCTAATAATATAAACTCTGAGTCTAGGCATGGAAATTGGCTTAAGACTCTGAACTATTGGATGTTTTGATATGAGATGGAGTATTTTCCCAAAGTGGTCCATGTCAAGATATGATTACCAAGCATATATCCTGCTATCATTAACAATTTAAATAACTTAAAGAGCTATGAAGAAATAACTTACAATATTGACAGGAACCTAAGTGTCCAAAATGAAATGAAACAAACTGCTTAACCTATACCACTGAAAACAGCTTGATAGAACACTTAATTACATGGAAATTTTTCAAAAAAACATTTAAAGAGAAAAGCTGACAAAAGTCCGTAGTGCAGTGGTTCTCAGCCTGTGAGTCTCGACTCCTTTGGAGTCTAATGCCCCTTTTCAGGGGTTGGATATCAGATAACCTAATTATCAGATATTTACATAATGAGGCATAACAGTAGCAAAATTATACTTATGAAGTAGCAATGAAAATAAATTTATGGTTGGGGTGACCACAACATGAGGAACTGTATTAAAGTTTGCAGCATTAGGAAGGTTGGGAATCACTGGCATAGTGTTACCTTACATTTACAGAAGTAAATAAGTACAGAAAATTATGTGGAATGATATGGCAGGCTTTAAATAGTATATCTTTGAAAGGAATTATGAATTTATACTTTTTTCATTTTATTCTTCTCTTTACAATATCATAATAAATTGCATCATAAAATAAATGACAGATATTAATATCGAAATCAAACTCAAAATTTAGGCAAAGTCTAAAACACAGTGAGAAGAGCACAGAATGATGTCATTAAAAAAACAAGGCCTTGATCTCTCTAAATAATTGCTTAAAAACAGAGCAAACTAGTGTGGTAGTCACTCCATAACTGGTTCAAGTTGCCCCGCAACCTCTTCTGAGATTGCTATTGTCATTTTGTTTTACTGTTGTTATTGTTTTTAATATTGTATACTGCTGGTGCTCACCAAATGTAAGAAAGAAGAGACTATGTGGGGTGGTATGTTCTCTCTCTTCCTCATTAAACATTCTTTAAACATTCTTGGGACACTCCTTGTAAACATGAAATATAAAAATGATAAATTGATTATGGTGAATGAATTTTAAAATATAGATCATTGTATAGCATTCTTAGTTGAAAATTATGCAGATTGTTTTGGCATGGGGAAGGTGACACTGAGAAATAGCCAGAACAGATCCCATTAGATGCCTTACACTCTTCAGATATTTTCACATTATCCTACAGGCAATGGGAACCCACTAGAATGTTCAAAGCATAATGTAAATATTATACAGTTTCCTGATGGAGATTTAGGAGGGGAACTGAAGATAAGAAACGAAAAAGACTAGGATTTCCAATATAATGGTTTATATAGACAACGATAAAGAAATAAGGACACATTCAATGCATTGGAGAGGCATTTCGTGGGCAGGAAAGTAAAAAATTGAAAGTAAAATTTGAAGAAAATGAAACTCTAAATGTTGGCTTTCACATGCTGGGAGAATAAAAAGCAAATGCCATTAGTGGTCAGAAATGTGTTATGTTCCTCATTTAATGAAACTGAAGCATGTAATTTAATTAGACAATTGAAGGAGGGTGGGGCAACGGGAATTAAATATTCGTTAAGAAGCACTTCCCATCAACCACTCGTTCATGCTTAGATCAAACAGATCTAATAATTTCTTGATAAATTCATCACTTTTCATTAGAAGAGCAATTGTAGTTGGTAAAAGGTAGTGGTTACAGTGTGTTACACAATTAACACAGTGTGAAATGAACTAAAACATGTTCTCACTGGGTGATTTCTGGGAAGAGTAGATATTAGATTGAGAATACCTAAATGTAAGTTTTTTTCTCAATGTTTTATCATTTTGTTAAATCTAAGTTCATTTATACTTTTGTTGGAAACATATTTATTTTAACATTATAAAAATGCACCATATTTCAACAGATGCTTTAAACCTAAGGAAGAAAACTGGCTTTTTTAAAATTAGTTCTTTGAGAGTTTCATATCCTTATTTTTAATTTTTTAAATTTAAACATGATGTCTTTATATAAAAATGAAGACTATAGAATGTATTTCTTTTGAAAGGCATGCCTGAGAGCTCAAAACCTAATCTTCATACTTCTATGAAACCTCACATTTTATTTTCTATTTTAACAAATTTTCATTTCATAAAGTCAATGAGTTCTCTTGAAGAATGAAGAAAATGCAGCACAATGTAAAATAAAAACTATTAGACGATTAATTTTCAAACCATCTTTGATCAAGCACCTGAACTGCCAGTAGGAATTTTGATTTCCATGTTGATCTTTTCTCTTTTTAATCAGTTCTTTTTACTCATTTTTACTAGTTCAGAGAAATTACTTAGGATCTTCTGTCTGTACAATTGTCATAAAATCTTGACTCCATTTTTATGGTTAGCCACTTCCAACTTCTATGTTCCACTCTTCACTCCTCCCTGTCTTGCTCAAAAATCTGTATAAAGTTCTGAGAAAGCTCAGACTCTCTTTTCTTCACTGAGTACATTAGGAACATTCTCAACATTAGAAACTCTAAACAGCCTTTACTCACCATGCACGATGAAAACCCCAACCTAGTCTCCCTTCCCATGTGCTTTCTGTTTGTCTCTTTCTCTGTCTCTATCTGTCTCCCTTCCTCTTTTATTTTAATTATGTGCAGATATGGGGAGCACAGGCTCAAGAGTGAAGGTCCCTGCAGAGGCAAGTAAAAAGTCATTGGCTGTCCTGCAGTTGGAGTTATAAGATTATAGGCAGTTGTAAGCTGTGAAACAGGGGTGAAATTATCTGAGCTCAGATCCTCTGGGAAATCAGCTAGTGCTCTTAACCACTGAGCCATCTCTACAGGCCCTATGTTTCCTATTATCTCTAATCATTTTTCTATCAGCTGTAAAGACTGCGTCATAGATAAAACCTGACTGTGTGAGCAGTAAGTTTTCAGAGCCTGTAATATATGTGTGGTGTCATTTGTCTCAGCATTCAACCAAGTTTAGGATGAAGATCTTTTCCTGCATCTTGAAGTAAGGGACACACACACACACACACACACACACACACACACACACACACGCACACGCACAAGAAAGAAATCCTGCCTCTTGATGAAACTGTACCTTTAAAAAAATATCCAGTCAGACCATGGTGGTGCATGCCTTTAATCCTAGCACTTGGGAAGCAGATGCAGGCAGATCTCTGTAAGTTCAAGGCCAGCCTGGTCTACAAACTGAGTTCCAGGACAGCTAGAATTGATACATACAGAAACTCTGTCCAGAAGAAAAATCTATTTGGCCTTCATTTTGTTTTTTGCTTTATTATACCAGTGCAGTTATCTAAATAATAGGTATCATGGTGCAGTGAATTATGTACACTGTTGTGTCCAAATGAAACTCCAGTTCCCCAAACGCTAAAAGGTAATCCAATGAGTTCAACCTGAACTTAAGGAGAATGTCTGGTGGTTAAATAAAAGTCAGCAATCCTCAGGAACTTGTGAATTTGGTTCCTATCTAACAAACGGAGTACCTCTAGCAGCCTTACCTATGGTGCCTATTAGCATCTGAAAGCATCCAGGCTCCCTCTGTATCACAAGTACCTGTTATACATGTCAAAGTCCATCCTAGCACCCTAGCCTTTCTCTCCTCCCCACTACCCTAAACTCCCAACAGTTCACAGCTTTTTGTTCCCCTAGATATTCATTCTCCTTATAACTCTGCTATTCTTGGTATGTGCTCTTCACACACACACACACACACACACACACACACACACACACCCTCTCTCTGCTCGGCTCCTGCTTCTCTCACTGTTCTCTCTCTTATCTATCTGCTGCTATTCCCTCTCTCTCCCAGATAGCCCTGGCCATGTCCAGTCTACTGGCCATGTTCAGTTTACTTTGTTCTCTCTCTGTTCCTGACTCTTCCACATCCCTCTGGCTTTTCTCTTTCTCTCATATCCACAAGATAAACCCTCCACTTAACCATATCATGGAGTGGTTATGTCATCTGCTTACACAAGCACTTGACATTTTCTGTCTGTTTCCCAATTTGGGAGAGAAAGAAGACATATTGAGCCTCTTACCTGAAATTATGATGGCAACTGTTAAGTTAATGGATACATTTTACTCAGAGATGAGTATTTTCTTGAGAAGTAGGGTTAGTGGGTAAAATACCTGTTTCACAAGTATGAGGAACCAGTTTGGATCCCCAGCACCCACACAGATGTCAGGCCCACATGGTGCTCTGCCAATAATCACATTGGAGACATGGAATTGGAGATAGGAAATCCTGGAGCAAAATGGCTAACTAGACTAACAAAATCAGCAGGCTTTGAGTTTCTTTTGCATATTTGGACACAGCACTGGTGCTTGTGACGGGTCACATCATTTGTGTATATTTTGATACATGCTCTAAACATGTTCTTCTGGCAAACTTCTTTCAAGCATACACTTAATTTAGTTATCATCATGCTTTCTTATTATTTGCTGTCATTTTTCTATCAATGTGCTATTTTAAGGAAAAGGAGGTTGAATAGACATGAAGCATAATCCTACTATCCATATTTACATAATTAGAATGTGGTGTTTTAAGACATGCAATAGTATTTAATGATGTTTAAGGGTATAAATGTTAAATGTTAGTGGATATGAAGTCTAAAATCTGTCTTTTCATATATTTTCCCTGAGAGTGAAATGCATGCAACTTCTATTGAACATATTGAGAGCATACATACGAAATAATGATGTTTAGGTTTTAATATCAAAGAAATAATTGCTATAAACACTTCTTTATGCTAAAATGTACTTGAAATATGTTTACTTGAATTAGGAAATTTTGGATTATGTGCAATACATTTTAAGTGATTTAAGTGTATCTAAATAAGTATTTTCCCATTATGAAGTCAAAATCTGTTTGCAGTGTCATAGGTAACCTACAACACATCATCACCACTTTGATATTGACCCAGCCTACTTCTCCAGGCTCATTCCTAACATTTTCTTCCTTCAAGCTACTGTCAATGCTGTGGGTGAGTCTGTGGTTGTTGTGTCTTACTCTAGTGCTCTTCTGTCTCTTGCCTTCTTGAGTGAATGAATATAGAAATAGAAGTATATCATAAATTGGAAATTTTATGGAGCTGGACTCTACATACTACAATACTGGCCACAAGGTAAGATCTGTCTAATGGTGAAACAGTGGCATGACTATTACAGAATATTATAATTTGAATGAGAAATGTCTTGTATAAGTCCATATATTTGAAAATTTGGTCCCCAAATGAGACATTCTAGAACTTTTAGGACATAACATATACTGAAGGAAGTATATGTTACTGCAGTTGGCTTTAAGTATTAGAGCTTTAATCCACTTCCTATTCTCTTTCTGATTTCTATGGGCTATTGAGATGTGAACTCTAATCTTCCAGCATTTCCTTGCATGCTGCCTTGCTCCCCGCCATGATCATAATGTACTGAACTTCTAAAACTAAGTAAACCCCTCAATTGAATGTTTTCCTTTAAAAGTTACCATGATCATGATGTCTTTTCACAGCAATAGAAATCCCAAGACAAGTTGGTAGCAGAGACTCAGGTATTGTTGTGATAGGCCTTTGGACTTTGGACTTTGAAACAAGTTTGAGACTGCTATAGACTATGGGGACTTTTGAAGTTGGACTGCATGCATTTTTTGCATTATAATATGGTTGTAAGCTTTTGGAGGCCAGGGAGTGGCCTCACAACTGTCTGTAACTCCAGGGAACCTGACACCCTTACACAGACATTCATGCCCAGCACTTCCAGAATCTGGAAGCTGGATAGCTCAGAGACCTACCATATAAACAAATACAATTGATTGAAAAAAAAGTCAGTGAAACAATTCCTAATGATATTCTGCTGTACTCATAGGTGGTGCCTACCACAAAGAGGCTTCCTCCAGCAGCTGATGGGAGCAGATGCAGAGACACACACCTAAACATTAGGCAGAGCTCACAGAACCCTGCAGAAGCAGGGCAGGGGGAGGATTGTAGGAGCCAGAGGGGTCCTATACTAGAAGAACAAGGTATACCACAGAATCAACTAACAGGGTCCACAGGGGCTCACAGAGGCTGATGTGGCAATTGTGGAGCCTACATAGGTCTGTGCTAGGTCCTCTGCGTGTATGTTGTGGTTGTTTTGCTTGGAGTAGACAGGACTATAGAAGAGAAGTTGATCTCTTAAGGGAGAGAGAGATACAGGAATTCCTGTGACAATAAAGCTCAAAGGAGTAATACTTTGATGGAGGAAGGGGAAAAGCAATAACAGTACAAGTAAATGGTTTGGGGAAATAGAGAAAGAAGATGAATAAGAGCAAGAGTAGTGATATATGTATGAGAATGCCATATTACAATTCATCACTGTACAGTGCCTTACAAGTAATTTAAAAAAGGATAAAGAGAAAAAATATTATACCTTAACATCATTATTTATTTGTTCTTTATTTCATCAGTATTTTGTTGTTTAAACAATTATTTTGAATAGAAAAAGATGAAATTTAATCTACTGTTTTGTTTCTCTTTAACAAAAAGTCTTCATATCTGAGAACTATAGCTGTAATCAGAAGGTTCTTGGGTCCCGCCAAGCCCCCGCAGTTCCATGGCCTGCTTATAAAATAATCACACAGTGGCTTAATATTTTATTAGTATAATAATAATTATAACTGCTTGGCCATTAGCTCAGGCTTATTACTGATGAGCTCTTACACTTAATTTAACCCATAATTCTTATTTATATTTAGCCACGTGGCTTGGTACCTTTTCTCAGTTCTGCCTTGTCATCTTGCTTCCTCTGTGTCTGGCTGGTGATTCCTGACTCAGCCCTTACTTTTCCCAGAATTCTCCTTGTCTGCTTATCCTGCCTACACTTCCTGCCTACCTACTGGCCAATCAGCATTTTATTTATCAATCAATCAGAGAAACACACATTCACAGCATACAGAACAACATTCCACAGCATATAGCCACAATTTAAATCCATCAATCAATGTTTTAAATCCATATAATACAGATTAATATCATCCCATATTATACTACAACTTTATGCATGGTGCTATAATATTTAGCATTTTATCATAACTCCTATTTGTCCCAAGACTGCCTATCAATTAATGTTCTATTTCATTAATAAGAATGGGTATCTTTAAATATAACCACTCCAATAAATTTCATTAATATATTTTTTTACTTTCTCTCAAACTTCTATAACTTTATCTCTATTAAGTTAGCCTCCTTTCTTGGCTTACTAAATGTTAATCCATCATTAAATTTTATTAGAAGCCCTTTACTGCTAAAATTTCACCTATTTATTGCCAAGAGAGATGGCTTGGTAGGTAAGGTGTTTACTGTCCAAACATGAAGCCTGAGTTTGAATCCCCAGGCTCCTTGTCAAAAACTCTTAATGGCAGGGCACATCTGTAATAATAGACCTGGGAGACAGAAAAGGAGAATCCCAGAGGCTCTCTGGGAAGCCAATTGGCCAATTCAGCCTCACAGTGAGATCATGCCTCCAAAAAGAGAGTGGACAAAAATAGAGGAAAATACTAGACCTCCAACATTAACCTGAGCTTGCATCACTAGCACCCTTATAAAAAGCTCTTCATGTCAGGGCACACACACATGGACACACACACACAGACACACAGACACACACACACACACACAGAGAGAGACACATACACACACAGAGACACACAGACACACATACACACACACACACACACACACAGAGACACATACACACACAGAGACACACAAACACACACACACAGAGACACATACACACACAGAGACACACAGACACACACACACACACACACACACACACACACACACACACACACACACCACACAGTCATTTCACCTCATCCACAAACACGTTCCCCCATACCCACACCACACACACTGTGTGGGGGGGTATTGATTTTGTTTTCTAATTTAAAAATCTAATTTATAGTAGGGGTTGTTAATCTGCCTGATTTTATTTATTTTTATTTTATGAGCTTCTTTAGTGTTTTGCCTGCATGAATGTTTGTGTAAGGGTGTCAGGTCCCCTGGAGTTACAGACAGTTGTGAGCTGCCATGTAGGTGCAGCTCATGGAAATAGAACCTGGGTCCTCTAAAGAGTAGTCAGTGCTCTTAACCACTGAACAATCTCTGCAGTCCCCCAACCTGCCTGATTTTTAACAAAGTGAAAAACATCATCAAAACATTTTCAAGAAACGGAGACAGCCTGGATACCTGTATATAGCACCTGAAACAAGGTAGGGTTCTCCAAGTCTCTCTTTGAGCATATCCTGGTGTAACACCAGATGGATGTGACTGGACAGCACAACAGAAGAAGGAGGATTCCCTGTGGAGGAACTGTCCCCTCTCCCACTGCCAGGTGTGCAGAAGACAAAGGAGATCAGAAACTGTTAATAGGATAAGCAAAAAAAAAAAAAAAAATCAGGATCTGCAAATTGAACAGGTGAAAATGTAACTGGTGATAATTGAAAGCTAATTATTATCAGCTAGCAATTGGCAACCAGGTGTTCCAAGTCACCTAAAAGGCAAGTCAGGGAGGATTGTGAAGATATTTACTTTTGGCCTAGATGAGATAAAAGTGTCTCCTGACTGATGGTTCAGCATAGGAAAATTAATCTTATCATTGCAGTGTTTGGGTTGCCCTAGGATCTAACCAGGATACAGGATATGGTAAAAGCAAAGTGATTATGGATTTTGTGTCATTGATACCTTATAATTTTCTAAATTGAATTTTTACAAGTAAGTAAAAGTAGAAATACAGTAACCACAAAAGCCACATCTTCTGGCTGGAAGCCATTCTGGGAGCATGCTCTGAGCACCAAATTCCCCAGCATAAAGGAAAGGATCCTTTTTGTCTAATGATGCACATTATATAGTCTTGTAGTGGCATTTTCTTCACAAGCAAATGTTTAGATAAACTGTGAGATAAGGTCAAGGTCATAAAGTTAGTAAGCAACTGGCTTAAATAGAAACACAAAAACACCTGTTCCTTGGCGCAATTTTATTGTTGTTCCACCCTGCTTTTTGAGGAAAATATGTTCCAAGCTTGAAACAATAACATGACTCTGCTAATTCTGAGCTGTAAAAATTTCAAAAATATTTAACAAAGGCTTATTATATTCAAGTTCATTTTTATGAAAAAAAAAAACACAAGTGCTCTGCCCAATAGGTGAACACAGTAATGACACCTATCTAGGAGAGAAATAGAGGACTACTGCCAGGAATTCAGATAGTAATTCTGTAGTAGCTTGAATGTAATTGACCCCCATAATCTCATAGAGTGGCACTATTTGAAAATGTGGCTTCGTTGGAGTACATATTGCCTTGTTGAAGGAAGTATGTCACTGTGGGGGTGACCTTTGAGGTTCTCTATGCTAAGGATACTGCCCAGTGTCTCAGTGGATTTCTTACTGTTGCCAGCAAGATGAAGGACTCTCAGCTACTCCAGCACCACACCTCTGCCTGCACTCTGCTGTGCTTCCTGTCATGATGATAATGGATTGACCCTCTGAAAGTGTGAGTCCCCTCGATTGAATGTTTTCTTTATAAGAGTTATCGTGATCATGGTGTCTCTTTACAGCAATACAAACCCTAAGATAGCCTCCCTCCAACAGCATCTATTATCCTGACTCTTCAGTGAGGTCTATCCTGCCAATATTAGAACTTTATATAAATTAAATAGAACAGTTCGGGCATTTGTATGGTTTTATAATCTTAAAAACTAACTTATTCTTTGATTTCATGCAACTGAATTCATTCTGATTACTCTCACTTCCCAGGTCCTTTATCTGTTTCTCAGCTCATAAATCCACCTCTCACATTCATGATTTTTTTGTTTATTGTGTGACTCACTGAATTTAACCAAGGCTCTCTCCTTGACCATGTATGTGGAACTATTCAGTTGAACCTGGTGGACCCACAAGTGGGTACACAACCAAGAAAGAGATGGTCCCTCCTCTTGCATAATCAGTAGGGTGTAGTGGTGCGCCATAGAGGCTTCCTAGTGAAGGTCAGAGAATCTGAGCTTGCTTTACCCAGCAGGGCTACATAATGGGATGATTTTGCCATGGGCATGGTTACCAGGTGTTTTGAAGGGTCTACACTTGCCTGAACATCATGCTTTGATCTTGCAAGGGGGAGGTCTTTTGTCTCTCCTCTTGGCATTTGTATAAAAATCCCTTTTGAATAAACACTTAGGGTGGCTGAGTATTGACCCAGGGCCCTTCTGAAGCTATCCTGTGTCTCTGTCTTTCTCCTCATTGTCTAGGTCTATTTTTCTACCCAATATTTCCTCATCCCTCTCTCTTCCCCTCAAGAACCCTTCAAAAGGTGGGAGCAGGTCTGAGCTGGACTCCGGCAGACTCCCACATGTAGTTCACCCGGTTCACCCCTCCCCATCCATTACTGACTGTTACCTGGTTGCCTTGATAAGGGTTTAAGTTGTAACAAAACACCATGACCAAACGCAACTTGGGGATAGTGTGAAGGGGGGCTGTTTGAGCTTATAATTCTACATCACAGTCCATCATCAAAAGAAGTCATAGCAGAAACTAAATGCAGGAACCTGGAGGCAGGAACTGAAGTAAAGGCAATGAAGGACGCTTATTGGTTTGATCCTCATGGCTTGCTTGGCCTGCTTTCTTATAACACCCAATACCACATACCCCTATCAATCAGTAGTTGAGGCAATACCCCACAAGCTTGCCTGTAGGCCAATCTTATGGGGGTATTTTCTCATCTTAGATTCTCTTTTCCCCAGATACGTCTAGGTTTGTGTCAAGTTGGCAAAACCAACCAGAGCATAGGTCCAGTCTTAATCACACCCAGTGCAAATAACTGCATCTGCTGCAAGTCCATGTTTGCAATGACTGTGCTATATCCTAAAGATGGGGGTTCTCACCCTTTCTCCCTACTTTTCAGCTCAATGCATTCTTCTCCTCTTCTTATATTTCTTGATTATTTGAGATGGTGGTACAAATGTTCTATTTAGTACTAAGCACTTAATCGTCACTATTCTTAGCTCCTTGAGCAGCCATGAGTCTCTGCATTCATTGCTGTTCACTGCAAAGAGATGTTTTCCTGATCAAGGCCAAAACTAACATTTGCCTGGATGTACGACAATCTACTAGAGTATGGACATCTTCTTAGGGGCCACATCACTCATGAAAAAATGACTCTCCCTCTCTCAGAACCCATCATTTGCCAGTATCTCCTCAGGTAGGGTTAGGACGTCATGAGCCCCTCCACCTTCATGCTG